>NC_142291.1:3951042-4551042 GCF_965620075.1 Prunus avium
TGACGTTTTGAGGAAACATAAATTCTGTGATTTGTCGATCTGTCTATACTTTCCGTTTCTACACAGTGGCAGCAATTGTAATTACATTAAAAATTGTGGACATACTGTTTGCTTAGGTGGCTAAACACCTAGTCTTGTGGACTGGAATTAAGAGGTAACAACTCTAGTCCTGCATTCATAATATATTTGTAAAATTGGACCTATATCTAAGAGCCCCTAAAGAATAATGTCATATTTCAGGTAATGGGCCGAACAACATTCTATTACTTGTTTATATTTTTAATAGTGTTCAAATTTGAGACTGTTGATTTGCGGGTCAAGGTTATTATTTTTTACTGGGCTAGCCACCATATTTATTAATTCATTGTTGTTTCATTTATTTGGGTTAAGTCTATTACCTAAACTAAATTTCCAGCTTCATTCATTCTCATTAATTAACTAATAAGTTTTCTTCGTAGGAAAGAAAAGGTTGCATACAAAGAAAGTTAATATCACATTTAAAAATTATGTAAGAGACTGGAACTTTGACAAATATAACAGAAAACATAGTTAATATCACAATATATCAAGTGGGTAACACATTTCCGCATTGTTTCAGAAAGGGATGCCACGATGGGTTGAATATATAGTCCTTCAATAAACTTCGATTAAAATACTGATGTGCTTGCAAAGGACAAGATCTTGAAAGCAAAGCCATTATGACTCTATTGTTTGCTCAAATTACTCTAATTACTTTTGTGTTGCGCTTGTACTCAAAAAAATTCCTCGATTAATTTTCAGAATTAACTAGTTATTTATTCTCATTGCAAACGAAATTTTTTTTTTCCTCCATTGATGAGTTGTAGGAGTATGAAAAAACATGTAAAAGGAAAATCCTTGACCTCTTAACCAAATATCGTTATCATCATGAGGGAAATATCAAGTAATTGCCTGCATATTTCCTTGAATTAAATCTCACCACAGTTTTACCAAGAAAGCAACCATCCAAATAACTCGCCTGATCCAATCAAAAGAAAGCACTCATTGAAAAGCAAAAAGAAAAAAATTCAAAAGAAAGCACTCATTGAAAAGCAAAAGAATCATGTAGCTTTCTTTTATGGGGTTGTTCCTCCCTCTTTCATAATTTTTTTTTTTAAAAAAAAGAAAAAGAAATGACTCCCATTGGTGAAAAGAGAAAACGTGTGCTCACCACTACACGGTTTCTAAGTCTCTTTCTGAGGCTGCTAGCTTTGTTTCTTCTTGTTGGTTTCTTGGCTGATCTTGAGAAGTTGTATATTTTGTGAGGTTCTGGCTGGCTTGCTGGTCTTACAAATTCTCTGGCTCTGTAATTTTTTCGGTGTTGAGGTAACACTAAGCTAAACTTGTTGGCTTGCTTCGTCCACATTTCTATTTTGTTCAAGTAACATTAACTAAGCATTGTTTTAGATGGCATTATATTTTTGTTTTAAATGTTGGAATTCGTATTTTTGTTCCTTCTAATGTTTATATGTTGAATTCCTCTGTTTCTCTCTTGTTGTTTCCTCATCGTCCTTATTTCTACTCTGTTTTAAATTTTAATCCTTTTCTTTTTTTCCGTTTCTCATCATCTTTCTATTTAGTTAGCAAAAGGCTTATTTTCATTGAGTGTTTTCAGCAGCAGCAGATTGCCTAATGGCATTGAGCACCCAAAGAGACTCTGCCTTTCTTCCTTCACCTGATCAGTCTGCTCCTCAACCGAACCACGATGTGTTTTTGAGTTTCAGGGGTGAGGACACTCGAAATAGCTTTGTATCCCATTTATACCACGAATTGCAGCGCAGGGGCATTAAAACATTCAAGGATGATCGTGAGCTTGAAATAGGGACACCTATTTCTTCAGAGCTCATCAAAGCAATTGAAGAATCAACGCTTGCAATCATTGTTCTCTCGCCAAATTATGCATCTTCTTCCTGGTGCTTGGATGAGCTTACAAAGATTCTCCAATGCATGAAATCCAAGGGCACAATTCTGCCAGTGTTTTATCATGTGGATCCCTCCGATGTGAGAAAACAAAGCGGCAGTTTTGCGGACGCCTTCACTGAGCATGAGAAAAGGTTTAGGGAAGACATCGATAAGGTGAAGCGCTGGAGAGATGCTTTAACAGAAGTAGCCAATTTATCTGGGATAGATTCAAAGAATGAGTAAGCATGAATGAACAACTTCTCTATGTCTTAACAAAACCCATGGCTTATATTTTAGACTGCATGATCCTTTTACTTTTCCTCCTTGTAGGTGTGAAAGAAAGCTTATTGAAAATATTGTTGAACGGGTGTGGATGAAAGTACATCGCAGATTCAAATTGTTAGATTCCACAGAGTTAGTGGGAATGAAGTTTATACGTGAGCAAGTAGATTTGCTTTTAGCTCATCCCACGGATGATGTTCGCTTTATGGGGATATGGGGGATGGGCGGAATTGGCAAAACAACCATTGCTAAGCTAGTATATGATAGCATTTCTACCCATTTTGAATCTAGCAGCTTTCTTGCTAATGTTAGAGAGGTTTCTAAACGTGGTCGTCTTGTTGATCTACAAAGGCAACTTCTTTTCCCAATCTTAAAGGATCAAATTACTCAAGTTTGGGATGAACAGTGGGGAACCTCTGTCATTAAGAATTGCTTGTATAATAAAAAGGTTCTTCTCATTCTTGATGATGTGAGTGAATCAAGCCAACTTGAAAATTTGGCTGGTGAAAAGGATTGGTTTGGTAAGGGGAGTATAATCATTATTACAACTAGAGATAAACGGTTGCTAGTTAAACATGAAATATCATATAAGGTAGAGGGATTGGGTGATGACGATGCTCTTGAGCTCTTTAGTCGGAATGCCTTTGAAAAAAATGAACCTGAGGAAGGTTTCTTGGAATTGTCCAAGGGTTTTGTAAATTATGCCAGAGGCCTTCCACTAGCCCTTAAACTTTTGGGACGCTTAATGTATAAGAGAGATCAAAATGAATGGGAAAGTGAATTGGATAAGCTGCGGAAAATTCCTAAGTCAGAAATTATTGATTTGCTCAAAATAAGTTATGATGGACTGGATGAGATGAATAAGGAGATATTTCTTGATGTTGCATTTTTTCATAAGTGGAAGGGCAAGGAGGAAGTAATTGAAATACTAGACAGTTGTGGCCTATGTGGTCGTATTGGAATAAATGCTCTCGTTCAGAAATCGCTTTTAACTATTGATATTTTAAACAACAGTGTTGACATGCATGATTTGATACAACAAATGGCATGGGAAATTGTTCGTCGAGAGTGTCCTGAAGAGCCTGGTAGACGAAGTCGATTGTGCAATCATGATGATATCTCTCATGTATTCATAAACAATATGGTAAGAAGTTATATAAAAGATACTAAGTTTTGGAAGATTTATGATTTGTCATTAACACAGTATTAGACTTAATTAATGATATCTTTGATGTATTCATGAACAATATGATAAGAAGTTATATACAGCTAGTTTTGGGATATATGATTTCTCTTTAACACATTATTAGACTTAAATGTGCAATTAACTTTTCCTTTACTATTCTTAATTACAGGCAACAAACAAAATTAAAGGCATTGCCTTATGCTTGTCGAGACTTGAAATGGCAGATTGGAATTGTGAAGCCTTCTCTAAGATGTGTAACCTGAAAGTTCTTGAATTTGACAATGTGATCATTTCTTCAAGCCCCAGAATTCTTCCTAATTCCTTGAGAATTATCAAATGGAGTCGGTATCCTTCCAAATTTCTCCCATCAGGTTTTCAACCGAATTTCCTTATTGCACTTGAGATGAGTGAGAGCAAACTTGTTCGGCTTTGGGATGGAAGAAAGGTAAGAGTAGTGACCATATGCCATTCTAGAAATTAGTTTTTTTTATATTTTATTTTAAATATTTTGTTTTAAAAATTAAAATAAATCTGAGCTAATTATCTGTTCCTACCATTGTTTATGAATTGTACAGGACTTGCCTAAATTGAAAAAAATGGACCTTGGGTTCTCTAAAAACTTGACCACAACCCCAGATTTCAGTGGCATTCCGAATCTTGAGGTGTTGAATTTTGAAAGTTGTGAGAATTTGGTTGAGATTCACCTGTCAATTGCAGATCTCAAAAGGCTTAGAAGTTTGCATCTTGGTTATTGCCCAAAATTGAAAAAGATTCCAGAATTTTCAGGGGAAATGAAAAATTTGTCATGGCTTAGTTTAGAACAGACGTCCATTGAGAAATTACCTTCATCAATAGGATGTCTGGTTGGCCTTACTAGCCTGATTCTAGAGAATTGCAGGAATCTCGTGGGTCTTCCGAG
Source organism: Prunus avium (assembly GCF_965620075.1). Classification (NCBI taxonomy): domain Eukaryota; kingdom Viridiplantae; phylum Streptophyta; class Magnoliopsida; order Rosales; family Rosaceae; genus Prunus; species Prunus avium. The sequence continues at coordinate 3,955,350 of NC_142291.1, forward strand.
TGAAATTTGTAATTTGAAGTCACTTATTGCACTCCATGCGGATGGATGCTCAAAAATTGACAAACTCCCAGAGAAGTTGGAGAAGATGGAGTGTTTAGAGCGGCTTTCATTGGATGGAAGTTGTATAAGACAGCTACCGCGCTCCATTTTTGGTTTGAAAAAACTGAACGACCTATCTTTGGGCGGAAGTGGATCACAGCCTAATAAAAAACCCAACAGGATTTGGTTGGACCTCCCCTGGTTATATAAAAGAAGAGGAATGCTATTCACAATCGCTCAAAAGCGATTGTCAAAGGACTTGCTATACACGTGTACACGTTCTCATGCCTTCCAAAAAACAAATGATTTTTTCTCTTTCTTCTCTCGGTTTCCTCCCTCTCTCTCTCCCTTTCTTTTTTTAATTAGCTTTTCTCTCTCTCTCCCTCTTTTTTCTCTCCGCCTGTCTCCATCTCTTTTTCCATCGCTCTCCCTCTTCTTCTCTCTGTTGCCTCCCTCCTCCTGCTTCTTCTATTCTCTCTCTCCCTCTCTTCTTCTCTCCGCCTGTCTCCATCTCCCTTCTCTCTTTTTTTCCATCGCTCTCCCTCTCTTCTCTCCTCCTCCTGCTTCTTCTACTTCTTATTTTCTTTTTCCCCTCCGTCTTCTTCTCTGTGTCTGTCTCCATCGATGGGTTGTAAAAACCCAAACTTTTTGTAACACAAAAACAAAAACCCCAAGCTTTAAAAACCCAAACTTCTTCCTCTCTGTGTCTGTCTTCCCCCAAATCACAGTTCTCTCCCTCATATTTCTTAACTTTCTTCTCCTTTTTTGTGTTCATTTGATGGGTAATGATTAAATCAGCAGGAGAGAAACGCAGCAATTGTGGGAATCAGAAACACAAAAACTCAAGGAGAGAAACACAAATTTGCAGCGTCATAGAGAAAAGGAGAGAAACACAGAATTTTTTTTGGAGAAACGAAGGGAAAAAACAAGACTAATAGGACGAAGGGGAGAGAAAAGGAAGACAATAACTCGTGAAGAAAATAAATAACTAGCCTAGATTGATTTGTGTTTAGTTGTTGTCTGGGCTTAGCCCCAGTTTGTTAAGAAGTAGAAGAAGCAGGAGGAGGGAGGCAACAGAGAGAAGAAGAGGAAGAGAGATGGAAAAAGAGATGGAGACAGGCGGAGAGAAAAAAGAGGGAGAGAGAGAGAGAAAAACTAATTAAAAACAGAAAGGGAGAGAGAGAGGGAGGCAACCGAGAGAAGAAAGAGAAAAAATCTTTTTTTTTTGGAAGGCATGAGAACGTGTACACGTGTATAGCAAGTCCTTTGACAATCGCTTTTGAGCGATTGTGAATAGCATTCCTCATAAAAGAAATGCTTTAGTGTTGGGTTCGAGTGATTGTGGACTTTGGGATCTTCCCAGTGATATTGGCTGCTTGTCTTCTTTAGTAGAATTAAAGCTTAGTAGAAACAATTTTATTAGCCTTCCTGCAAGCATTGGATGTCTTTCTAAGCTTAAGTTATTTTCGGTGAAGGGGTGCCAAAGGCTTCAACAATTGCCAGATCTTTCTAAGCTTATCTCATTAGTGAATATAGACATAGCCGGTTGCACTTCCTTGAAAATGTTACCACATCTTTCGTCAAATTGCACTTCCTTAAACGACGAAATGTATTTTTGGAGTTTTAATTGTGCCAATTGCTTTGTATTGGTTGACAATGAAGGCTGCGATATAATACTGAAAATGCTACAGCGATACCTTCAGGTTCTCCTCTCTCTCTCTCTGTGTCTGTCTCTCTTTTTGTTGTTTGCTATAATAATAATTACAACTTACTAACCTCATATATATCTATGTATATGGTACAGGTAATCCCTCGGCCTCTTTACGGATTCCAAATTGTAACTCCTGGAAGGAAAATTCCAGAGTGGTTCGGTAATCAAAGTTTGGGCGATTCCCTAACTGTGGAGCTACCTACCACGTGGATGGGAATAGCTTTATGTGCTATGTTTGAAGTTCAGGCTCATCTTTCTGAATTTCGTCATTTTTCAATTAGCTGTCACCCACAAGGAATGGAGATACCTGTATTTGAATTTTTTAAATATTTTGAAATAGGCGATGTTGTGTCGGATAACCTTTGGGTAATTTATGCATCTCGTGAACAATTTAAGACGAAATGCAGTCAGATAAATGTCAGATTTGATCATTATGAACCAGATGGGGTACAGGAAAAATCTTGTGCGAGTGTGAAGAAGTGTGGGTTTCGTTTGGTGCACGAGCATGATGTGGAACAACTCAACCAGATCATGATGAACAAATCCATCATCAAGAGCACTACTACTTGTCCTACCAATTCAGCTGATGCACAAGGTCAACAACGCCACGATGACGAGGACGCTGGTCCCAGTGGAAGTGGTAGCTCTCACCAAAAATCTCTCTTCTGCAATACCTATGCTCTTTCCAAAGGGTTTTTAACAAAACTTGTAAAGATTTTCTCCCTCTTTTTAACAACTGCAATTTTTATGAAATCTTTCAACAATACCAAAAAATGGGGGTGCATGGGACTTTTGATTTGGAGAGTAACCACTTTGATTTTTTACTTAGGCCTTGCACCCTCATATTTTGAGTTATTATTGCAAGGTTTAATAAAAACTGTCATTCTTAAAAGAGGAGCTAAATTTTTGCTAGCTTTGTTAAAAACTCCTCCTTCTCAAATGTCTGCACATAAATACTTGAAAGGCCAAAAACGCTCTTCTCACAATTGATAGTAGTAAGTTACCTCCATCTGTCTTACAAAAAAGGTTTTCTGGCGGTACATTTATCATTAGATTCATCACTTATTGTTTCTTTGATGATAATTCCTCTCATCTGTCTCTCTCTGTCATATTGGTCGATAACATGAGCTAGATATTATATGCATCTGAGAAGGAACATTTCTTTGTTAACTACTGCAGAGCATTGATTAACTCATGTTGCTGCGTATTATATCCCGATCATGATGAACAAATCCATCATCAAGAGCACTACTACTTGTCCTACCAAATCAGCTGACGCACAAGGTCAACAACACCACGATGACGAGGAGGCTAGTCCTAGGGGAAGTGGTAGCTCTCACCAAAAATCTCTCTTCTGCAATACCTATGCTCTTTCCGAAGAGGTAGACCAATATGAATTAAATGATGATGATGATGATTTTGTTGACGAAGCTCGGCCCAGAAAAAGAAAAAAGATCGATGTGTTTGGGACTGACCTATGATTCCTCAATTTCAAAGCAAGAGGCATCACAGCTGCTGCATTTCAATGTGAGTTGCTGCTTTTGCTGATTCTACTTTTCATTTTTTTTGGATTGTCGAGGTACTATTGTCTGTTCCACTGCTTGTGCTTCATTCTTTTGGCCTTATGTTGCTTTAAGTTTTGTTTTTCACCTATTGCTCCTTCATTTGGTTCTCCCACTGTTTTTATATTTGGCTCTATTCCTTGTTTTGTTTTAGGAACAAATCTGAATTTCTCTCAACTTGTAAAGATTTTCTCCCTCTTCTTAGTAACTGCACTTTTTATGAAAATTTTCAACTACAGCAAGGGACTTTTGATTTGGAGGGTAACCACTTTGATTTGCTACTTAGGCCCCTCTTATTTTTCACTATTGTTGAAAAGAGGAGCTAAATTTTTGCTAACTTCGTTAAAAACTCCTCCTCCTCAAATATCTGCACCTCAATACTTGAAAGGCCAATAGCGGTGCTCTCACAATTGATATTATTAGTAAGTCACCACCATCTGTCTCCCTGCATTTTCTTTTCTAGCCATACTTTTATCATTAGATTCATATCTTCGATGATAATTCCTCTGCTCTCTCTCTCTCTCTCTCTCTCTCTCTCATGTACATTTGTCATCTTGGTTGATAACATGAGCTTATATGCATCTGAGAAAGAACATTTCTTTGTTTTCTACTGCAGAGAATTAATTAATCAGGTTAATTAACTCATGTTGCTGCATATTATAGAGCATTTGAGCAAAGTATCTGTTAACATACTGCAAATCATTAAGTAGGTCCTTTCAGCAATCAAGTATATGTCTTCCATGATCTCATCTATCTTAAGATAGAGTGAATGGTTGTTTGTTTTGTTTGTTTCAATGATATTAAGTAGGAGAGGAGAACAATTTATCTTGCTACTTTTTTTTCCATTGCATAAGTATGTATATGCAAGATTTATGATGCAAATAAACAGGACATACTGTAACTTTTTTTATTTATACATTCAAGTGCATAATTACAAGACTACTGCTGTTGAAGCCAGCCAACTGTGTCCTGTAGTCAACTGAAATTTGGGTTCCAGATGCCATGGCCGATACTGGGCACACTGCTAATGTGCAACTTGAACTGATCGAAAGTAGTCGTGTACTTATTGGCCAGGTTCGCATGAAATTTGCACCTCAAGATCACCTACCTGGTTCTTATTGACACAACTTATGTGACTATTTAAATTGCCCTGTTCTATTTTGTGCAGGATGGAATAAGACAACAAGAATTCTCAATCAGACCCGTAAACATTTGCGTTGAATCGATCTAAAACCGACCAATTGCTTTGTCGGAACTCCTCCCCTGTCTGCTTCATTGATCATCTCTTTAATAGTTTATACAATCTCTTTCACTTATGCAGTCTTCTCTTATTTAGCATCACTCAGTTTTAAATTATTCAACAGACAAATTCTGAGAGGTTCATTAACATCAAAATATGTTGAGCAGAATTTGGCAGAGCTAGTTCTATTTTGAATAAAACTGTAGTAACTTTTTATTTGGAGATGGGTGATTTATGAATGAGAAGTTGTCAATCTAGTCAAAATGTATTCACATTTCCACAAAAGCAGAGAATGTAATCTTCATATTAATTTTCACACAGTAGTCTGTCTTGATGACAATACATTTCACGCAAGGGAAATCATTTGAGTGGCAATAATTTTGGAGCTATTATTTTCTTTCAATTTTATTTTGAGACATTTTGGAACTACAATTAGACATATGTTCTAAAAATTAAGATGTATTGTAAGCTATAGATATGTTCAAACAAAAGAACAAACATCCAAGGGCCATCAAGTAGAAGCTCTAGATATAACAACCGAAGGCCGAATGGCACCAAATAAAGTCCAAAATGAAGCCAACTACAGTCTCTAGCTAATCAACCAATCACAAAATTATTAATTTGTGTAGCTCTAAGCAAATTCCAATGAGACTTGAAGCATAGTTTGGAGTCCAATAACTAAAAATCTAATAGAAAATTAAAATTGTAAATGTGAGTTAGGCGAGTTGGTCAAGGTAGTGTGCTTGCTCTTTGCACCTGAGTTCAAACCCCCTTCCCGTACCGTACATTACAATAGGTTGAACATCGCCTTTGTCAATTTGAGAAAAAAAAAAAATTGAAATTAAAATGTAAAGCAAACATAAATTTAATCATCCAATTATGGGTCTCAATCAATCTTTTGGAATGAGCACGAATAGTGAAAACACTAACCAATTACTTTCGGTAAGCAAACGAATGGTTGAACCTTTTGAACATCAGTAAACATAACCAACACTAGCAAGCACACCAACTATCACAAAGACCATAAATTCGTCTGATATATCATTAGTTGGGAATTATGTTTGATTATTTTAATTCACACAAATTTTGTTATATGCATCATCAGTTGTTGAGTTGAGTCCCATCAACTTCTCCTGCCGTTAAGTAACACATGATCATTGTCATTATCAGTTATTCTCAACAGCCTCTTCACCACCCAATGCACATGACGTTTTTTTATTTTTCATTTTATATCACAATCACCTCACCATCTATATAAAATCCTTCATTCGTATCAATCCCTTACTCATCCACAATCAAAATCAAAATGGCAGCTTACACAACTTTCAAGCTCTTCCTTCTCACAACTCTTCTAGCCTTGACTATGCCATTCTTAGCCACAACTGCTCGACCTTTAAATCCTAACCTAATTCGGTCGAACCCGAACCTCGTAGCCAGGTTGAATTTGGATGAAGAATCTTCCAATTGCTAGGACTATTTATTTCAACTCCAGGCATGTTCTGGTGAGGTTGTCATATTTTTTTTGAATGGTGAGACTTACTTGGGTCACTGCTCCTGTGAAGCCATTTGGACCATTGAGCATCAAATAATGAAGGAAAAAACAAACCCAAATACTAAATTTCATATCATAAAAACAAATTGCACCAAATAAATCAACTGCTATTGGGTGAGGGTGGCACGGCAAAAGGAATATTTTTTTCATCCAAATTCCAAAGATTATTTGGAAGAGAATGGGTTTCAATTGTAAAAATATTTTCTGATACATTCTTTCGATATATCTTGGAAGAGGGCTGAGACAAGTTGGAGTAGAGAATAAGGCTTGATAGGACCCGCCTCGAATTCCTCTGAATCCATGACGAATCCTGTGATTTTCTGACATCAAACTGATGTCAGGCCCACTTACTAACGTCATAGCCTCTTCCCAAATTAAGGAAAAGAGGGACGAGATTTTCTGCCGAAATTTCGACAGTCTTCTCTAATAAACAGACTTTTCCCCAAGTTTTAACCTGTTAAATAACAGTAAAATAGTCCCAACAGCAGCATGCACAATATAGAGACACACAATTACATAATAGGCCTCCGGCCTTGCATCCAACCCTATAGTGGACGATAAAAGAGCAATTCTAAAGAATTTCAGTTTACAACCGCAATAAAGTTCAACGAGAATAAAAACAAATAAAAGTTATCCTACAAGAGTTTGGGGCTCGATAGTGCAAGTCTTGGTTCGGCCGTTCAACTCAGCTTAAGCTACTGCATGGGGGGTGCAAAACAGAAAACTTGTGAGTGGACAAAAATAAAGTTTTATTATATTTGAAAACAACATATTAACCTTACCGTTTGGAAAACGATGCTAAAAACATGCAATTGAAACCCAATGTATTCGTATATAGTCCATTAAGACTAAGGTAATACCCATATCCCACAATGTATTCGTATATAGTCCATTAAGACTAAGGTAATACCCATATCTCTTAATAGTATACTAATACGCAAACTCACTCTACACCCTTCCCTTTTTCTGAAACTACTCTCACCCCAAAACGCGTGCCCATTGGCACCGCGAGCGAGAAAGGATCCTCACTGATAAATAAGAACAAAGGTTTATATATATACGACCACTACCAACTTGTACCGAGGAAACAATCCAACTGGGGAATTGTTTAACTAGTCCACATGTGAGACTCCTTAATTAACCATGTGGCTACGAGCTGTCCAACCGGGGGACTGGGCTCATTAGCACGTACAGCAGAATCCTCAATGCTCGTACGCCTGTGACAAGTCCTACACACGTAGACTAACCCCACTAAGGGTCTAGGAAACACCCCGTCAAGGGTGCCCGGGTTTCGACATATCCAAGTATCCCATATCACCAAGTATCCAGTCCAATTATTCAAAAGCCGGGAAGGTACATAGGGTGGTGCTAATAGCACTCCAAACTGACATAAACTACAACCCTCTCACATTCCATAATCTCTTTCCAACAATCCCAAGTACCCAACACATATCCAAGTATAAATAGTAACTCTCAAAAATAGCATATATTAATTCAAAATAATTACAATTTGCAAATATCTAAATATACTTTCAATACTTCCATAACAATATTATATTCCAACATTTAAATATATAATAACCCATTATGCATAGATTTTCGTCTTTGAAAATAATGACTATTATTTAAAACAAAGTCCACTCACAGATAATCCAAAGCTGCTTGACCCTAAGAAGGTCCCACCTATTGAGTACGAGGAGCTTGAGTACATATAGAAGAATACGAAGACTCTAGCCAACGCCTTTGTCTCATGTTCAACTCCTTCTGGGTGAAAAAGTACTTGAGACATTTGTGATTAGTGATGATCTGACATGTCTCTCCATACAAGTAGTGTTGCCAAATTTTAAGGGCGAACACTATTGCAGTAAGCTCCAAGTCATTGGTAGAGTAATTCTGCTCGTGCTTCTTGAGTTGCCTCGGGGCATAAGCAATCACCAGTGCATCAATACACTTCCCAAACATTGTAAGGATGCATCACTGTATATCACAAAATTTCCCGTGTTATCCGGAAGAGCAAAAACATGTGTGGTAGTTAATTGCTTCTTAAGCTCTTGAAAACTCTGCTCGCACTCCTCAGTCCACACAAATTTAACTCCTTTCCTCGTTAACCGAAGAATGGGTGCAGCTATCGTAGAGAAACCTTCCACAAAACGACGATAGTAGCCTGCCAACCCCAAAAAAACTCCGTACTTCCGTTACACTAGTAGGTTGTACCCAATTCACTACTACTTCCACCTTCCGAGGGTCCACATAGATTCCTTCCACCGAAATCACATGTCCAAGGAAATCCACTATATCCAACAAGAACTGACATTTACTAAACTTGGCATAAAGCTGCTTTCTCCTCAAGGTCTTCAATACCAACCTTAAATGCTTCTTATGAGCCTCCAAACTCTGTGAGTATACTAAGATGTCGCCTATGAACACAATCACAAAGTGATCCAAGTAAGGTCGGAACACTCTGTTCATGAGATCCATAAACACTGCTGGGGAATTAGTCAACCCGAAAGGCATCACCAAGAACTCGTAATGGCCATAACAAGTCCTGAATGCTTTCTTAGGAATATCTTGTTCTCTAAATCTTAGTTGGTGGTATCCCGATCTTAGATCGATCTTGGAAAAGTACTTGGCACCCTAAACCCTAAGTTTCGGACTGAACTACGGAACGGAATTCAAGGGCTGGGCTTAGAAGCCCCTTAGATAGCCCCCTATGTTGGTTGCCCCTTTCCCCTTTATCTAATAATAAGGTAAGCATTCAAGCCTAGCAAGAAGGGACCCCTTCTTATGAATAGCTGCCTAATCTCCCAACCATGCTCAAGAGTCGAGAGCTGCCCAGGTACTGCCAGCGGGAGCTTGCTTATAGAAAGAAGATAGGTCGATCAAACAAAAACAACGCGCAACGGGCTCTCTGCTCCAAAAGGAAGGATCAGTGCCCTTAGCAGTCCTGGAGTTAGGTTATGATGGTCGTGATGAGCTCTATTAGAAAGAAAATCTCTTCTATTCATAGAGGAAGTGTCGAACAAGTCTTCAATTCGAGGCAAAGGATATCGGTTACGCACTGTCACCTTATTCATTTGTCTGTAATCGATACTCAACCTCATAATGCCATCCTTCTTCTTCATAAATAACACTGGTGCACCACAAGGGGAAAGACTTGGTTGGATGAATCCAAGATCAATCAATTCTTGTAATTGAGTCCTCAACTCTCGTAACTCCGCTGGTGCCATCCTATAAGGTGCTTGATAAATTGGGTTTGTGCCTGGAAGAAGTTCAATATTGAACTCAGTTTCTCTCTGGGGAGGTAAACCAGGAAGATCATACGGGAATTCTCGAACAAGAACATCCTTAAGATTTACGGTGACTCCACGAGTATCAATGATATGGGCTAAGTATCCCACACATTCCTTCTTAAGTAACCGTCTAGCTGTTAAAGTTGAGATTAGGAATGATGGGAGAACAAAGGTTCCTACGAACATGATGTTAAAGTTGATATGGACATGATGCGAGGCCCACGACCTCCAATTTCCAATCCAAAAGTTCCTACAGGTTCAACAAAGGTTACTAAACACGTCCTGTAAGTTTGGTCCAGATCGAGATGTTGGATCGCTCGCAATCGAACAGTCGGACGGTCTCCTTTTTACGGGATCTTTGAATCATTGATTTGGAGTATCCGGGACTCCGATTCTCGATCCGTGAATTCCTACACTAGAGGTACATAGATCAACATATTTGGAAATGAAGTCGATCCAACGGTCTGAATATATCGAACCAGGATAACACCTAATATGCGTAAATCCGATCGACCTTCAAACGATAACCAAATTTAAATTTAAGCATACTGTCGTGCTCGGGACGACATGGGGAACATTTTAGAATGAAATGAGCTACCCAACCATGGCCGACACGCCGCCACACGCTTCAGCAGCTCCTAGGTGGCTTGAGAAAATTCTGACGACTGAAAAATTCTCAAAACACCCATCAATGCTATACCTATGTGATCGGGACAACTAGTGGGGCATTTTTCGCTCTTGGGCCACATCCAAAAAGTTGCCGGAGCTTGCCGGAAATTCAAGCCAAAAACCGGTCAAACTTAGGTTTCAAAACTTCAAAATTGATCCTAACCAACCCAACCATCAACTAGATCACGTTGAAAGGTTGGGAAAGCATACTTGGATCGACAAAAATGGTGGCCGGAATCGTCAAAAACGATGCTGAAAATTTCGAATAAATCCGGCCGGTTTTCGAGCTTTTGACGGCTGCAGGGGTGGCGGTTGCGGTGAAGGAAGGGTGGGGTGGGAAAAGGATGTTAGGCCGGTTCGTTTAGAACCTTTCCCGTTGCCCGTGGTGGCCGAACGGGGAAACTGCCGACCAAAGAGTTTCCGGCTAGGGGTGACAGGACCCGCCTCGAATTTCCTCGAAAACTGGGACGGATGCCGTCTTTAAATCCGGCATTCCGCAGATGCCGGGCCCACTTACTAAAGACCGAGACTTTCTACCAAAAATTTGGCAAAGTCTCCCCTGTAAACAGGACAAATCCCAACTTTCAAACCTGCCAAAAACACAGATAAAAACAACCCAACAGCCAGCATGCATTACACAAAGTATAGTGTTACAAACCATGGCCTCCGGCCTCAAATATCACATTCTAACAAGGCGATAACAGAGCATGTCTAACAGAATTCAACAAACCAGCAAAAATGAAGTTTTTCGAATTTACAAGGTACAGAAGCTCTACGAAAGCTCGGAGCACTGCAATTCACGGTTCAGGGCACACGACACAGCTCTGCTGCTCGTTCCAGTCAACTACTGGCTGTGGGGCGCAAAACAGAAAAATGTGAGTGGACAAAACAAAATTTAGTTCAATTTAAACCAAAGTAATATAACCCCACCGTTAGAAAACCATGCATTAAATCCACCATAATCATACATATAAATATATATATATTGCTCAAACCCGAGCTAAATCCGAAATCCAGTGAAACTCACAAATCAACCCATCCAACCCTTTCCTTACCAAACTCAAATCAAACTCTCGAAACACGTGCCCACTGGCACGACGAGCGGGGAAGTATCCTCACTCAAAAATAAGAACAAAAGTGTAGCTATATATATGTATATATAATAGAGATATAGTATAGGTATATGACACACCTAATTGTACCGGGGAAACAATCCAACAGGGGATTGTTTGACTAGCTCACACTTATCCGGCCCTCAAACGTCCATGTGGCTAGGGATGAGTCGTCCAACTGGGGGACTGATACTCTAACCCAGCACGTACGGACGAAGAATCAAGACCCGTACGCCTGGAACCGTCCTACGCGAGCAGACTACCCAATCAAGGGTCTACGGTCAACATCCCGTCAAGGATGCCCCGGCTACTTACATATCCAAATATTTCACATTTCCATAATCACATTCTGAATCCAGGGGAGGTACACAGGGTAGTGCATATAGCACTCCAAACTGACTTCCTACTCTCGCATCTGTCCATGCCTCAAAACCATTTCTCAAGTACCCCCCACAAATACTCAACAAAAATAATACTTTCCCAAAATAGCATATACATAAAATTCAAGATACTTGAATATATCCAAAACCCAAATATATCCCAAATACTTTAACAAAATAATCGTTCCACTTTAAGTATTAGGTAAACTTCCATAAACCTTTAAATTCTTATGCATAGAACTTTCATTATAAAAATCATGCAATTTATTGAAAACAAAGACCACTCACAAGTAATCCCAAGCTGCGTGACCCCGAGAGGGTCCTGCCTGCTCTGAAGGCGGAGTCGGATTACCTATTTCAAAATATGAACATGATATTAAAATCCAACTCTTCAAAAATGAGACTTTAAAGTAAAATCCTAATTTCCCGGGTTTCTCTTAATTTACAAGGAACGAGACATCCCTAAGGTCCAATCTAAGGGTTCCAAGCGCTGGAAGAGTCTCGGAAGACACCCGGTCAACCGGACGGTCAAAACTTTAACTTAATGAATCGGAACATCCGGGGCTCTGATTCGCGATCCGCGAATTCCTATACGGTCCTAGGAATACCAGGAACAACATACGTGAAATTGGGTTTGATCCAACGGTCCAAACACATCAAACCCGAAAATCACATAATATGTCAAATTGGTTCGAGGCCCAAACGATATCCAAATTGAGATCCGAAAACTCCTACGCGCTCGTGACAACGTAAGGATCATTCTAGGACAAAATGGGACCTCTGCCGGAAAGCCCACGCGCCGCCCCACGCGCCGGCAGCGCGTGGTGGCTTAGTCACTGTTTAGGTGACCGGAAAATCTCAGAATTTTGGTTCCAAATTCCTAACCTAGGTAATACACCTAATTTGGAGTCACTTTTCTTCTTGGGTGGAGGTCAGCAAATGGCTGGAAATGGTCGGAAATTTCAACTCACTCGTCGAATTTGGTTGAGAAACGAGGGAGATCGAAGGCTTGGAAGTTCCGCAATTTTCCGGCCTGTTTTCTGCGATTTCCGGCGTCTGTCGATGACTCCAGGTGCGGTGCTGGCCGGGGAAGAGAGAGGAGGAGGTGACGGTTCAAATGGGTCCGATCTTGGCTCAGGTGGTGGCCGGTCATGGTGGCTGCGAAGGTGAGGAGGTGGCTGGGCAAACCGAAGAGGAAGAGACGCACGGGAGAGAGAGAGAGAGAGAAATGAGAAAATGAAAATGAAAATCTGATTTTTATCCAAAATAATTTCTGAAAATCTTCAATTAGGCCCACGATGGTTTTTCGATCGTAACTTATTCGTTTCGAATTCGAATCGAGCCTACCGCGTGTCTATGGACTCGGCTCAGTACCACCTTCCTAAAAACACCACTTGCTGCCCCAAACTCTCTCCGGATAAAAATTGACCTTTTTGCCCCCACTTCAAGGGCAAAATTGGAAATTCCATTTTTAAATTAAATTAATTAGTGAATAGTCTTATTTTTGGGTCGGGATGTTACAATCTACCCCCCTTAAAGAATTTCGTCCTCGAAATTTACGTACCTGTCAATAGAAGAGGTAAGGATACTGGGCCCGCATCTGTTCCTCGGGTTCCCAAATAGCTTCCTCTACAGTTTGACTCCTCCACAACACCTTCACCATTGGAATAGATTTGGAGCGCAACACTTGTTCTTTTCTGTCTAGAATTTGTACGGGTTCCTCATCATACGACAAATCTTCTCTCAACTCCAGGGGTTGTTGTTCTAAAACATGAGAAGGATCAGGCATGTACTTCCGTAGCATGGACACATGGAAAACGTCATGGATGCGAGATAGTTCCGAAGGTAAGGCAAGTCTGTAGGCAACTGGTCCGATACGCTCCGTGATTTCATACGGTCCAATATAACGAGGACTTAACTTCCCACGTTTACCAAATCTCATCACACCCTTCCAAGGAGATAGCTTCAAGAATACCCAGTCTCCAACTGAAAATTCAAGATCCTTGGACCGGTTGTCTGCATAACTCTTCTATCTGTCTTGTGCGGTCTTAAGCTTCTCTCGAATCATCTTCACTTGTTCAGTTGTATCCCGAATACTATCCACTTTTTCCACAATCCTGTCACCCACCTCATTCCAACAGACTGGAGTTCTACACATCCTTCCATATAGAGCTTCATACGGAGCCATCTGAATGCTCGAATGATAACTGTTATTATACGCAAACTCCACCAAAGCAAGGTGAGTATCCCAACTACCTTTCAACTGTAACACACATGATCTCAACATGTCTTCCAGAGTCTGAATGGTTCTTTCTGACTGTCCATCAGTCTGTGGGTGGAAAGCAGTACTAAAACGTAACCTGGTACCCATAGCCTCATGTAGACACTTCCAGAATCGAGAGGTAAACCTAGCATCCCTGTCCGACACAATGGACACAGGAGCTCCATGCAATCTCACTATCTCATCCACGAAGAGTTTCGCCAGTTTTGACAAGGAAAAAGTTTCCTTTACAGGTAGGAAGTGAGCTGATTTGGTGAGTCGATCAACTATCACCCAAATTCCGTCATACCCATTTGCTGACCGTGGAAGTTTGAAGACGAAGTCCATTGTAATATGTTCCCACTTCCATTCAGGGATCGGGAGTGGCTGCATAAGTCCAGAAGGCTTCTGTCGCTCCGCTTTCACTTGTTGGCACACCAAACATCTACTCACATACCTAGCAATGTCACCCTTCATATGCGGCCACGTGTAGTACGTACGTAGAGTCCGATACATCTTAGTACTACCTGGATGCATAGAATACGTTGAACAGTGAGCTTCCTCCATGATTTCTCTTTTCAGGTCGTCGCCTTTCTTAGGTACGCAAAGACGAGTTCCAGCTACCAAAGCTCCATCTTCTCTTATAGCATAATCCCTTCGTACACCACTTTCTACTTCTGACCTTATCGCGCAAAGATTAGGATCTTCCAGTTGTGCTGCAATCACCCTCTCAATCAGGATAGGCCTCACATACAAACTAGCAAGTAATGCACCCTGTTGACTCCATTCCAACTCTACCTCTTCCTTCCGTAGTTCCCCCATCAACGGAATATAAACCCCTTTAAAATGAGCTAAACTCACATTAATACTCCTACTTAAAGCATCAGCTACTACATTGGCTCGACCAGGATGATACTCAATCGTACAGTCGTAATCCTTAATCAACTCCAACCAACGTCGTTGTCTCAGATTCAGCTCCTTCTGAGTGAAGATATACTTGAGGCTCTTATGATCAGTGAAGATCTGACATGTCTATCCATACAGGTAGTGTCGCCATATTTTGAGAGCGAACACCACTGCGGCAAGTTCCAAATCATGTGTAGGATAATTTTGCTCATGCTTCTTGAGTTGCCTTGAGGCATAAGCAATCACCCGATCATGCTGCATCAAAACACATCCCAAACCTTGTAATGACGCATCACTGTAGATCACAAAGTTCCCTGAATTATCTGGAAGAGCTAAAACAGGTGCGGTGGTCAACCGCTTCTTCAACTCTTGGAAACTCTGTTCACACTCTTCAGTCCACACAAACTGAACGTCTTTTCTTGTTAACCGTGAAAGAGGTGATGCTATCACAGAGAACCCTTCCACAAACTGACGATAATAACCTGCTAACCCCAGGAAACTCCGTACTTCTGTCACACTAGTGGGTTGCGCCCAATTCACAACTGCTTCTATTTTCCGAGGGTCCACATAGATTCCTTATGCTGATATCACATGCCCGAGAAATTCCACTCTATCCAACCAAAACTGACACTTACTGAACTTGGCATACAGCTCCGTCCTTCTCAAAGTCCTCAATACCGTCCTCAGATGCTTCTTATGACCCTCCAAAGTTCTGGAATAGACAAGAATGTCGTCTATGAATACAATCACAAAGCGATCCAAGTAAGGTTGGAACACTCTGTTCATGAGATCCATAAATGCTGCTGGAGCATTAGTCAATCCGAAAGGCATCACCAAGAACTCATAATGGCCGTAACGAGTCCTGAATGCTGTCTTCGGAACATCCTCCTCTCGTACTCTGAGTTGATGGTAACCCGATCTCAGATCGATCTTAGAGAAATACTTGGCTCCTTTTAATTGATCAAACAAATCATCGATTCGAGGCAAAGGATATCGGTTACGCACTGTCACCTTGTTCAATTGTCTGTAATCGATACATAGCCTCATGGTTCCATCCATTTTCTTCACAAACAACACCGGTGCACCCCAAGGGGAAACACTAGGTCGAATGAATCAAAGATCAACCAACTCTTGCAATTGAATCTTCAACTCCCGCAATTCTGCCGATGCCATCCTATAAGGAGCTTGATAAATTGGATTCGTGCCTGGAAGGAGCTCAATCGTGAACTCGGTTTCTCTCTGAGGAGGCAAACCAGGAAGATCATCCGGAAAGACATCTGGAAACTCACGAACAATAGGAACATCTTCCAGATTCAAAGTGATCTCCTGCGTATCAATGATGTGAGCCAAGTACCCCACGCATCCTTTCTTAAGTAACCTTTTCGCTGTTAAGGCAGAGATGAGACAAGAAGGAAGAACTCTACGCTCTCCACAGAACATGGCTTTAGGTTGTCCCGGACTTCTAAATACTACCTCCTTCCTGAAACAATCTACAGATGCACGATGCTTCTCTAACCAATCCATTCCCAAGATAATATCAAGATCCACCAAATCCAAGGGAATCAAATCCGCATCCAACATTGCATCTCCTACTTGAACATAACAACCTTTGAACACCATGTCCGCAAACAGGACGTCCCCAGTAGGTAAAGAAATACTAAAACTTCCTGCCATGGGTGTGGGTCTAACACTGGCATAAGGTACAAAGCTACTTGCAATGAACGAATGGGTAGCTCCGGGATCTATCAATACACGTGCAAAGTAACCAAAAATAGGAACCATACCAGTGATAACATCCGGTGTAACCTGAGCCTCCTGCTGGGTCATAGAGAATACACGTGCCTGAGTAGTAGCACACCCTGGCTGGCCCCTCTGACTCCTACCGCCGCGTCCACGGAAAGTGGACTGAACCCCACTGCTCGAAGAAGAACCAGCTGCCGAAGAAGATGCCCCACCCCGGGTCTGACCATGTCCTCTACCGCTTTGCCCCAGCTGGGCCCCAAGCTCCTGTCCGGTAGTGTCACCAGTAATAAGGAGTGGACACTCACTCCTGTAGTGCCCTGACTGTCCACAATTAAAACAAGTCACCCCGGTCCTCTGGGGAATACTACTCGGCTGTGCACGTTGCGGGCAATTCCTCTTGATATGTCCTGTCTGTCCGCAAAGGAAGCAGGCTGCACTGGTAACAGGCTGATATCCCAAGTGCTGGCTCCAAGCTGAACGAGAGCCAGACCTACCGCTACCTGAACTGGATCCCCGTCCTCCGGACCAACCACTACTTGCTGAGCTGGAGCTGGATCCTCCTCTCTTTGATGGACCCTGGCTCGGTCCACCAAAACCTGAAGTGTACCTGCGACGCCTGTTTCCGTCCATACTGTGAGCCTTGGCTACCCTATCTGCTGCTTCGGCCAAAGCCCTCATAGTGGGGTAGACGGTGGCAGTAGTCACCCCCTGTATGTCCCACCACAGGCCATTTTGGAAGCGTCTGCATTTTTCCTCCTCTGTGAGTACTGCCTCAGGTGCAAATCTGGATAATTCATTAAACTTCTGCTCATACTCAAATACTGACATAGTTCCCTGCTTCAGATTTTCAAACTCGGTCTTCTTCGCATCCAGATAAGAGTGCGGATAATACTGTATGAAGAGGACTCGCTGGAATTCCTCCCATGTGATGGCAGCAACACTGGGGTAACCCCTCCTGACAGTCTTCCACCAATGATAGGCATTCCCTTTCAGAAGGAATACAGACAACCGTACCTTGTCTTCCTCTGGACACTGTAAGACATCAAAAATTCTTTCCAAATCAGTAAGCCAAGCCTCAGCTTCAGTAGGGTCTGCACTTCCAAAGAATTCTTTAGCCCCTAACTCCTTGACCCTCTTAATATCCAACCCTTCCACATTCCGTCTCCCTTGCCCTTGGAGAGCTGTGGCCATGGTCTGAGTGAACTGGCTAGTGAATTGATTCAGCACTTGTTGGAAATCTGGCACATTGTCTCCTGCTTGTTCTCCAATAGGTGGAGATGGAGATGGAGATGAAGGTGGTGACGGAGATGGAGATGGAGGCGGAGGATTGGGTCCGTACCTCTGAGCACGACCACGACCTCTTATTCTGCCACCACGGGGATGCATGGTTCTAAACAAAAGAAACCACAAAATCATTAGTACCAACACGCAAAAGAAGCATGAAAGTCACAAGATAAGAACCCTAATGCTCTGATACCAAGCTGACAGGACCCGCCCCGAATTTCCTTGAAAATCGGGACGGATCCCGTCTTTAAATCCAGCATTCCGCAGATGCCGGGCCCACTTACTAAAGACCGAGACTTTCTACCAAAAATTTGGCAAAGTCTCCCCTGTAAACAGGACAAATCCCAACTTTCAAACCTGCCAAAAACACAGATAAAAACAACCCAACAGCCAGCATGCATTACACAAAGTATAGTGTTACAAACCATGGCCTCCGGCCTCAAATATCACATCCTAACAAGGCGATAACAGAGCATGTCTAACAGAATTCAACAAACCAGCAAAAATGAAGTTTTTCGAATTTACAAGGTACAGAAGCTCTATGAAAGCTCGGAGCACTGCAGTTCACGGTTCAGGGCACACGACACAGCTCTGCTGCTCGTTCCAGTCAACTACTGGCTGTGGGGCGCAAAACAGAAAAATGTGAGTGGACAAAACAAAATTTAGTTCAATTTAAACCAAAGTAATATAACCCCACCGTTAGAAAACCATGCATTAAATCCACCATAATCATACATATAAATATATATATATATATATATATATATATTGCTCAAACCCGAGCTAAATCCGAAATCCAGTGAAACTCACAAATCAACCCATCCAACCCTTTCCTTACCAAACTCAAATCAAACTCTCGAAACACGTGCCCACTGGCACGACGAGCGGGGAAGTATCCTCACTCAAAAATAAGAACAAAAGTGTAGCTATATATATGTATATATAATAGAGATATAGTATAGGTATATGACACACCTAATTGTACCGGGGAAACAATCCAACAGGGGATTGTTTGACTAGCTCACACTTATCCGGCCCTCAAACGTCCATGTGGCTAGGGATGAGTCGTCCAACTGGGGGACTGATACTCTAACCCAGCACGTACGGACGAAGAATCAAGACCCGTACGCCTGGAACCGTCCTACGCGAGCAGACTACCCAATCAAGGGTCTACGGTCAACATCCCGTCAAGGATGCCCCGGCTACTTACATATCCAAATATTTCACATTTCCATAATCACATTCTAAATCCAGGGGAGGTACACTGGGTAGTGCATATAGCACTCCAAACTGACTTCCTACTCTCGCATCTGTCCATGCCTCAAAACCATTTCTCAAGTACCCCCCACAAATACTCAACAAAAATAATACTTTCCCAAAATAGCATATACATAAAATTCAAGATACTTGAATATATCCAAAACCCAAATATATCCCAAATACTTTAACAAAATAATCGTTCCACTTTAAGTATTAGGTAAACTTCCATAAACCTTTAAATTCTTATGCATAGAACTTTCATTATAAAAATCATGCAATTTATTGAAAACAAAGTCCACTCACAAGTATTCCCAAGCTGCGCGACCCCGAGAGGGTCCTGCCTGCTCTGAAGGCGGAGTCGGATTACCTATTTCAAAATATGAACATGATATTAAAATCCAACTCTTCAAAAATGAGACTTTAAAGTAAAATCCTAATTTCCCGGGTTTCTCTTAATTTACAAGGAACGAGACGTCCCTAAGGTCCAATCTAAGGGTTCCAAGCGCTGGAAGAGTCTCGGAAGACACCCGGTCAACCGGACGGTCAAAATTTTAACTTAATGAATCGGAACATCCGGGGCTCTGATTCGCGATCCGCGAATTCCTATATGGTCCTAGGAATACCAGGAACAACATACGTGAAATTGGGTTTGATCCAACGGTCCAAACACATCAAACCCGAAAATCACATAATATGTCAAATTGGTTCGAGGCCCAAACGATATCCAAATTGAGATCCGAAAACTCCTACGCGCTCGTGACAACGTAAGGATCATTCTAGGACAAAATGGGACCTCTGCCGGAAAGCCCACGCGCCGCCCCACGCTCCGGCAGCGCGTGGTGGCTTAGTCACTGTTTAGGTGACCGGAAAATCTCAGAATTTTGGTTCCAAATTCCTAACCTAGGTAATACACCTAATTTGGAGTCACTTTTCTTCTTGGGTGGAGGTCAGCAAATGGCCGGAAATGGTCGGAAATTTCAACTCACTCGTCGAATTTGGTTGAGAAACGAGGGAGATCGAAGGCTTGGAAGTTCCGCAATTTTCCGGCCTGTTTTCTGCAATTTCCGGCGTCTGTCGACGACTCCAGGTGCGGTGCTGGCCGGGGAAGAGAGAGGAGGAGGTGACGGTTCAAATGGGTCCGATCTTGGCTCAGGTGGCGGTCGGTGATGGTGGCTGCGAAGGTGAGGAGGTGGCTGGGCAAACCGAAGAGGAAGAGACGCACGGGAGAGAGAGAGAGAGAAATGAGAAAATGAAAATGAAAATCTGATTTTTATCCAAAATAATTTCTGAAAATCTTCAATTAGGCCCACGATGGTTTTTCGATCGTAACTTATTCGTTTCGAATCCGAATCGAGCCTACCGCGTGTCTATGGACTCGGCTCAATACCACCTTCCTAAAAACACCACTTGCTGCCCCAAACTCTCTCCGGATAAAAATTGACCTTTTTGCCCCCACTTCAAGGGAAAATTGGAAATTCCATTTTTAAATTAAATTAATTAGTGAATAGTCTTATTTTTGGGTCGGGATGTTACAAGGGGGTTTTTTGCGAGAGAGAGGTAAGGTCGGGGAGAGAGAGAGAGAGAGAGAGAGAGAGGAATCTAATTGGGTTTTTAAAATCCAACTTCGAAATATTTACGGTTGTGTCACTGCACTTCGAAATGTTTTTAAAATCCACTTCCGTTAATTGTAACTTCTTCGTTAAAACTCTGATTTGAGCCCACTAAGTGTCTACGAACTCGTATCGACGCATTCTACGCATCGATGCCCTTCAATTCCCCCAAATCCTATCGGATTAAATTGTGGCCAAAATAACCCTATCCAAAGGGCAAAATTGTAATTTCACAATTAAATAAATTAAATAATTTAAATGAATAGTTTAAATTGGGTCGGGGTGTTACAAGGCTTGGGTTTGTTGGTGGGGTTAGTTGGGTGTAGGTTGCAGTGGGTGTGTGGCTAGGGTGTCGAGTGGGTCGTCTTGGTGGGGTGTGGATATTGACGGACTCAGGAATTTTTTAGCGAATGTGTAATTTTGAAATGCTAAAAACTTTATATATAAAAAAATACTGACAACCACCTTATAATTGAAACAATAAGGGTCTTAGGCCTATGATTATAACTAATTGACTATAGTATATCAATTAATATAGAAATTAATATCAAATCATCAATTAATTTAACAAAAATAAATATCAAATTATTAATTAAATAAGCAAATCATAATTGATCGTACCTCGACTCATGCGTCACACAACCTCTTCCTCTTCAAGTTTGCTACTGATCATACGAATACAACAGAGAAAGCCAAATCAGAAAGAAAGAAAAAATGAAGAAAATATTTTTTTATTTTTTATTTAAAAATAAATAAAATTGGCGTTTGCTTAATAAGAAAAAAAAAACATTAGACTTACTTTGGAGTTTTGCAATTGGTGTTTATTCCTTGAAAAAACACGGTTGCCCAAAATTGGCTTTAACAAAATTGATGTTAATCCTTTATAAAGATAACTCCTCCCAATCCCACATAAATAAGGAGTTGTGCGATGTAAGAGTTTCCTTTAAAAAAAAAATCCTTGTTTAAAAAGAAGAAGAATAAAAGCTTGTTAAAAGGCCTTTTTTCAATAGCCTTTTATCATGTTTCAAGTAGCACCTATCAGAGCTTGTTAAAGCTCACGTTCAGCGCAAGTCCAGTTTCCTTTTTATTTTTATATATATATTTTTTTTAAACTCTGGTTCAAAACGATGTCGTTTTGGCCAGGATATTTAAAAAAAATAAGGCACTCGTTGCGCTATGCACAACAACAACCCAACGTAGCAAACCTTGGTTTCGGTTGAGGCAATTCGTCAAACAGGTTGAGTGCACCACCCAACCTCACCAAATGGGCAAGATGCAATGCTTATAGAGGCTTTTCCGGCGAGGGGAGGTGCAGTTGCATCTCCTTGCGCCTTAATAAGTCCGATACTAGGTGTGGGGTGGGGTAGGGTGGGAAGAGGGCGGTTGATGATTAAATTGGGAGGAACTTGACGAGGAAGGAGGAAGAAAGAGAGACTTAATTTATTATGTGTAATTAATTAATTAATTATAATTGTATTTTATTAATACATTTAATAAGGGTAAACTTTGAAAACAAAAGTTAGATTGTCTGGTGCATTAATGACATTGTTTTAAGGGTACATAAGTGATACATGTCATGTTGAAAAGGGAGAAGGTCCAAAAGAGAAGGTTTAGAGAGAAAGTTGCTAGCATTCCACTTGTTTTTTTGTGTCATTTGTAGTTTTCAAGGTTAAATGAGTCCAAAAGTCTGTTAAATTGATGGTGTGACACACATGGTCCTCACATATCCAATAATATGATGCCAACGTGGATTAAATTAAAAATACATTTTAAAAATTATAAACCTTTAAAAAAACAAGTAAAAGATTTATTTATTTTTAAAAAGCCCTAAACCCACCTCTTCCATCGCACCAATCCCCCACCACCAGCCGCCTCCCACTCCCATCTTGGGTTCTCTTTAGGGCTGGACACAGTGCGGGTTGGGTCGGGTATGGGCCCAAACCGTACGCCGTACCGGAGGTCATCGACATACCCATTTTGGAGACCGCCGCCGCATCGAGGAGATGCAAGACCGACTACAATCGGCACGCCGAGGAGTCGGTGCGGTTTGGTTTGGTTCGGTGAACATCGATGGAAGAGGATTGAACTGGGATTGAGGGCTTGAGGACCACTTCGTGGTTGGGGGGTATGGGGAGGAAGAAGATGGAGAGAAGAACGAAAGAAGAAGAAAATGCAGCCAGCGGGATGAAGAAGAACGAAGAAAAATATGGAGAGAGAAGAGAAGAAATAAGAAATGATGGCTGGGAGAAAAGAATTAAGAAAAAGCAGATGAAGAAGATGGAGAGATGGATAGAAGAGAAGAAAGAAGGAAAGGAATGATGATGGTTGGGAGAAAAGAAAAAGAAATGAAGAAGAAAAGCAAAGGAAAAAGATGGAGAGAATAACGAAAGAAAAAAAGATGGAGAGAGAAGAGAAGAAAGAATGAAAGAAATGATGACGGTTGGGAGAAAAGAAAAAGAAAAGGAGAGTTTGTGGGACGGTTAGATTGTAATAAATATTACAATTGTATGAAAATTCCACAAGAAGATGCATCAGTCTAGAGGTATTTGGGACTTGTACCCAAACTCTGACCAGAGTTCGATTCCTCATGAGCGCACAAACTCTGAATTTTTAGGCAAATTACATGGAATCGGTCCGGTTCGGGTTTCGCCGGTTTAAAAAATTTCAAACCGGTTCACCACCGGTCCGATTCGGGTTTATGCCGATTTCAATAATTTTAGTTTAAAAACCGGACCAACCCGCCAAAACAGGTCCGATTCGGCCGGTTCGGTCGGGTTTTCAGAAAAAATGCCCAGCCCTAGTCATTTAGTGAGAGCTCTAATTTCTTTAAAATGCATTTTTCATTTAATCCACGTGACATAATATAATTGAATATTTGAGATCCACATGTGTGCCATGTTATCAATTTAACAGACTTTTAGACGAAATCTAACGGTAGAGATTACTTATGAGCACGCATGTTAACCTTGAGGACCGCAAATGACAAAAAAATAAAAATAAAAGGATGCAACTTGATTTTTTTATTTTATATAGTACAACTTATAAGCGATAGTATAAACTGCAGGGCATGAGGATTTTTCACACACACATAACTATGATGCCGGGGGGATTTGAACCTAAGACCTCTGGTCTACAAGTTAAAGCCTTTTTCCATTAGGCTAGACCCCATTGACAGGACGCAACTTGATAGTTTCGTGAACTTTAAAGACATTTTGTGATAAAAAGCCTAATTTTTATATCGGATGAGGAAAATATGTAGGAGACCAAATGAATAACAAATTTTTAAATGTGACGGGATGTAATACCGTCACATGATGTTACTAATTCATATGCTATAGTATTGATAGATAACACATAATGAATAGGCATAATTGCTCTAATATCTCCTGAAACTACGGTCAAATCTCACATTGCCCCCCGAAATTTAAAGTGACCCACTTTGCTCCCTTGACCGATGTTTTACGTCTCACTTTGCCCCACACCGTCAAGTACGTCAAATAATCCGTTAAAAATGCTGACATGGCATAAGTGGGACCTTCTCTCTCTCTCTCTCTCTCTCTCTCTCTCTCTCTCTCTCTCTCTCTCTCTCCATGCTTCTAGCCCCACTCGATAGCCAATCTGTTGGCGAGTCCTTACTTAGTTAGGATTTTGGTTCCTTATTTCATTAGAATTTTGGATACTTACCAATTATTATTTAGTCTTATTGTAATTTATATTTATTTTCTATTGTAATTTAGATTTATTTCCTATTTTATTTAGGGTTGTACTTATATAAATACCTCCATATTAGAGAAAAATAAAAATATGAGCGAATCTGAGCATAACTAAATATTTGCCCTACTTTGTTTGACTTGGTATAAGAGCCTGGGTTTTCTTGTGACCTGTGTTTGCGTTCTCCTTGCAATTTAAGTGCTCTCCTCCCCTCCTCTTCAAGGGGGGGAGGGGGAGTGAAAAGGATATGTTTATTGACGTATCCCCATTAACTTGACATATTCCCATGAAGATGTTGCTTATTTCTTGACTCCGACGACCTCTTCTCTTCAGGGGGAGAGGATGAGTGAAGAGAAGTTGTCTGTGTGAATTAGCTAAAATTGATTTGGAAGAACTGTTGTTGTTGCTATTGTCGTTGCCGTTACCTCTACTACTGTCGTTGATGTTACCGGTGCCGCTATTGTTGCCGTTGATGTTGCCGTTGTTATGGTCATTGCCGATGATGTTACTGTGTTTTGATCTGTCTCTACCCTAACCCTAGAGACTACCTATTTCTGTTGCACTATACATCTAGCTTATAATCCTAGTATGCCGCCGTCTACCTTGCTACCGTCATCGCTGCCTACCTTGCTATTGTTGCCGCTGCTCATCTATTCTGCTGCAATTTAACCACCTATCTGCCATGGCTGATTGTGCTACATCTCAGTGTTAGTCAGTGCATGTTTCTCAAGTACCATTGATCATATGGCTCCATCGACCCCTTCCCTTCAGGGGGAGAAGGGGAGTGAAGAGAAGTTGTCTCTGCTGTTGTTGGTGCCAATGCCTTGTATTGCTGTTGATGATGCCTGTTATGTCTCTGCCTTGTTGCTCCTGCTTGTTATGGTGCCAGTATTGTTGCTCATGCCTTTGCTGGTGTGTTTGCCTTGCCTTACCCTATTTTTTAGGGTTTGGTTTCTGCCTTATCTTCTGCCGTGCTCACAGGGCTTCTGTGTTCTGCCTTATCTGCTGCCGTGCTCACAGGGTTTCTGTGTTATGCTATCTGCCTTATCTTCTGCCATGCTCACATGGCTTCTGTGTTCTGCCTTATCTATTGTCGTGCTCGCATGGCTTCTGTGTTCTGCCTTATCTGCTGCCGTGCTCACAGGGTTTCTGTGTTCTGCTATGTGCCCTATTTTTTAGGGTTTGCTCTTGTGTTTCCGCTGCGAACTTTGCTTTAGTTTGTCACTTGTTTCACTCATGGTTGACGAAAAGACCTTCTCTACAATTGGTGCTTCTCAAGTATGGTGTTCTGTGACTCGCTTGTCAAGTTGGACGTGCGAAATATCTTTGCCCAACTTGAGGGGGAGTGTTGGCGAGTCCTTACTTAGTTAGGATTTTGGTTCCTTATTTCATTAGAATTTTGGTTACTTATCAATTATTATTTAGTCTTATTGTAATTTATATTTATTTTCTATTGTAATTTAGATTTATTTCCTATTTTATTTAGGGCTGTACTTATATAAATACCTCCATATTGGAGAAGAATAAAAATATGAGCGTATCTTAGCATAACTGAATATTTACCCTACTTTGTTTGACACAATCTAACCCCATCTTCATATCGCTGCACATAAAATGAATATGATGATGTTTTCAATTTTTTTCCCTTGAAGAGAAACCCAAAACTTCCCATCATTGAGCCCTTCATAATTTGTTTAGATTCATTAATTCAAAAACTAACGGAGAGCTATTGAGGATGGGTCTAGATCCGATATAAAGACAAATTGCGGTCGTGTGGGTGTCGTGAGAAATTGCAGGGAGGGTGGGTGGGGTATGTGAGGTCAGTGGCTGGAGCCTGGGGGTAGTGGAGTGGCTGCGGAAAGGTCTTGGTGTTGCTGGGTCTTCCAAATGGTTTTGAAGAGGTAAGGGGTGTGACAGTGAGGGAAGGGTGGCTGGTGGGTTGGCTATGAAGATGGGGTTCTGCTAGGGGCGGCTGGGATATCAAGATGGGGCTGGGAAGGATGGAGAGAGGGGAGAGAGAGGAGAGAAGGGAGAGAATTTTTTTAAAAACATTTTTCAAAAGAAAATATATTTTTTTTAACACATGGCGCTTATGTGTCATATATCTCAACAAAATAGTGGGTTCCACTTATGCCACATCAGCACTTTTAACCGATTATTTGACGAATTTAACAATGGAGGGTAAAGTGAGACATTAAACATCAGTCAAGGGAGTAAAGTGGGTCACTTTAAGTTTCGGGGAGCAATATGAGATTTGACCATAGTTCATGAGGGGGATTAGAGCAATTAAGCCTAATGAATATATCATGAACTTAGATTATACACGTATTATAATATAAGTGAATGATACTACAATGTGGCGGGTGTGACCCTCACATCATTTTCGCACTTATATATATATACATATATATGCATTATTATCCTTTAAAAAAAAAATACAAAATGGCTATTAGCTCTACGCATTAATTAAGGATGGGGAGAAGAATGCCAAACCAAATGCATGAGATATGCATGATCCCTCCATCACATGTTGAACTCTCCACGTTTATTCCTCTCTCTCTCTCTCTCTCTCTCATTTAGAGGTTGAGTATCTTGTGGAATCTTTCCTTACGTGCATGGGACTTTCTCCCATATATCTTCTCTAAACCTGTAAACTGCAGTACCACATGTCATTAGCTAAAGGCTCCACGTGTGTCCTAGCGCAGCATTTTGTTATGAGACGCCATGTCTTTTTAAGAGTGGTGCTAAATGAACCCTAAAAATAACTGAGTACACCCTACTATCAAACTATTTATTAAATTACTAATTTATCCTAATATAAAATTACCAAAAAGGATATTTTGAATTATGAAATAAATGTAATTTTAATAAGTACACCCTACTCACCATATTCAACTCTACTCAAACATAAACGAAAAACCATACTTCAAAAACTCTGTTATTTCCTTTTATTGACAATAAAAAGATTAAAAAACCTCCAAATACCAAGCGAGTTCATACGTGCTTACTTGGAATTGAAACTGGAATTCGGTAATTGTGTATTGAAATTCTAAAAAATTGAAGAAAAAACCAAATTCAATTTGGGTGAAAACTAAGCAAATAAAGATTGAAACTTTTGGGATTTGAGTTGAAGAATCTGCTTAACTGGGAAAAATAGATAGAAACCCTATTCCATTATGTGGTTGAGCAAGGTACATGTGCTAATTCATTCAAACTCGAATAAGGGAAAGTGATGTAGAGAGAATTCAAACTCGAACCCGGTAAACATCATTTATTCAATAAAAGAACCACATGGCAATGGCGAATAATAAATCACAGAGAAAACAAGGGGCTTTCTACTGCCTTTGAATCAAAGCTCAGCCATGATATCCGAATAATTTAGTATGCCACTTAACTTTGATGAATGTTGTTACCAGATTCAAATGGGTTTGCTGCTATGTAATAGAGTGGATTAGGGTGTATCCGGGGTATTTTTGGTAATTAAATAGGGTGTACTTAGTTAATTTTACATTTTGATTTAAATATTAGGGTATACTTAGATCATAGGGTGTACTCAGTTAATTTTAGGGTTCGTTTAGCAGCACTCCTTTTTAATCACACAAGCCTTCTTCAAATGCATTGATTTGACAAACTCAAAAACAAATTTTTTTAGAAGTGTTCTAACTTCTACCCTCAAATTTCAATTAACAGGTTTCAGGTTTGCCTACCTGCCGACCTACCTTGGTGAAGCATCGACGCCCCCTAAAGCCATTCCCATATTTCACGACCTAATCTAGTTATGTCAGCTCAATGCTACTTTCCCTCTGCATGTTTGTTTAAATGTCGGTTAAGCCCTTACGTTAGGGGAGAAAATACATAGAATGGAAAATTAAAAACAATTTCAAGTTTTAATTCTTCGTTTTCTCACTCATTTCTTCTTCAGGTGATCTCATCGTTATCTCATTTCTCTCATCTTATATTGGGGAAGAGGGGAATCGAACTTGAGACTTTAAATGCTCTTAACCATTGATGTACAAGCCTTGTGCCATCTTTTTTCCTCTTTAAATATATCTTTAACTAAAAGAAAATAACTACAAAGAAGAAAACAAAAACTCTACATAATGGAACGAGTCTTGCATCTTTGAACCTTTGTTTATGTCTATTATACATGCTTCTGATTTTCGAGACACCGACCAAACTTTTATGTGCTCCAAATCTAAGGAACAATGATGCAATGTGTATTGATGGAGGCAAAGTATTGATGTTTAGAAAATGAAACCAAATTTATTGTATCTTACAAATGGTGGCTCTCATGCATGGCAGTTTCTTGGGGACTATGGTTTCTCATTAATTAATTAGGTACATACACATCTACATACCAGAAAGTTGTACAAATTATGGCACATTTGCCAAATTGATGAAAGTAGATATACTCTAACAGATAATGCTTCGATTAAAATAGAAATTTTTTATTTCAGATTAAGCTCTCGCATGCTCACAACAACTTACAATAATGATCATGGAAATATTTAAGAAAAGAAGAACATCTACGAAAGAAAGAAGAAGCATTGATTGATTGATTGATTGATTGATGACGAAAATGTGACAATGATAGATTGCTAAACACACGATTAATTTGGGATTTGGTAGCAGCTGCATGACAAAGATAAATATATATAGCTTACTAGACATCAATTATTGAGTTTCAAAATTGTTGATAGGCCATGCAAACATCCAGAGGTGCCTCTATAAGGTGTGTACGTATACCCCCAAAACTTATAATTAACTTATTTATTTATTTATTTTATATAAGTTGTATAAATGAGAATTTCATCTTGAAGGGTACAATGGCTATTTTAATTGTAGGCTTGTAGCAGTGTTTTTTCGGCCTCCTTGATACTCCTCTATATAGGTTAACTGTAAGAAGAAAATATACATAAAGGCCAAAAGGAGAGGCCAAAGAGGGCTGTGTCAGATGCAAAAAAGGTCCTCAAGAAGGGAGGACTCTTCAGCAAATTTAGCCTTAAAGCTTGCAAACAAATTGGAGAAGTAACTCATCTCTTTCTCTCTCTCTCTCTCTCTCTCTCTCTCTCTCTCTCATGAAAATATTGGAGTTACGAAAAAGACAGCGTGAACTACAATCCTTAAACAGCCTTTAATAAAGCAGAGATATATTCAACAAACTAACTAGCTAGAAAGTTGAATAGCTAGCTCATTCAAGCCCTTCCTTGTTCTTTCTTTTAAGGTTCTTATAAGCAAGCCCCACAGTTGGGTTATGAATTCAAGATCATTATTAAATCTCTTCTTCACAAATTGGGAGCTAGCTCTTCTTCTTAACCTAGCTAAGATCGACATCGAATTTGTTGTTCCGATTAAAAGATCGACCTCAATATGTGGGCAAAACTTAAAGCTTCTTCAAAGATTGCAAAAGGTATGTTGTGTATGTTTTTGTTTAATTAATTTTTCGGTTGAAAGTTATATCTTCATCTTTTTTTTCCTCTACAATTTTGGATTTTTGGTTTTCAGGGAAAGAAGTGATAAGACAAGTTCAAAAAAGCTTCAATCTGAACGAGGAGTACCTCAGTGCATTTAGAACCAAATCATATGCAGACTTCTACAATAAGGCTCAATTGCTTGTAAACGAGCCATCATCTTCTTTTAGTTACAGCCATGATCACAAATTATCAGAAGTCCTCCTAGAACCTGGTCAAGAAGCCATACCTGGTATTCTTGAATCCGCGATTCTTTCCAAGGTGCCTGAATTGAAAGGCCTTATGCTCAACTACTTTGACATCAGTGCTGAGGCCTCAAAAATATGTAGCCACCTCTTAAAAAGCATTAAACGTATCCAATCCAACTACCGTGTCGTTCAACAAGCACTTGATAAATTCGAGGACTATTCCCCGAACAAAATCAAATCGATTGTTTCCGAGCTAAACTTGTTCATTCTCCAAAACAACATTAACCCATTTTCAAATCCTAATAACCATGACTTCGAGCTCATTCATGACAAGTACTCGTCGGTTTTGCACCACCTGAAGTCGATGAGAAAAAAGGTGTCGCGGAAGATTAAGCTCATCAAGTTTTTCAAAAAGGCTTCTGGGATTTGCATAACAGCAGCTTGTAGTTTGATTGCTATATCAGCTGTTGTTCTAGCCGTACATACTCTCACTGCCTTGCTCATGGGACCAGCTATCTTCAGCTTCCCATTTAAGCGCTTAAAGAAAAAGTTGAGTAGTATCCCGTTTTTGAGAAGTAGGATTCTTACCAAAGTCGGAGAGCAACTTGATGTAGCAGCCAAGGGGACTTATATTCTGAACAGGGATTTCGACACAATGAGCCGACTTGTGGCAAGGCTTCATGATGAGGTTGAACACAACAAGTCAATGATTCGGTTCTGCTTGGAGAGGAGAGAGGATAAGTTTTCGTTGCAAGTTGTGAAGGAGCTTAAGAAGAGTGACATTGGGTTCAGAAAGCAAGTGGAGGAGCTTCAAGAGCATGTGTATTTGTGTCTTGTGACTATCAATAGAGCTAGAGCTTTGGTTATCAAGGAGATGAAAAAATCTTGTGTAGACAATTGATTTTAGGAGTCTAGGAAGGTAGCTGTATAGAAGTCTTGTACAGCATAGTAATTCATTCTCTGTAAATTATACATAATTATACTATATACAAGAAGTATAAAGATCGAGAACGATCCTGGGTTTTGATTCCCTAAACCTTGTAGCTATTTGTTGGGGGTAAATGTTATTGACTATGTTTACAAGTTTTTTTTATGAAGTAGGGTAATTATTATTAATGTAGCCCGACATAATTATTATGGCTTTTTATGTGTTTATATACGTCCCTTTTTTTCCTTTTATCATTGAGGAGGGGAATTTCAAAATGCCTTTACTACTTGTGTAATTTGATGACCAGTATGGGCCCACCATTAAACCTTAATGGAGTGCCTAAATTGTCCACAATAAAATCACAGACAAAATAAATAAAATTATTTTCAGAATTAATCTTAACGTCGAATAATTTCGACATACGCCAACTGAAAATTATGCATAAATTTGGCACTAAAAAAATACCAATATGGTTGTTTGCGTAGCAAATTTGGCAAGCTACGATAAAAGTACCATGAGAAAAGGACAATGAAGCCAAATGCGGACAAGAATCGGCAAGACAACAACCACACAAGGACCAAAGGGGGACCACTAACATGTTCTTATCACGACCTCCACAGATTCTCGGCCCTTTCCCACATATTTCCGAACAACTGATTCAACTCCAATACAAAAAGATTGAACCAACATATTGATGTATGTATATCTTATATTTTATGAAGATGTTCGCATGTTAGTATAATGTGGACATTTAGTGCCCACTTGACTGGCTATCACTCAATACATGTGGATTTTAGAGAGGTACTTTGCATTATGAGAGTTTTCCATCTTTACATTGTGAGTGTTTCATTTATATTGTTATGGTTTGATTTTTTTAAGTTTTATTTATTTTTGATTGTTTTGAGTTTTCACTCTTATAGTTAGGATGCCTACGCTAGAGTTTCAATCATGCATGATCATTAATAGAGGAGTCCCAGATTGTCTTAATTTTGATATTAGATTGCTCTATTATTGTAATGGCTTTTTGTAGCTAGTTCCTTTTTGGACTGAATTATTAATATAATCCTGAAATTTCTGTATTAAAAAAAAGAAGAAAAAAAAAGAAGAAGGTATTCTACAATATTGTCAATAGGAGTGGTACACTTTATATATGTGTATATATGCTGATTTTTGGTTTAAATTCACAATGTAAAATTGGTCTTGCAATAGAATAGGAAGAAATTGTCAAATCTCTTGGTTGTCATAAACATCTTTTCAGTATTTATTGAAAAATAGTTTTTTTTTGTTTTGTTTTTTTTGAAGCAGGTGAAGAGAGAGAGTTGATAACTGAATTTTTTTAATTTTTTTTTTATATAAAGGGGAATGCTAGCAACCTTCTCTTTTGGACCTTCTTCCTTTCTACATGTGTCCCTCTTTTTATACTTAAAATAATATCATTAATAGATCATACAAGTTAGATTTTACTTTCCGAGTTTACCCTTATTATGAAATAAATAAATAAATAAATTTTTTTAGCACAGCCTCCCTTTCTCACTCACGTATCACGATCAGACTCAATCTCTCTCTCTCTCTCTCTCTCTCTTTTCACGATCAAACTCCCTCTCCCACCTCTCTCTCCTCTAGATCTGAGATTTGCTCCATCTCCCTCATATCTATCTCCTCCTCTTGGATCCTTATTTTCCTCATCTATCACATCTATCTTTGCCTCTATCTATGCTCGCTGCTCTCACCACCATGTTCCCGACGACTAGTGAACCGATCGGATTTTGTCACTAAGGATGTGCCAAGTGACGATGGGTGGCTGGTTGTTTATAATTTGTGATTGGGTGTGGCTGGAATCTCAATCTAGGGTTTAAAAATGAATGAAATTGGACTGTTTGGGGGAAATAAAATTGGGGAGGAAGTGATAAGTCGAAGAGGAACTAATTGTTGATGTAATATCGGCTCTGTTTCTTTGGATTAATTTGTATTTTTCATTTAGTTAGATTTTTGTTTCAAATCCTTACTGTTGATGTTGAAGCAAACATGGGAGTTTCATCATGAAAAGAGAGGGGAGGAGAGAGATAGTCTTAACGTGAAAAGAGAGAGAGGGAGGGAGTGCACAGCGTTTTTATTTTTTAATTTTTTATAAGGGTAAACTTGGAATGTAAAAGTCAATTAGTATGATATATTAATAATATTGTTTTAAGTATAAAAAGAGAGACACATGTCAAGAGAGAAAGGGAGAAGGTCCAAAAGAGAAGGTTAGATGGAAGTTTGCTAGCATTTCCCTTTATATAAATATGATGACAATGTAATGCTGAATAAGCTCTCTCTCTCTTCTGTCTTCACTCTGCTTCTCAACCACTCGCAAGTCACAACGGCAACACAACAAACCCAAGTAAGATAGGTCGTTCTCTCCAATCTGATTGCTTTGGTTTATAATTTCTGATGTGGGAAAGTTTCATTTCTCTTCATCTTACTTTGCTATATAAGATGTGGGTTAGTTTGAATTAGGAATTTGGATTGTCTAGAAATTTTTTCCTGATTGTGGGTTTTAATCTAGATTATGAAAAAACAAAGACATATATGAAATCTACAACATAAATAGATGAATTCTTGATTTTATGAAGCAGAATGGTTTTGGTATTGTTGAGATGGTCAAATGGTATATAGGTGGAGCTTTCTCTTGTCCATGTACTGATAGTCAACAATTGTAATATGAAAATTCAATCTTTCCCAAGTCCAAAGGTGGGCGGTGAAATGAGCAGATTTTTATGCTAATCAAATTCAGTATTTCCCATACAAAAATTCAACCTTCATTGTTTTGGCCCTTTATCTTCTTCCCAAGTTTTGTATGCTAGTCAAACACTTACCTTCTCATTCCTGTGATAGTTTCTTGTGCTAGTTGTTTTATTTTATCTCTATAATTGATTTCTTTTCTTTTCTTTCTGATACTGGTGTATAAAACAGAAAAGAACCGATGACTGATAACTCACAGGGAAAAAAATTATATTGAGTTTGGAGGTTTATCACTTCTCAGACTATTCCATCACTTAATTCAAAAGGGCAGGGCTGCCTGACTGGTGAAATTGATGGAGGGTTCGATCAGGTGTTCTGCCAACTACATCCCCCTCTCTCCAATCAGCTTCCTGGAGCGCTCGGCCATAGTCTACAGAGACAGGCCTTCTGTTGTATACGGAAGCATCCTCTACACTTGGAGAGAGACACTTGAACGATGCACCAGACTCGCTTCTGCTCTTTCCCAGCTCGGAATTTCTCGTGGAGATGTGGTTTGCAACAAACTACTTATCTTATGTTATTGTACAAGTTTTGCTCTGTTTGTTCCCATTATTGACTAGTTTGCAATTTGCATCTTCATTTTTTATGGTTTCAGTGGTTTGGTTTGTTTATTTGCTTTTTGTGTTTCCTTTGGGGGAAGTTTGGATTTGTGACATGTCCCAATATCCAATCAACATAGTGAGGGAGAGGAGGTTGGTTGTGATTATTTAAGTCCTGTGGTTCTCCTTGCTTTCAGATTTTGATGATGTTTTTGAGTCGTTACTACCATGTTCCGGCCACTTTGAACACATTTGTAGCTGAAGTAATTGAATTTTAAAGTTTCTCCTTTAAGAGTGATTCACCAAATCCATGTTTATTTTGGCCATCCTTCTGTATCTCCATGAGATTCAGTCTAGCCAATGATGTGCATGTCATGCTCACAGTGCAACACTTTTTTCTCCCTGAATTTCTTTTCTAATTACCCTCTTCTTCACATAAGGCTTGGGGTATATAAATCATTAAAACTATTGATTTCTTTTCTTTCTTAGATTTTACTCCTCTTTGCCTTATTCTTAAAGCACCAGTGCAGATTAATTCGTGATGTCCTTTTCCCACAGGTAGCTGCATTGGCTCCAAATATCCCAGCAATGTATGAGCTCCATTTCGGCGTTCCAATGGCTGGCGCAATTCTCTGTACACTTAATGTACGCCATGATTCACAAATGGTGTCAGTATTATTAAAACATTCTGATGCCAAATTCATTTTTGTAGACTACCAACTTTTCCATGTTGCTAAAGGAGCATTTGACATCCTGTCCAAGACTAGAACCAAGCTACCTGTTCTAGTCTTAATCCCAGAGAGTGATCAATGGTCCCCTGAGTTCTGCAACCCCATTTCTGGGAACTTGGAATATGAGAGCCTATTAGGAAGGGGAAAACTCGATTTTGAGATCCAACGGCCAAAAGACGAATGGGATCCAATTTCACTCAACTACACTTCAGGTACTACATCAAGCCCAAAAGGTGTCATTTATAGCCACAGAGGTGCCTATCTCAATTCGTTTGCAGCAGTTCTTCTCAATGAGATGCCCTCAATGCCTGTGTATTTATGGTGTGTGCCCATGTTTCATTGCAATGGCTGGTGCCTCACTTGGGCTGTGGCTGCTCAGGGTGGCACCAATATCTGCCAAAGAAATGTCACTGCAAAAGGAATATTTAGCTGTATTTCTCAGCACAAGGTGACCCACATGGGTGGTGCACCCACCATTTTAAACATGATTGTAAATGCACCAGAAAATGAGCGAAGGCCACTTCCGGGCAAGGTAATAGTCATGACTGGAGCTGCACCGCCACCAGCCCAGGTACTATTCAAAATGGAAGAACTAGGGTTCAATGTAACCCACGCATATGGTTTGACAGAAACTTATGGTCCTGGGACAGTTTGCAGTTGGAAACCTGAATGGGATTCCCTGCCTCGGGTTGAACAGGCAAAGATCAAGTCTAGACAGGGGTTGCAACATCTTGGCATGGAGGAACTCGATGTTAAAGATCCTGTGACCATGAAGAGTGTACCATCTGATGCAAAAACCATGGGTGAGGTTATGTTCAGGGGCAACACCGTGATGAATGGATACTTGAAAGATCATCAAGCAACAAGGGATGCATTTAAAGGTGGATGGTTTCGTAGTGGGGACTTGGGGGTGAAACACCAGGATGGTTACATAGAACTAAAGGACCGTTCGAAGGATATTATCATTTCTGGGGGCGAAAATATTAGCACAATTGAGGTGGAATCAGTGCTTTTTAGTCATCCAGATATTCTTGAGGCAGCTATTGTGGGAAGGCCTGATGAATATTGGGGGGAGACACCTTGTGCATTTGTGAAGTTGAAGGATGGCTGTAACACTGGTACAGAGGAGATTATTAAGTTTTGTAAGGATCGGTTACCCCACTATATGGCTCCTCGAACAGTTGTTTTTGAAGATCTGCCAAAGACTTCAACCGGGAAGGTGCAGAAGTTTGTATTGAGACAAAAGGCTAAGGCCATGGGAAGCCTTACCAAGAACACCATCAGCAAACTGTAAAGCCCCTTGTTGTAGCTGATGACTGTTTTATTTCAGAGACTGTTTCTTTCAAGTTGTAAGTAGGCGTTGTCAATTGCCATTTGTTCTGCTACTCCATCCACACTTTTATCCTGTGAAATTTAGTAATGGGAACTTGTAAGTGTGCCGCTTTTTAATTCCTCTTTTTACATTAATGCAGGAAAACTTTTGTCAGTTAAACCAGAAAATTTTAAGTTGGATTAAATTCATTCTGATCCAGAAAGAGTGTACCTAAATTCAGCAGAATTAATAACTCCAGTTAAGATCAAATACAAGAGGCTAAATTACATCTTTTAGGCCTCCCTTGTCGTCAATCAATTCTCTTCAAGCTAAACTTTGGGCCATGAAAACTCAACTTCACTGCACAATACGGTAGGTGTTCTAAAGCTTGTAAGAAGGTTTCAAATCCATGTAAACATATTGTTCATGACCAAAAACTATTATGTAATGCATAAACTGAAATTCGCTTAAAACTGCAAACAAAAATTTGTCTACAAACGCGTGCGTTTTACTTAAAGATAGTCCAGAACTAGGGTTGATTTTCGGAATGAAAATTCTATTTCAATTGTGTTCCAAAACAAATTCGGAATTTCAATATTCAGTCCAATTTGGAGAACTTTGAATTTTTGGAAAAATTTCAGAACATGCATATTTCGGAATTTTCCTGACAAATTTCAGAAACTAGTTAAAAAAATTTAAACATGACCAACCTTTTGAAGGGTTGAAATTGGCTCAAAATTGAAAACTCATACCGAAATCTCAAAAAACTACTATTTGCTAGTACTTAGATGTTTTTATCCTTTATGGAATAACTTGTCTATGTCTATTTTGTCATTAAATTATAATTAAAATTTGTAATTGTGTGTAGTTTAAAGCTGGAAACCCCAATATATTTCAAAATTCATAATTTTTCAGAATCTTGAATTACATTCCAATTCCTATACAATTTTTTTCAGGAATTTTCGGATGTCAAAATTAATTTGGACTTGCCAAAATTGGAAATTTTCGAGTCAGAATCAGCTGGAATTGGATTTTCCAATCCAACTTCACCCCTACCCAGAAGCATGTATATATAGCCATAGTTTTGATTTTGAAAGAATTCCCACTTCGAGTGGGATTGATTTCTCCATCAAATAACTGCAAAATTGAAAAAATTGAAATTAGCATTAAAAAATGAGGCTAACGACATATGTTCAGGGTGACTTTCGAAATGAGCCAGGGATTTCAATTTTGTCAATTTAGACCATAATGTTTTAATATTCGATTTTGTCAATTTAGACCATAATGTTTTAATATTCGATCAATTTATATATTCCGTGAATTTGACCATTTAATCTTATGTTAAGTTGATGACGTGTCCAGTGTTCTTATGTTAAACTAAGAAATGAATGAACATGATTCTCCAGTATCAAACAACACTTCAACAAAACTATTAACAATAGTCAACATAACTTCCACTTCCTCATTTCTCTGCCACCCAGTGAACACTCAAGTCTGCCCCTGAGTGCAATTTTTAGCAATATGCCCCGGCTGACTGCAAGTGTAACATACACGAGCACTGCGATTAATACAATCTCTAGCCATATGTCCAACTCCACCACAATGGTAACACTCCCCTAGCCCACCCTGTTGACAAGATGCAACTGTGATGTCTTCATACAGAGTTGTCGTTCTCTGTTTCTTTCTAATACCACCATGTTTACCAGAGTCATAGCTACTCTGAGATGATGTCTTCCCTTTGCCCTTATAGTCTCTTTGTTCATCCTGGTACAGTCTGTACGGCTCAATAGTATTCTCGACTGCCATGGCACAGTGTACCGCCTCAACTAAGGTCTTGTGTGTCTTGGCAACCACATACATGCCGATATGATAAGCCAATCCCTCCTCAAACCGACGAGCTGTCAACTCCTCATCCAACGCCGGTGCAAAACGAAGCAACTTTGAAAATCTGGACTCATATTCCCTTACAGTTAGGGACCCTTGTTTAAGTTCCAGGAACTCAAATTGTAGCTCATTTTTCACAACATCAGGAAAGTACTTATCATAAAAGAGAGCCTCAAACTCTTCCCAATCCATCTCGGTCTCATCCTTGGATTTGACCACAGTATCCCACCACACACGAGCCTCCTCCTGTAAGAGAAAAGCGGCTACCTTCCTCTTTTCCACACTTGTGATTTCAATTATACTAAAGCAGTTCTTCAGGTTACGAATCCAGTAATCCGCCATCATGAAATCACTCTCCCCAAAGAAATGTTGAGCTCCTAGTGCCTTGAGCTCAATGATCAATGCACACAATCGAGAATTAGCAACATGTTCAGGCGATGGAGGATCCCCAGAAGCAGGTTGAGCAACTCCATGTCCTCTGGCCTGTAAGAACTCAGCAAACAACTTTATCGTATGAACATCCAACTGTACAGGAGGCACAGGTGTTGCCCCATGCGAAACTTCCGGCTCCTGCTCAAAATCTTCTGGAACCTCTGAAACAACCTCTGGCTGTGGTAAAGCTCCGGCTCTACTTCTACCTCGGCGGCCTATGCATCTTCCTCTTCCTCTTCCTTTTATTGGGCCCATTTCCTATCAGAAAACAAGGCCAACAGTTAATTAAACATTTGAATACCCACTCTCTGATAAACAAGCATTAAATTAAGACCACTTCAAGTTAAACAACAACAACAACAAAGAGACTCCTTCCACTGAAACTTAATACCTCACTTAGATCTAACAAAACCCGCTTCCTATAGCTCTCACGCAAACGTACCATCCATGGAGATTTTTTTTTCTTAAGCACAAACAAACCTGAGCACACCATAGATAAAAGACAAAAGTCACAATAAACAAAAGTCAATGAAACTATCGCAAATCTGAGCACACCCTCATGCTCAGGACATAGAGGACTACACACCGAGCCAAATACATAAATTCAACAGTACCCCACGGGCCTCCCCGCTGGTGGTTTGCCGGAGTAATTTTTGGACGACGAAAAACTTCAAATAACCAGTCATAGTTTATACCAAAATGAAGAACTTTAACGACTAAGAAACTTTGGTTGTTGGACCATACCTGAAAGATGGGCGGAAGTAACCCAAATCGCCGGTCAAACTCACAGTGACCGGAATTTTAAGAAATTTTGGAGCTAAAATCCGCAGCGAAAATTGGCAAATCGGAGTGGATGATCACTGATTGATGTAGAGGGGAATGATGAGAACATTTAGCAACAAAAATACCGGCAATCTGAGGTCGGACGAAGCTGGTATCTCGCCGAGAAATACCCCCTCCGGCGAGCTCGCGTGAGAGAAAGAAGAAGAAGAGCCATAATGCGTAGAAGGGCGGGTATCAGAATTTCAGTCTCATGTTTCCCACTTTCCCAAGTACTCGTGGCAGGGGTGTTCTTGACGTGGCAAGTGAATTCACCCCCACATGTATAAAAATATAATTAACTATACTAATAATTAAAAATAATTAAAAATTAAAATAAATCAGAAAAAACAAACGTATTCCCCAAACCTTTGAGGCGATAAGAATTCATACGAGGGCAAAGTTGAAATTTTATATATAATTAAAGTGCTGTTATGATGAGTTAGCACATATTTGATATGACATGAATTAGAAGCACTAAAGTTTGCACGAGTCAGGACTCAGTCGCCCGTACAACTCTGTCTCATGTATGTCCATGTTCATTGAAATCCAGACAGTGAGAAGCTTCCTTAGCCCCCCCTCCCCTGTCTTTTGCTTCTGCAACAGAACCACCTCTCAACTCAAAGACCCGGAAATTTTCTTCAAGTTTGTTCCCTTTGTCTGTAGCAATTCTTCGACTTTTGTTGAGCACTTGAGTTGAGTTGAAGCGCCATATTTTCTTGGGCATCAAAATTCAGCAGCACCCATAAAATTGGTTTTTGTTTTTTGGATTCTTTGCTGAAAGTTCACTTTTCTTCAATTTGGTATTGCTTTTGGTATTTAAAGGCGGTTTAAACTTTCAAACTTTTGGCCACCAAACGTTCTGTGCTTTGACTGACTGGTAGTGGTGGGTCAATTTACAGTTAGCAAGTAGAGCTGTCAATGATCCGCGTATGCAACAGCTAAGTTTCAATAATTTAGACTCTGTGTGGAGCTGTTTAAGTTTTTTGAAATTGAGGGACTGGTGGGTCTTGGTTGTTGGTTGGGCTTTCTTGGTTTCTCAGCTCTTCTCTCTGTGTTGAACTTGAGGTTCTGGATATTGGGAAGTGATATTAAAGGGTTTGAGGGTTGTTGTTTTGGTGTGTCTTTTGTTGTTGTTTGTCTTTATTAACATCCTCAACAGCAATTTCAGTAGATTCATTTTGGTACTGGGAACTGAATTGTAAGTTATTGCAGTTGCGATTAGGTGGTGGTTTTGGTTGATGTTGATATTGCCTCATGCTTTCAGATTCACTTTTTAGTGAATTCAAGAATTTGGATATTAGGAACTGAAACTAAGGTTGTTGGAGTTGTGGTTTCGTGGATTTCGATTGCTCAAGCCTTGCACTAGACGAAATGGGGAGTAATGGGGTTGACCATCCCTTGAAAGATTTGGAAGAGGAAAGTGTTAGCAGCCAAGAACAGAGTAGGGATTTTCAGTACGCTTGTGGAATTTATTATAAGTCACTAGAAATGGATAATAAAATAAGTCTTCAAATGAACAATTTGGATGCAGGTTCTTTTCGGGAGGAGAGGAATCAGAAGATAAATTCTTCTCGGCACACTTCGGTTTTAGAGATTTTTCAGTCAAAAGA
Organism: Prunus avium; assembly: GCF_965620075.1. Classification (NCBI taxonomy): domain Eukaryota; kingdom Viridiplantae; phylum Streptophyta; class Magnoliopsida; order Rosales; family Rosaceae; genus Prunus; species Prunus avium. The sequence goes on from NC_142291.1 coordinate 3,996,377, forward strand.
GATCAATGTTGGTTCTTCACCTCAGAGAGGTTAGTGCCCGCGTAGTCTGAGTTATTATTGCTTTTCTAGTTTGTTATGCATTGAAGGACTTAAAATGAAGCTTTTTCCGGGAAGAGAGTTGATCAGCTTCTTTCTCTTTAGTGTGAACTATATGCTTCTAATCATTTCTAGACAATATGGAATTATTTTTATTTGGCCGAGAAAATTGATATTATCTCTTCATAACCAGAGTTTGTTAATTTATTTGTCTATACAATGGGAAAACGAAAACCAACAAAAGCAGCTATACCTTTGTAGTTATTACTGTATGTTTATCTATAGTTTAGTAATCAGAAATTACTTTGTGAAGTTCCTTCTAGATGAAATATAGATGCCCAGATTGAAGTGGTAGAGCAAAACCGAAAAAGAAACAAAAAGTAAAACTTTATGTGGTCTAAATCGTGGAAACAACTCAGACCATAAAATTGAGGGTTTTATATGATTATATCCACCATTATTGTTGTGGCCAAACCTATTACTAAGCTTGTAATTGGATCGTAGGATGACATGAATCTTATTATGATCCCATTAGTTGGATAGTCTGATTATGATCTGAACCGATAACCCAATTAGTAGGATGATATGATCTGAACCGTTAGTCCAATTAGTAGGATGATATGATCATACTGACCCCCAATGTTGCTGGACTTTAACAGCATATTAGAACACCTTTACCATATGTTGTTCTGTTGTTTTAGTGTTTATTGGATATATGCTCACTGATACCTAAGCATATGTTAATGAAGGCTTGGACCATTACATCACTGCACCTATTGGCACTCCCAAAGGTTTACTAATTGAGGATCATGAGATTAAATTCTCTAGATCCATGACTGAGAAGAAGGGAATTCCCAGGCATGACTTCAAGCTGGATAGACTGTCAGAGCGTGAAAAGGTAGATACCATCATCTGCATGAGCTAGTTCATTGCCATACTCATGTTTGCTTATAACTTTTTCTTTGTCTAGCTGCAGAAGGTACAAGAGATGTGCATTATTCATTACAAACATGCTTGTTTGGGCTAGTTTCATTCATGCAACTGCAACTTAATGCTGAATGTTGTTCCCTAATTTCATTTGCAAAGCATGAGTGTCCGACATAGTCCCTGTCTTACAGTATCTTATACTGTTTCCAGACCTGCTGATTAAATAAGAATAATGACATAAATTGAGTTATATCACTGCTAAATAATTTAGTGGCTCCAACCACTGAGTCTGCTAGTTATCCTCCATCCTCCAGATCAGCATTAACAAAAAATTTAAATGTAGATGGTTTTATTTACTCTTGGTACGTTTTTGTGGTTCATTCTCCTCTTGGTTGATCATTATTTTTGTTTTTCGTTTGCAGAAAAAATTAATTGTTGAGATGGTCAAGATACAAAATGATGGAACAGTAGAAGTTGATTTAGAAAAAAGTGCACCTGTTGCCTCTGAGTTGTTAGAGCTCCAGAGTATTGAAGATGTGCCTGTCAATCTTGATAATATGACTTCCAGTACTACCAAGTCAATTCCAAGGTTGAAAATTGCCATACTTGTGGTCGGAACAAGAGGAGATGTACAGCCTTTTCTGGCTATGGCGAAGAGATTTCAGGCATGTCTAACATAACTGGATGACTTTGTTTTGAATAGCTTGCTTTTGATGCCACTGATTTCTTTGTATTTTCGTAGGTATTTGTAGTTTAAATATCATGATATGTCTTCAGTGTGAAAGAATTCCTTCAAAATCAACATTTCATCAATCCAGATTACATTTAAGATCCATGTAACCTTATATGATGATCCATGTAACCTTGGCATTCAGTCTGTACTTGTAATACAAATTTTTATTATACAGATGTTATGCAGATTCTACTTGATGTAGTGGTTCTTAAGCAAGTGCAGATATTGTTGATATCTTTATGGTTAGGTGTTGTTTTGTTGGTCCAATGATTGCATTCTGAAGCTTAGTTTTGTACCACTGTTGTGATATGTAGCGTCTCAAAGTTTTGGGCTAAAATGATGTGGATGGTTAATAATTGTAACGTTGTCCTTGCCATAAAATAATGTACGGTACCTACCTTACTGTCTACATTTATTTTCTCTATGGTTTAATGATTTTAGATGGTTTGATGTTTTCTTGCAGGAGTTTGGCCATCATGTTAGGCTGGCAACTCATGCTAACTTCAGTGCTTTTGTAAAGTCGGCTGGTGTAGACTTTTATCCTTTGGGTGGTGATCCTCGTGTTTTGGCAGGATGTAAGAGGTCCCTAATGTTAAAAATACTTTTTTGATAATATATTGCAAATTATCTTATTTTTGTGGTGATATTGTTGGTAGATTCACTTCCTGTGTCCCTGTCTATTTTGCCTGATATTTGGTCAGTTCTACCATGCGATTCTTTAGAGGTGTGACAGAAGCATTAATAATTTTCTGGCTCATGCTCCCTCTCCCTCTCTCCATAATTTCTTATCAAAGTCAATCTGTAAGAGTTTGTGTGAAACTCGAGTTAAATATTTGATTGTTGACTGCTTTAGAATTACTAACTTCTATATTTTTTTAGCCAAAATTGAAGATTTTCCATTGCTAGGACTTTAAATTGAAGGACAATCTTTAACATGTCTAAATATATTTAATGTTATCACATCCTCCCCACAAGTTCTTTATTGAATAACTGAAATTCAGTGCCCTTTAATTTTAGATATGGCCAGAAACAAAGGTCTCATTCCATCCGGGCCAGCAGAAATATCTATACAAAGAAAGCAACTGAAGGCAATTATTGAATCTCTTCTTCCAGCCTGCACAGAACCAGATATAGAAACTGGTGTGCCTTTTAAGGCACAGGCAATTATTGCAAACCCTCCTGCTTATGGTGAGTTCTCACAAGTGGAATATTTAATGTCACTTCAATTGAGTTATATTTTCTTTAAGTCAGTATGTATTGCTGTCTACGCCAGGGTTTTAGAATGAACTTCCATGGACAATAGATTAGAAAGTTGTGTTCGTAGCTTATGATTTGGTCCTGTGTTTTTCTCTAAATGTTGTGTTGCTTGTGTAAATCTTAACATTTCGTTTCAGATTTCTTGCATCTTACCTCATCTTTTATTACCGGACCATGCCATTCTAATCAAGTTTAATTGAAACTCTAGACCCTCCCTTGTAGTGTATATATTGGGTGCAGGGTCCTATCGAGCTTGAAATCAGAATAGCTTCCCCATTGATCTAGGAGAATAGCACAGTGGTTGGATTGGAAGCCATGCACTGAAATATAGACTTAGTAACAGATGGTTGTAAACATATTGGGCCTGGCCTAGTTACAACTTGGAAGTATAATTATTTATTGGAGAATACGACCTTATTTCTAGTGCAGATTTTAAGAGTAAATAGATATGTCTCCATGGTTGCTAATTCCTTAAAGTCAAATAGTTTTGGTGGAATATGTTGTCTCTTTGTAGATCTGCCAAGTAAAGAGAAAAATGTGAGGAGAGAGGAACTTAGTCTTAACCTTATCCTCCTGTTATATAAGAATATATGAACATATTCCTAACCACTTCTTTTCTTGCAGGACACGCTCATGTTGCTGAAGCTCTTGGAGTACCCCTTCATATTTTCTTCACAATGCCATGGACGTGAGTTTTGACCAGTTCTTTTCTTGCATTCTTTTGATACAGAAAAAACACCGTTTATAAATTGAATGTTCTTTGACAAATTGTGAAACATAAATCTTGGATAATTTTCAGGTGAGTGTTTGCATTAATATATATATATATATATATATATATATATATATATATATATATATATCCCCAGTCTGCTTTCCAATGATTGGAACCGCCCATTTCTTAGGTTCTCTTCTAGGAATCATCCGTGCAAAAGATCAGCCAAACAGAAAATTGTTTAGCCATTTGATTGCAATCAAAGTAATTTTGGTTTTAGCTGACAGATTGTTTGAAAAATTTAGATGACCAAACAGTTACCGGTTTGGTGAGTTTTTACATGGATGATGCTTAAAGAGCGACCCAAGCAATGGACCTTTCTAATCATTGAATTGCATTTCAGGGTGACCCGAGAGAGGATGTTCACATGTATCTTAAAATGCAAACATCCTCACTTTAAGGGCTGACATATGTATATTGCAAGCATGTATCATGTCAACTTTTACTTCTCCTGAAGAATCTATATTTCTGAACTAGAGTGATGCTTAGAATAATTCGTACTAAGTCAACAATAAGATGGCCCAGTTTCACTTGTTTACACGTGTCTTGTATACATGAGTAGATTAATAATATCCATGTGTATGTGTCTCAAGTAATGTTCTCTTGGAAGACAATCTGACATGTTGTGTTTGACTGTCAATCTTCTAGACCACTCATTCAAACAAGAATCCACTTGAGAAGTTGTTCAAATTGACAGTAGGAAAATATGGTAGACTGTTTAATTAGAGAATGTTTCCCTATATATATATTCAGTACCATTCTAGTAAGAGGCTAAGAAAAGAGGCAACTCAGGATGTGATCGTAGATTGTTAGGTCCAGGATTAAAACACTTTCATGGATGGGATCAGAATGCTCCCATTTTGAGCCTTTTGATCTTCACCAGTGATAGATATCTAAGAGCCAGGATTACCTCCATAAGTTTCTTCCTTAGTTTAGATCTTAGAAAGTGTCAAGTCAAGTATATGCAAATATAATTACTTAATATATACCACCCAAAAGCACAAAAGGTTGGAAAAGACTTTCTCAGTCACATGGACTACATTGATATTTTAAGTTGACATGTATGAAATTACTCAAGAGATTCTAATTAATGAAGTTTAAATATTTTATGCTCTTATTTGTTATTATTTTTCCAGTAACATGTGAATACTGGCTTATTTCGATTGGAACTATTTTCTATGTTATGCCATCTTACCTATCTTTTCTATAGGCAGGCCTACTTATGAATTTCCTCATCCCCTGGCACGTGTACCTCAAAGTGCTGGTTATTGGGTATGCTCTTTGTTTAGTGTTCTATTTCTATTTATTTTATTGTCATATTTTTGAATTACTGAACTAACTTCATGACAAATTTATTCCCATTTGTCTTTGCCACATCCAGCTTTCATATATTGTTGTGGATTTGCTGATATGGTGGGGCATTAGGGGATATATTAATGACTTCAGAAAAAAGAAGTTGAAGCTTGCTCCTATTGCATACTTCAGCACATACCATGGATCAATATCTCATTTGCCAACGGGCTATATGTGGAGTCCTCATGTTGTGCCAAAGCCAAGTGGTAAGTCATTGTGTTAGTCACTGCCAGTGTGAATGTATGCTATGTTTATGCTATATTTGAAAGTTTAATGGAGTTCGTCTCAATGTGAATATAACAGCTGTCATTTGACACCTTCCACTGTCTTAGTCACTGCCAGTGTCAATGTATGCAATGTTTATGCTATGTTTGTTGGAAGGTTTGACAATGTATAAAACTTGCAGATTGGGGACCTCTTGTGGATGTTGTTGGTTATTGTTTCCTAAACCTTGGGTCAAAGCATCAACCTCAAGATGAGTTTGTTCAATGGATTCAAAAAGGGTCGAAACCTATATATATTGGCTTCGGAAGCATGGTATGTGATCTCATGTATGAAGTGATTCAAGTTGTAGTGTGTATTCCTTTTTTATGTTTTATTCATAAATTTTCTTCTGTTAGTTTCTTGTCAATTTTTACCTTCAAAAGTATCACAATTAGAAGAGAGGCTCTTATACTCTAAAAAGATATAAGCTCTTGTACATGATGCTTTGCTCCAACAGAGAGAAAGGATACATGCATTGTTATAATCAAATCTTATATTAAATTTGGAAGGACTGGTGGGAATTAGCCTTGTTCCTAGAAAATGGACGGTTATCTCGTCTAATATTGTATGCATCTTCTGTTAACGAAGTTCCAAGGGCTCTTTGTGTAGCTTGACACAACCATACTAATTAATTTCCAAAAATGATAATGTTCCTACCTTTGCATATAGTGTAGACTTGAATTTTCTACCTATGGATATTTCTGCCCTTACCTGGAATCTGGATGATAATTTATGGCCATAATAAAGTCTATTTTTCTTCTGAAGAGGGAGGCGGGATATGTGTAGGCTGATGGCTTTTTTTGTGCCGTTTTAGTACTTTGATATCCATCTTTCTTTCTGTAAACCTTTTAATTCTTTCATGATTCACATTCGTGGCTGATAAAATCACGTTTTCATCATGACTTTTGAAAATACTAAAATCTGAAACTTCACCTGTTGCTTGTTAAGCCACTTGAGGATCCCAAGAAAACTACGGAGATTATATTGGAGGCGTTGAAAGATACAGGACAGAGAGGAATAATTGACAGAGGTTGGGGGGACCTGGGGAATTGTAAGTGTCTACTCTTTTTCCAATAAAATTTCATGCTTTAATCTGATATTCCTTGGAAATTCCACTGTATTTTATAGTTCTTTACATATTACCAGCTTTGGTTTTCCAATTAGTGTCCATGTTGATATAGAACTGGACTATATCGCCGTTATAGTTGGAATCATTTCCTCTCTTTTTTAATTAATTTATGTTGCATCTTTTGGTAAGAAACATTAGGGTTAATAAAGGTTACATCTTTTGGGACGATACTTTTGTAAGATTTGGAATTTGATTAGGGTCACAATAGCATTAAAGTTAGCAGGTCTGTAAACTGTACTGTTCACATATGCTTTCTCTTAGACATGTGCTCTCTCTCTCTCTCTCATTTTTTAATTTCCTTTGTTGGTTTTGAATGCCAATTTGACTATTCATGTTAGTTTTTGTATTTTCTGTCCAATTACATGTTTGTTGTAATGGGTACGTCAAAGATTGTTCCCATAGTTTATTGGTTTATATAATGCCTATTGTTTACATATGGTTGCCCTCGGACATACATACATACATACTCTCTCTCTCTCTCTCTCTCTCTCCCATTTGTTTGTATTTCCTTTTTGTGTTTCGAATTTCAATTGATTATTCATGTTACTTTTCATATTTCCTATCAAATTACATGTTTGAATTAACGGTATTTTTACCCCAAAAAAGAAAGGAAAAGGACAATCAGTTGTAGTCGCTTGTTTTGCATTAATGATAAAGCATCTGATATGCTTTCGTCTAATTTGATTTCCATGTTGCAGTTACAGAAGCATCTGATAATGTTTTCCTATTGGAGGACTGTCCTCACGATTGGCTGTTTCCTCAATGTTCAGCAGTAGTGAGTTGCATTTTATTTTATTTTTAAGTTTGAGGGACCTTTTAGATGTAGGTGAATTTTTTAAATTTTTTGACCAAAAAAAAAAAGTTGCTTTTATTATTTTTTTTCTTTAAGAAATTGTTAGTTTTTAGTCTAGAGATGAGTAATAGGTTTCACTTTTTGTTCTTTTTTAACTAATTATTACTCCTGTAACCTTTAGAGAAACTGGAAAATTTCTAAGTGGCATACAGTAACATACTGTGGGTAAATCAATTGAGAAAAAAATTGTAGAGATTGATTATTACTGCATGTTTTTGTTAAATATCTATTGTTTAGAGTTTGGGGATGGTCAGCTAACTTGAAGCTATACTACCACAAATATGCAGGTTCATCACGGTGGTGCTGGGACCACAGCTACAGGATTGAGAGCTGGGGTATGATTCTTTTCAGTCAGTGTGGTTTTTCTAATATCCATGATTTCTGGGATAATGGATGCATTATCTTTTCATGTTTCTGAGACTTTTTGGCATCAACCCACCTGGCCTGTGGCTGAGGTGGTAAGGGTGGGGTCGTTTCTTGATTCAAATCTTGCCAAGCCGAAAAAGAAAAGAAAGTATTTTGTGATCAATGTTTTGAAGAGTACTTTGAATGAGTCAACACATTATGTGATACAAGATAACTTTTAGTCACACAATATGTTACACAACTTTCTTAAATTCCGTTATTTGTTTTTATGAGTTACTGTGCATAGCTCTCTCAAGTCAACTTATTATTGTAAATCCCTTTAATCTATGCTTAATTATTGTATATTTACTAGTTTAGTCTTTGTAAGATTTAACGGATCCTCCACTTAAGAAGAATATATTAAGAAAATTCACAAAATCTTCATGGTATTAGTGCAAGTCATCCATGTGTTGGGCCTAATGGCCACACGTGCTCCCACACATGTTGGGCCTAAGTTGTCCACATTTTTGGCTTGAATGCGACACACACGTGAGGGGCTTGTTAAGACTATCATCCAACAAGGGTAAATGGAAGCCTTGCACAGTAGTTTAGAAGATCTTAGGTGTCTCCATCCATTGCCATGTGGTATTGGGTTGGATAATAGTCTCAACGATCTATGACAATTAAAGCTATTTTAACCTGTTAGATTTATTTATTTATTTATTATTTGAAGGGAGTTGAAACTTGTTGGAGATTATCTAACAGCGCTATTTTACCATGTACAGTGTCCAACAACCATAGTGCCATTCTTTGGAGATCAGTTCTTCTGGGGTGAGAGGATACATGAGAAAGGCTTGGGGCCTGCACCAATACCTATTTCTCAGCTGAGTGTCGAGAGCCTTTCAAATGCTATCAGATTCATGCTGGAGCCAGAGGTATTTCTAATTTCTGTTCCTGCCTATTTTATCTAGAAAACATGTTAGCTTGAAAATGATTTATCATCTGAATGAAGAAATTGACAGGTGCAGTACAATATGGAAATATTTTTACTATTTTTACTCTTATGGCATTCATTATTCTAGTCATTTTTTCAAAAGTTGTGACCACTTAAGATTGCTTTTCATCCCTAAGATTTCTTAATTCTTTTTGAATCAAATACAACCTAGCTATAGATTTTATTCATGAAGAAATTACACATGCATGAGAGATTGAGTGTGTGTTTTTTAGGTGTCACAACCACTGGACCCTGAACAGATTAAACTGTTAAAGAATGAGTTAACAATGTACATCGAGCTAACACGAATCTTCATGTATTGCCCCATCCTGCACGTGAGGAGGCTTATTATGTAGGTGCAGCCTCACCTGACACTATATTAGACAACAAATAAACCACTAGAGCTTAAGCAATGGGACAAAGAATGCATATCAAAGATGTTTTCGCAATGTTTTGCTCATTTCAACTTGAATTATAGTTTCTTAACTAAAAATACATAGCTCCCTTGTACTTATGTATATTATTTGGGTGAAGATGATTGCTTTTAAAAATACAAAAACAGAGTCTGATCATAATCTTATTTTCTTTCTTTTGTTTCCACAATCCCAAAATGAGTCACTTGTTTAAGTTTCACATTTACGAATAAGAACTACGTTATGTGAGCATAACAAAAGATTTCTTTAAACTTGAGTATTTTCTGTCCACATCACACATGATGCATTGTCTACCTGCTTGAACAGTTGCTTACATAAACAACTGGAGAATATTACCAAATTGAAATGACATTTAGAGATTCTAGAGATGTGCACGTATGTTTCATTGTATTGTAAATTAAGGAAGAAGATCCTAAGGCTGTAAACTCCCAGAATACGAAAATGGAAGAAAGCATTCTATTGTTATTTTACAGTTGTTCTTGCATCTTGCAATTTAAATGTAGTGTCTTGAAGTCAAAGAATATGTGAAATTATGTGGCTATACTTTGAGCAGTAGTAGCATTAGTTGATAAGAGGTCATGTGGTTACTATGAAAATATTGCAGCAACATAGCAACAAATGCACATAGCAACACCATGCATTTGTTCTAACCAGGACTTTAATCATCCTAGGTTAAATCTCGGGTACTAGAAATAGCGAAGTTGATAGAGAATGAAGATGGTGTTGCTGCCGCAGTTAATGCGTTTCATCGGCAGTTACCTCCTGAGTTACCAATGCCAGCTTCATCTTCAGAGGAAGGTGAACTTCCAAACCCTTTGGTGTGGTTCTTTCTTCAACTTGAGAAGTGGTGCTGCCTGCCATGTGGTTTGTAGGATTCTTGCTGTGTCTTGTACTGTTGTACAGATATGTTTCTTCTTCTTTTTTTATAATTCTTTTTATAGTCATATCATTTTAATTTGGTGTTTCATTCATTTCATTCATGGCTTCCCTGTGTGGGTTTGATTGATAATATTGTTTACAAGCTAATGTAGGTTTCTCACAGCTTGTGCGACAGAATTAGATTGTTCCAAAATTCATTTTCAGTTAGTTAAACTGACAAAATGAGAATATAACTGTGCTTAATCAAGCGCAATTATTTAAATCAATTTTTTGGTTCCCAGTCTTTTATTATTTAATGAAGTTCGTGCTGTGTTAGTGTTGATTGACCTATGAAATATTAATACCGGGTCTTGCAAAAGAACCTGCTTGAATATTTGCTTTGTTATTTTGATGCTGTACCCCAATCTTCTCCAACCTTGTTTTGCAAGCACACAATCATAGGACAGTGGACAGGGCCAATTGAGTTTGGCCGTCATGGCTTGTTTTGTTATTCGCGGACACTGATCTTTACATATTCCCGGGTAACATTTAGTTTGTCTAATTATCACCCAGAACTGTGTTTGTACTTGTCACGTACATTTCTTGAAAATTTCCTGATTCTACTAATTGAGCTTTCCATACTTTCCCCAAAGGCATATACCATGTCAGATAGTTCATTACATATTGAGTTTGTTTGAATCACTTGGAGAACTGTAATCATGTGACATTCTAGAAACTGCCTATATGAGTCAACAATTCTATCGCACCTTCACATAGTTCATTAAGAAATTTAGATTTCCAGAACACTTTTGCAGTTTGTTCATCTTTTTAGCGCAGGTTGATTAAGAAATTTATTGATTGTACAAGTTGTTTACTTGGTAGCTGGAGGCTGAGATCACAGGCAATTTTAGTTTATAATTATAAAGGTGCTACTAAATCCTGTATGATTTGCACTCATAAAATCTACTTTAAGCGAAATAGAAGAGGTAGAAAGAGTTATAACAGTTCTAGTCAAACCATAGCTTTTTACGTCAATAAATAGACTGATAGATAGACACTGTAACAGCATACTTTAGCTATAGTAAATAGAAATATTCTACAAATCCCATCATTTTTTGTAAAGTTTGATCTCTTTCCACCGTGATTCCATGTAGTTGCTCGAGTTTTCTGGTGCAGCATATACTCCACATTTGAAATACAGGTCCCCTGGTCCCTGATCTTTCACCACAAACTTTTTGACACCATCGATGAAAACTATTATCTTCCCTTTGTCAACATTGTGGATTATGTTTACTCTGAACCACTTATCATAGAGATTGGTAGCTACTACGTTGTATTTGTAGTATTTGATATCTCCATCATACATCCTTAGTTGTAGAGATGTAGCTCCCTCAGCTGCACCATGGATCTGTACTATTGTAACCCCAGAAGTACCACTAGGCACAAATGCATAGCCTTCAAATTGCCAAATCCCAGAAGAATAGTCATGACCCTGCAAGAAAACCCGAGTGAAACTTGTTATTGCCATAGGAAGGAGTTTGAGGGGGCAGGGAAGTATATATATATAGAGAGAGAGAAAGAGAGAGAGAGTACCGATATGCGCACTTCCGAACGGGGCCTAGTCGTGCTATCGGGTTTGAATGGCTTGTCATGGTTGTAGATCCAGAAACTTCGAACTCCATCCTTGTCACTGTAACGATCATCGAGGGGTTCGTTGTAGGGTTTCTGTAACTTGAAGTTCTCTTCTGTTAGTGGCACAAGGGTGAATCCATCAGTAGGATCAGCGGCACAAATATAGCGATACTTCAAGGTCAATAGGATCAAGCACAGGAGCTTGCAGTAGAAGGAATTCATTTTAATGCAATTTAGAGGCAACATGGAAGTAATGGAAATTGAGGCTGTGGAAGATGGATACCAACCTAGAATATGGTATGCCTATTAATAGGAACAACTTGATAATTGCTTTCATGCTTGTGTTTCTGTTCTTTTGGTGCTATTGGTTATGACAAACTCCACCAGTAGAAATTCTATGCATGTCTTTCTTTTTGTGGTCAATCAGACTGAGTGGTAATTACATGAGGCGTTTTTTCCCCAGATACAAGCGATATTGGGGAAAGGGGAAATCGAACATAAGACCTCGAGTGTTGGGGTAAATACTCTTAACCACTTGAAAACATCCCCCTTTTTTGTGTTAAACTTGCCCCCATCAAATATTATATCATTATTAACATTATTAAACAGGGAAGTGAATTAGATATTGTTAATCTTGACGTGGGTTTGCTTCCACTCATCCAAAAGAATTAAGTTAAAGTTTAAATAATGCTGTTTGTGGTTATAGTCAACTTATCGTATGAATATTGCCTTGTCGGATCCTTCAATCCAGAAATAGCATTCCCCCCTTCCTCCCTCCTCAAATACTCAAAAGAGTAGTTGGTCATGCCAACACAGCAGTCTGCCATAAGTCCTTGTTTCATTTTCCTTTTCTTCATTCAATTCACCAAACATATTTTTCCAGCCAATAAAACAAAACATTCTTATTTTATAGGGCTTTACCATAAAAGGACAAATAAGAGGGCACAAAGACAAAATGGTCAACCCATCAAAAATTGGACAAATGGGTTTTGTAACTGTCCAACAGTGACATGAAATAAACTTTTAAGTCACTTACTGAGAGTGACATTGAACAACTCTCAGGTCACTGTCCGTTAGTGACATTAAGAGGTATTTCATGTAACTGTTTGGATTGATTTGTCCAATTTTGAAGGAGCTGGACCATTATAACATTTTGTCTTGGGTGAATGACTTTTTATTTATTTATAATCATAGTTGTTATAATAACATTGTTTTTCCAGTATCAGCCAACTTTGATTTGTCATTATATTGTTTCTTTGGTGACATGAGAATTAAATCCCAAACTCTTCTTCAGGCAGCCAAGGATCAAAATTGCCTCTTGGGCTTCGTAGAGTTAAAGATTGAAGGAGCATAGCTCTTGGGCCTGAAAAACAAGCTTTATTAATTAACCTGTTTTTATTATTATTATTATTATTATTATTATTATTATTTTATATTCTTACATCGACTCCACCACTATGGATCACTTCTTGAAAAGTTTGACCTCCTTCCACCTAGATTCCATGTAGTTACTTGAAGCAGACAAGGCACCATAAACCCCATATTTGAAGTAAAAGTTAACTCGGCCGTGACCATTTACGACAAGCTTTTGCTTGCCATCGACAAAAATGGTGACCTTTCCAGCACCAACATTATGAATGGCATTAAGTCTAAGCCATTTGTCGTAGATATTTTAAGCCACCACATTGTTTCCATAGTACTTGAGATCCCCATTATAGACCCTCAGTTGCAGTGTTGTAGCTTCAGTCGCTGCATCATGGATTTGCATTATTACGACGCCCGAGCTGCCTCGTGGCACATAGAAATTGCCCTCAAATTGCCAAACTCCAGATGTGTAGTCATATCCCTAGTAACAAAAAATAAAAATAAAATCGGTGCGTGAAAAAGATCGATCGACAATACAACACACACTTGTTTTGAGATAAAATTCGATGCCTGAGCACACTAGCGGAGTTAGGAATTTTTATAAGGATGGGTTATACATATTATTTTTCTTCATTTTAGGAGCTCTTAAGGTAAGTACTGATTTTTAGGATGAGGTGGACTATTTCCACCAAATAGGACAGACTTTCTACAAATAGTACTAAACTCCTATTTTAGGAGCTCTTGCTAGTGTGCAACTGAAAAATGCATCAGGTAAAAGATGTCTTACGTTAAAGTGTGTGATGATAAGCTTTTCCTTGTTAGACACATTACATGTCTTTTAACACGCAACTTTTGCTGTCATTCAGCAGTGTCACGTGACTGGAATAGCTTCACATATTTTCCTCGCAACAACATGAAGGACATGAAAGCCGTGGGCCCCAAACACAACTTTGGTTCAAAATTCACTTAATGAAATGTTAATTTGGGGCATAATCTGAAAAATATTATTCTAATTTCAATAAAATCAGCCTAGATGTAGAGAGGAGGTGAAAGAGATCAATACATACAGAAATTCTTATCTCTGTGCGTGGCCTGGTTGGACTGCCTTGTTTAAAGGGCTTGTCATTTGTGTAGACCCAAAACCTCTCAACTCCATCGACTTTGCTGTATCGATCCGCCGGAGACTTGTCATATGGTATCTGTAACTTGAGGTTTTGTGCAGCCAATGACACACGTACGCGTGGAGCCATCAGTAGGATCAGCAGTGCACAGGGTTTCCAAAAAGCTCAACAGCAGCAAAAACACAACCTTCTTGCAATTATAAAAAGTGGTCATTTTGTAGGATATATGCGTGCAATGCAACTCAGATATATTTATACCAAGGCAAAGATATGCGTCTCCACTCCACAACGACGACGTCTTACGGAGGGCATTTTCGTATTAATAAAGAGAAATTGGTCTTCTTATACCATGAAAATAACACTCATGTTCTCATTTTATTTTATATTTTAAATTTTTTTTAATATGAATTTTGTTATTTATAATATTATCCTATGAATTTTTTTAAAAAACATTTTCATTAACTAATATTTTTAAATTCAAAAAAGTTTCACCTCTATATATAAAGGCAGAGAGTCTTCTGACCTTTTTATTATTTCAAAAAGCGGATTATAAAGTTCATTGAAGTAGAAAAAAACCCAAACGGGCCAAGAGTTGATTGTTTGATTTTACACACAAGGGATGAATTTTTAAATGGGAAATAAAGTGGAAACAAAAGGAAAAAGAAGCATGTAGTGAATTATTAGAGGGGGAATGTGCTAAAAACTTATTGAAGGGAAACATTAATTAGTTCTTAGTCTGACGGTATTTCTCGATTCACTGCTAGATGATGTTGTATGTTTTGTTTCTCTCTTTCCCTTGATGAGAAAACTAGACATAAATAAAAGAAATTATAGATTGATTTTTTATTTATTTAAATAAAGATATTTCTTATTGAGAGGAGTGATAGCAAACTAAACACACACACTACACGGATGCTTGGTTTCGAACCCAGCACCTTTTCTGGGGAGCAATTGCTCCAAAACCACTACACTAGTGGATCTTTTGGGTATAGATTGAATTAGAAACGATGATTTTGACTCTCATCCTTTACCAAGCATTATAATTGGACCCGCAGTTTCAATTCAATATCGACAGTTTTCTTCTAATAATTGTAGCAACGTGGTCTAACGGCAATCGAAGTTAGGCAGTTGCCTACCATTAATGGACCATGCTGCTGTTGACCGCATCTCAGATCTACAATATAAATATATTTAGCTTCTTGCACATATATGCATATATATCCTACAGAATGAAAATGGCTTCTTGCTTAAAGAAGGTGGTGTTTTTGCTGCTCTTGAGCTCTTTGGCAACCCAGCAGCATTTATGCACTGCTGATCCCACTGATGGCTTCACCAGTGTGGAATTCACGGACGAAAACCGCATGTTACAGAAACCCTATGACAAAGCTCCTGAGGATCGTTACAGTAAGGTGGACGGAGTTGAAAAGTTCTGGATCTACACCAATGACAAGCCCTTTAAAGAAGGCAGTCCAACCAGACCACGCACAGAAATAAGAATCACTGTAAGATTTTATGTTGTTGGTGTAATTTCTCTAGCGTTAGGGTTTTTATCTCAAAGTAAAGTAATATAGTTTATTTGTTACACAATTCCTAGCAAGTTGATATTTGTTTTTCTTTTCATTCATGGATTTTGATCTATAGGGACATGACTACACTTCTGGAGTTTGGCAATTTGAAGGCAACTTTTTTGTGCCACAAGGCACCTCGGGGGCTATAATAATGCAGGTCTTTGGTGCAGCCAATGAAGCTACAACTCTGCAACTAAGGGTCATTAATGGGGATTTGAAGTACTATGGGAACATTGTGGTGGCTGCTAATATCTACAGTAGATGGGTTAGACTGAATGTGATTCACAATGTTGGTGCAGGGAAAGTGACAATGTTTATCGACAGTGACCAGAAGTTAGTCGTTAACGATCACGGTCGAGCTACTTTTTACTTCAAATATGGAGTTTATGGTGCCTTATCTGGTTCAAGTAACTACATGGAATCAAGATGGAAGGGAATCAAACTTTTCAAAAAATGATAGTTTTGTTATCATTGTAATTTCGACTTTCACCGTCTCATTTCAAGTTACATATATATGACAGAAAAATAAGTAAACCAATAAAGCTTGTGATCATGAAACCTAACCTTAGTACATTTTAACTTGTGTATGTATGTTCTTTTTGTATTATCAATGAGCAAGAAGTTGGTCCGTTTCTTATGGTTAATCTAGGCTTAACCAAACCGATTGATCACTAGATTTGTTTGGTTTGGTTCGGTTATCTGTAGTCTAGTTTAAGGTATAAATTGAAACCACTAGAAACTCAGGTACTGTATTGATTCGATGTGTAGTTTGAGGCACTAAACTCTGAAAATCCCTACTTTATTGGATTGGAGGACCATCAGACACTCACACTATACTTGGTACTATCACTAACGATTAAATCCAATTCACCTAGCGTGCGGTTTTATCACGCTAGTGTTACGAATAAAACATAAGTGTTAAGCATACTATACAATTTATAATATAAGTGGATTGATAAAATCGCACGCTAGTGTTACGGACACACTTAATATTTCTCAATATTTATTTTCAAAAGAACTGAAAATTAAAAATTAAAAATAAAAACGAAATAGTTACCCAAACGGGCAATAGCAAATCTAAAATTTTAAAGTGCACATTTTGACGAAGCCAGGCTTACAGTAATTCTTGTCACTACTACATTTTAGCGTTTGCGCGACGAATCAAAAATAGTCGCGCAAAGAACAAATCTGTCGCGGAAACAATAGCGCGACAGATATATCGTCGCGCAAAATCAGTCGCGCAAATACCGTCACGCTAGACTTTGCGCGACAAAACTATAAAATATCGTCGCGCAATACCCTTCGTTGCGCCAATAGTTCAGGGACGACAAACAATCTGTCGCTCAATATTTTGCACGACGAGAGTACAGGCGTTGCAGCAACTACGCGCGACGACACTTCAATCCGTCGCAAATATTTTTTGCGCGACGAATTAACAGACGTTGCATGAACATAATGCGACGACATATATTCGTCGCGCAAACAATATTTGCGCGACAAATATTTCGTCGTTGCAAATACCTTGTGCGATGAATAAGGATCGTGACTCAAACCCTTGCGCGACAATGATTTATTTGTCGCATTTTCTTTAGGGGACAAATACGTCCGTCGCGCAAACCGAGGATTATATTCGTTTACGATATATTTTTATGGTTTTTTTATTTTTTAAAACGTGATTTGCGCGACGGGTCATTTTTTCGTCGCGCAAATATTAGTAATTAATTTTTTTTTTTAATTTATGTGAAAAAAAAGAATTTTGATTTATTTTATTTTTATAATTAAATCAAATTGCAATTGAAAAATGTAATGAAGAGAAAATAGTTTTTTAAAACATAATATAAATGTATAATATACAAGAGAAATATTTAAAATGTAATTAAGAAAGTAAAAAACTAATTAAACAATGTAGCTAAATCTACTTCCTCGTCTGGCAAATGCGGCTCGGAGGTCTGGACATTGGGGACAGGGGCAGAGGTTTGGTGGCCATGCGCAGAGGTGGACGGGGGAACAAAAGATGGTACGGGAACGCCGGACTGGGCCATTGACTGTATAATCTGAGCCATCTGTGCCATCTGGGTTTCAAGCTGGGCCACCTTTGCTGTCAAAACACTATTTGACTGCGACGATGAACGGGATCTAGGTTCCCGCCGCCGGGCATTCCCCATCCCTCGACAGTATGTCCCTGGCCGCCTCCCTAGAGTCTGATCCAAGGTGTCCGTCAAGATCTGAAACCCTGCATCCTGTGGAGGAGCCACAGACTCGAGCGGCGTATCGGGAGGAAGCTGGGAGGCGGACTCCTGAAGAACCAACTGGCTCTTCTCAATCATGGTCGTCTGTTTAACATAACATAAAATATAAATAAAAATATTTATATAATAACTATGAAACTTGAACGCGTAAAATAATCATTAAAATTAAAGAGTACTTACATGAAGGGACTCCGCCAACTCATTCCCAGGTCGAACATAAACGTCGCCGAAGACGTCAATCTCTGGGAATTTGGACCCCTCCTAAATTGAACAAGAGTATAAAAATGTTAGTACAAAAAAAAAAAAGAAATTAACATTAATGACATATTAAAAATTAAATAAAAACAACTTATTATTACCCGACGTCGCGCATCCATCCTATAGGAGAAGGGCCTGGAACCTGAATGATGGAGAAGAGCCTTCTTCTCCCTATTGCCCTTATTTGCTTTAGCCATCTTCTGTTATACAAAAATTAAAACGTATTATTTGAAATTGAAATGAAATATTAAAAAATGACATAAATCATTAGTAAGAAACGTGTAATAATTTTGAACTTAATATAAAAAATACCACATAATCAGCCTCCTGAAAATGACCACAGAGCCACTGCCAACTATCCTCCCGCCCCTCAAGCTCCTTCGGGCAACCCTCCTGAAGAGCAACCTGCGGATCATCAAATGCCTGAAAGTGGTGGTGCAGGTCGCTCTTCCACTGCTTGTACCTATCAGCGAAGAGTCTGTTGATGTACCCCAACAACTCATTGTTGACATTCTCTAAATTGTAATTCATCTACAATAAAATAATTACATACATTAAATATTTAAAATATATAAAATTGGAAGGAAAAACAATTAAAATGTAAGATACATACCGACAGGTGTCCATGCATCTCGTTATGCACCGCATCAGGCATGGCCTTCCAAGACTTCCATTTCATCGGACAATAGGTCCGAACGACTGCACCAACATCGTGCGCCAATGAGCTATGTTGGTCTGCCGTTGGGGCAGCCCGATGACGATCGTCGTATCTGATGTTGATACGAGAGTTGTTCACCCGGGTGACCTTCGATGTAGCCAACTGGCGACACGGTCCCCGGGTGTTCTTCTTGGCTGCAAAGAAATATGAAATTAATGTTAGTTTAATTTGACTAAAATATTGGTACGAAACATATGTAGTTGAAGGAAATCTTTACCTGGTCCGCTCGAAGTGGCGTCGGTGGTGCTGGAAAGCCGATGACGCCGCCTGGCGCTCATTGGTTGCGCCACTGATGACTCTGATGACGCCGGCGCATGGGGGGCACTGGGACCCACTGGCAAGTCGGGCAACTGTGGTGGGCCAGAGGCCGGTGACATCATAGTCGAGGGAGGCAAACTACGTGAAGGTTGCACCGGCTTATGACTTCTGCTGATTAGGTTTGACATCTTGCAATAAAAACAAGCACCAAAGTTTAAAAAAAATAGTTACTGTAATACACCAATCTAATAACAAATATAACATTTATTTCATTTCATTTAAAATAGAGTCAACGTCTAATAACAAATATAACAAATATAACAAATAAAACAAATAAAATATAACAAAAATATAAAACATTCTTCATTAATTATAAAACATAAAAATTATTCCAATTTAGGGTCATTATATAAACTAAGCTAACAAACATACAAATAAATCAAATTTACCAATATAAACTAAGCATATTTTAACAATATTACAAATTTAATTAACGCATATATGTTGGTGTACGGTTTGCGATTTCCGAGTATCCGGGACTCCAATCCACAATCCGTTGAATCCTATATGATCCTAGACATACAAGGTACATCATACATGAGTTTGAGTTTCATCCAATGGTCCGAACAAATCAAACCGTTAAATCGCACAATAGGCGAAATCCATTCGAGGCTGAAACGGTATCCAAATTGGAAACCGAACACACCTACACGGTCATGACAACTAGTGGATCGCATTGGGACACAATGTGATTTTGCTACAGTTCCATAGCGCTGCCACACGCGGCAGCAGCGCATGTATGTGAAAAAGCGATAACGATCGCCGGAAAAATCTCAAAATTAAGGGCCAATCTTCCTACCCTAGGTTCAGGACATCGAATAGAGGCAGTTTTCTTCTCGGACCTGGGCCAAAAAATGGCCGGAAGTGGCCGGAATTTCATCCCGAAATCCGGCCAAAATCTTAGTTACAAAATTAGACAACGTACGCTACAAATTTAACAAATCCTATCCAACCATCAGCTAGACAATAAAAAATAGGGGGAAATGCATACCTCAGTCGTCAGATTTGGAGGCCGGAGGAGGGAGAACGAAGCCGGAGATATTCGCCCAAAACCGGATAAATTCCCGCCGGTTTCTCGAACCCAATCGTCGCGGCGGCGGCTCGGAAAGGTCTGAGTCCGTTGGCGGTGATCGCCCGGTCGTTAATGTGGAAAGTTGAGGTGGTGGCCGGAGGAGAGAGAGAGAGAGAGAGAGAGAGAAGAGACAGCGGTGGCAAGAATGAACCAGAAGGTCTGAAACTGTCGAATTATTATCAGACCTTTGCGCGACGAAATATAAAGTGTTCGTTGTTGTGTGGATTTCAGCTGCACCAAAATGGATTCAGTTGCATCCTCAACTTGTGATACTCGCAAGTGCACGAGCCGTTTGGTAGTATAGCATATGTAAGTGCGAGGTCGATCCCACGAGGATTGGTGATTGAATGATCCAATTCATTTTCCCTACACAAAACAGAAATGAAAAAGAAAGGAAATAAATAAAACAAGGAAGAAAGAAAATAACTAACTCAAGTAGCTAAGTTCCCAAGTTCAATTAGATTAATGGATTGATTCTAGCTAAAGTATGATTAAGCCATGGTGTGTGGTCATAACCTTGTGTTCCTAATTCCCTAATTTGATCATTTGTTGTCTAACCTAAAATTAAGCATTAGGAACCCATTAAGCATAGAAGAACAATTTAAACAACCAAGCATGTATCTAATCCCTGTTGTCGAATGTCCATACATACTCTTCCTATTCATAGTTCAATTCGAATTAAAGCATGGTGTCTACTCTTAATTCAAACCAAGATAGCTAACATGCAAGCCTAAATGGTGATCAATCATTCAAACTAGCATATTAACTTATAAGCATAATGAATAAGGACAAAAACCATAATTGAAACTTGGAAACTTATCAAACTTGAATACTTAAGAAAGAATGTACATTACAAGAAAAATAAATTACAACTAAGAAAACATTAAAGAGAGACTAAGAGAACTTTGAGGAAGAAAGGAGAAGTGTTTGGGAAAAGTGTTTGAGGACATGGAGGCTTTTTGGAGAAGAAAGTAGAAGTAGAGAGTTGTTTGAGAAAGTGTTTGGAGAACATGGAGAATGTTTGTGAACTTGGAGACTTTGGGAACTTAGGGAGTGGAGAGAAAGGTGTTTGTGAAGTGTTTGAGACATGGAGACTTTTGGAAGAGAAGGGAAATGTGTTTGGGAAATTTGGAGAAGGGAGGAGAAGTGTTTGGAGAACTTTAGAGATGGGAGAAGTGTTTGAGAGATTTGGAGAAGAAAATTTAGTAGAATGATCTTATTACAACAATTGAGAACTACAAAGGAAACTAAGAGAATTTGAGGGAGAGAAGGGAAGGGAGCTCTAGAGAAGTGTTTGAGAGCTCCCCCCCTTGGGGTGTGTTTACAAGCTTGGGAAACCTCACTATATATAGGCCTAAGGAAGCTGAAAATCTGAATAAGTATGGCTAATGCATACAACACTTTGTTTTATAAAATCTGAAATGGTTGATGCACTTCACTAATGCATACAACACTTCCATTATAAAATCTGAAATGGTTGATGCACTTCACTAATAAATCCCACCAGCAGCCCTAGCTCATCTTCATGTCACCATGACCAAGCTTCCAACCAGAAATAATAGCTCATCCTGAGGTCAGCATGACCAGCAACTTCAAGGGCTTACGAATTGGGCTTCCCTTAAGCAAATTAAGACTTTAAGCACTCAAACTTGAAGTTCAGAATGTCTTCTTTCCAGCCATATATCATTTGGGTCAATCCAAGGTCGGAGGAGGAAGTTAAGGCCAAAACAAATTGCTAACTCATTTTGCGCGCTGATAAAATCCATCCTGAGCATGGCTCTGTGTTTGCTAGGTAACAGACTCCACAATTATCCAATGAGGCTGAATTTCGGATATGTTATAGTATACACCCATTGGAACAACTTTCATGAAGAATGTGGCCTCATCTGAGCTATGTAGGTTGCTGAAACAAAGCTTGCAATATGACCTACGAAACTGGGCTGGCAGGGGACTGTAGCCAAAATTGAGTTTGTCTTTAAGCTCTTCATCCATTCATCCAAATTAGGCCCTAACATGCATGGATTGCATCATTTACTATCCAAAGCCCTCATTATTACCTAAAGCTCAATGAACTGAAAGATAAACACAAAAAGGATTAAAAGCACAAGTTTAACTCAAAAACATAACCAAATCATAAGCTAGAAGGGTACAAAATGATATACAATTCAGCTGCACCAAAATGGATTCAGTTGCATCCTCAACTTGTGATACTCGCAAGTGCACGAGCCGTTTGGTAGTATAGCATATGTAAGTGCGAGGTCGATCCCACGAGGATTGGTGATTGAATGATCCAATTCATTTTCCCTACACAAAACAGAAATGAAAAAGAAAGGAAATAAATAAAACAAGGAAGAAAGAAAATAACTAACTCAAGTAGCTAAGTTCCCAAGTTCAATTAGATTAATGGATTGATTCTAGCTAAAGTATGATTAAGCCATGGTGTGTGGTCATAACCTTGTGTTCCTAATTCCCTAATTTGATCATTTGTTGTCTAACCTAAAATTAAGCATTAGGAACCCATTAAGCATAGAAGAACAATTTAAACAACCAAGCATGTATCTAATCCCTGTTGTCGAATGTCCATACATACTCTTCCTATTCATAGTTCAATTCGAATTAAAGCATGGTGTCTACTCTTAATTCAAACCAAGATAGCTAACATGCAAGCCTAAATGGTGATCAATCATTCAAACTAGCATATTAACTTATAAGCATAATGAATAAGGACAAAAACCATAATTGAAACTTGGAAACTTATCAAACTTGAATACTTAAGAAAGAATGTACATTACAAGAAAAATAAATTACAACTAAGAAAACATTAAAGAGAGACTAAGAGAACTTTGAGGAAGAAAGGAGAAGTGTTTGGGAAAAGTGTTTGAGGACATGGAGGCTTTTTGGAGAAGAAAGTAGAAGTAGAGAGTTGTTTGAGAAAGTGTTTGGAGAACATGGAGAATGTTTGTGAACTTGGAGACTTTGGGAACTTAGGGAGTGGAGAGAAAGGTGTTTGTGAAGTGTTTGAGACATGGAGACTTTTGGAAGAGAAGGGAAATGTGTTTGGGAAATTTGGAGAAGGGAGGAGAAGTGTTTGGAGAACTTTAGAGATGGGAGAAGTGTTTGAGAGATTTGGAGAAGAAAATTTAGTAGAATGATCTTATTACAACAATTGAGAACTACAAAGGAAACTAAGAGAATTTGAGGGAGAGAAGGGAAGGGAGCTCTAGAGAAGTGTTTGAGAGCTCCCCCCCTTGGGGTGTGTTTACAAGCTTGGGAAACCTCACTATATATAGGCCTAAGGAAGCTGAAAATCTGAATAAGTATGGCTAATGCATACAACACTTTGTTTTATAAAATCTGAAATGGTTGATGCACTTCACTAATGCATACAACACTTCCATTATAAAATCTGAAATGGTTGATGCACTTCACTAATAAATCCCACCAGCAGCCCTAGCTCATCTTCATGTCACCATGACCAAGCTTCCAACCAGAAATAATAGCTCATCCTGAGGTCAGCATGACCAGCAACTTCAAGGGCTTACGAATTGGGCTTCCCTTAAGCAAATTAAGACTTTAAGCACTCAAACTTGAAGTTCAGAATGTCTTCTTTCCAGCCATATATCATTTGGGTCAATCCAAGGTCGGAGGAGGAAGTTAAGGCCAAAACAAATTGCTAACTCATTTTGCGCGCTGATAAAATCCATCCTGAGCATGGCTCTGTGTTTGCTAGGTAACAGACTCCACAATTATCCAATGAGGCTGAATTTCGGATATGTTATAGTATACACCCATTGGAACAACTTTCATGAAGAATGTGGCCTCATCTGAGCTATGTAGGTTGCTGAAACAAAGCTTGCAATATGACCTACGAAACTGGGCTGGCAGGGGACTGTAGCCAAAATTGAGTTTGTCTTTAAGCTCTTCATCCATTCATCCAAATTAGGCCCTAACATGCATGGATTGCATCATTTACTATCCAAAGCCCTCATTATTACCTAAAGCTCAATGAACTGAAAGATAAACACAAAAAGGATTAAAAGCACAAGTTTAACTCAAAAACATAACCAAATCATAAGCTAGAAGGGTACAAAATGATATACAATTCAGCTGCACCAAAATGGATTCAGTTGCATCCTCAACTTGTGATACTCGCAAGTGCACGAGCCGTTTGGTAGTATAGCATATGTAAGTGCGAGGTCGATCCCACGAGGATTGGTGATTGAATGATCCAATTCATTTTCCCTACACAAAACAGAAATGAAAAAGAAAGGAAATAAATAAAACAAGGAAGAAAGAAAATAACTAACTCAAGTAGCTAAGTTCCCAAGTTCAATTAGATTAATGGATTGATTCTAGCTAAAGTATGATTAAGCCATGGTGTGTGGTCATAACCTTGTGTTCCTAATTCCCTAATTTGATCATTTGTTGTCTAACCTAAAATTAAGCATTAGGAACCCATTAAGCATAGAAGAACAATTTAAACAACCAAGCATGTATCTAATCCCTGTTGTCGAATGTCCATACATACTCTTCCTATTCATAGTTCAATTCGAATTAAAGCATGGTGTCTACTCTTAATTCAAACCAAGATAGCTAACATGCAAGCCTAAATGGTGATCAATCATTCAAACTAGCATATTAACTTATAAGCATAATGAATAAGGACAAAAACCATAATTGAAACTTGGAAACTTATCAAACTTGAATACTTAAGAAAGAATGTACATTACAAGAAAAATAAATTACAACTAAGAAAACATTAAAGAGAGACTAAGAGAACTTTGAGGAAGAAAGGAGAAGTGTTTGGGAAAAGTGTTTGAGGACATGGAGGCTTTTTGGAGAAGAAAGTAGAAGTAGAGAGTTGTTTGAGAAAGTGTTTGGAGAACATGGAGAATGTTTGTGAACTTGGAGACTTTGGGAACTTAGGGAGTGGAGAGAAAGGTGTTTGTGAAGTGTTTGAGACATGGAGACTTTTGGAAGAGAAGGGAAATGTGTTTGGGAAATTTGGAGAAGGGAGGAGAAGTGTTTGGAGAACTTTAGAGATGGGAGAAGTGTTTGAGAGATTTGGAGAAGAAAATTTAGTAGAATGATCTTATTACAACAATTGAGAACTACAAAGGAAACTAAGAGAATTTGAGGGAGAGAAGGGAAGGGAGCTCTAGAGAAGTGTTTGAGAGCTCCCCCCCTTGGGGTGTGTTTACAAGCTTGGGAAACCTCACTATATATAGGCCTAAGGAAGCTGAAAATCTGAATAAGTATGGCTAATGCATACAACACTTTGTTTTATAAAATCTGAAATGGTTGATGCACTTCACTAATGCATACAACACTTCCATTATAAAATCTGAAATGGTTGATGCACTTCACTAATAAATCCCACCAGCAGCCCTAGCTCATCTTCATGTCACCATGACCAAGCTTCCAACCAGAAATAATAGCTCATCCTGAGGTCAGCATGACCAGCAACTTCAAGGGCTTACGAATTGGGCTTCCCTTAAGCAAATTAAGACTTTAAGCACTCAAACTTGAAGTTCAGAATGTCTTCTTTCCAGCCATATATCATTTGGGTCAATCCAAGGTCGGAGGAGGAAGTTAAGGCCAAAACAAATTGCTAACTCATTTTGCGCGCTGATAAAATCCATCCTGAGCATGGCTCTGTGTTTGCTAGGTAACAGACTCCACAATTATCCAATGAGGCTGAATTTCGGATATGTTATAGTATACACCCATTGGAACAACTTTCATGAAGAATGTGGCCTCATCTGAGCTATGTAGGTTGCTGAAACAAAGCTTGCAATATGACCTACGAAACTGGGCTGGCAGGGGACTGTAGCCAAAATTGAGTTTGTCTTTAAGCTCTTCATCCATTCATCCAAATTAGGCCCTAACATGCATGGATTGCATCATTTACTATCCAAAGCCCTCATTATTACCTAAAGCTCAATGAACTGAAAGATAAACACAAAAAGGATTAAAAGCACAAGTTTAACTCAAAAACATAACCAAATCATAAGCTAGAAGGGTACAAAATGATATACAATTCAGCTGCACCAAAATGGATTCAGTTGCATCCTCAACTTGTGATACTCGCAAGTGCACGAGCCGTTTGGTAGTATAGCATATGTAAGTGCGAGGTCGATCCCACGAGGATTGGTGATTGAATGATCCAATTCATTTTCCCTACACAAAACAGAAATGAAAAAGAAAGGAAATAAATAAAACAAGGAAGAAAGAAAATAACTAACTCAAGTAGCTAAGTTCCCAAGTTCAATTAGATTAATGGATTGATTCTAGCTAAAGTATGATTAAGCCATGGTGTGTGGTCATAACCTTGTGTTCCTAATTCCCTAATTTGATCATTTGTTGTCTAACCTAAAATTAAGCATTAGGAACCCATTAAGCATAGAAGAACAATTTAAACAACCAAGCATGTATCTAATCCCTGTTGTCGAATGTCCATACATACTCTTCCTATTCATAGTTCAATTCGAATTAAAGCATGGTGTCTACTCTTAATTCAAACCAAGATAGCTAACATGCAAGCCTAAATGGTGATCAATCATTCAAACTAGCATATTAACTTATAAGCATAATGAATAAGGACAAAAACCATAATTGAAACTTGGAAACTTATCAAACTTGAATACTTAAGAAAGAATGTACATTACAAGAAAAATAAATTACAACTAAGAAAACATTAAAGAGAGACTAAGAGAACTTTGAGGAAGAAAGGAGAAGTGTTTGGGAAAAGTGTTTGAGGACATGGAGGCTTTTTGGAGAAGAAAGTAGAAGTAGAGAGTTGTTTGAGAAAGTGTTTGGAGAACATGGAGAATGTTTGTGAACTTGGAGACTTTGGGAACTTAGGGAGTGGAGAGAAAGGTGTTTGTGAAGTGTTTGAGACATGGAGACTTTTGGAAGAGAAGGGAAATGTGTTTGGGAAATTTGGAGAAGGGAGGAGAAGTGTTTGGAGAACTTTAGAGATGGGAGAAGTGTTTGAGAGATTTGGAGAAGAAAATTTAGTAGAATGATCTTATTACAACAATTGAGAACTACAAAGGAAACTAAGAGAATTTGAGGGAGAGAAGGGAAGGGAGCTCTAGAGAAGTGTTTGAGAGCTCCCCCCCTTGGGGTGTGTTTACAAGCTTGGGAAACCTCACTATATATAGGCCTAAGGAAGCTGAAAATCTGAATAAGTATGGCTAATGCATACAACACTTTGTTTTATAAAATCTGAAATGGTTGATGCACTTCACTAATGCATACAACACTTCCATTATAAAATCTGAAATGGTTGATGCACTTCACTAATAAATCCCACCAGCAGCCCTAGCTCATCTTCATGTCACCATGACCAAGCTTCCAACCAGAAATAATAGCTCATCCTGAGGTCAGCATGACCAGCAACTTCAAGGGCTTACGAATTGGGCTTCCCTTAAGCAAATTAAGACTTTAAGCACTCAAACTTGAAGTTCAGAATGTCTTCTTTCCAGCCATATATCATTTGGGTCAATCCAAGGTCGGAGGAGGAAGTTAAGGCCAAAACAAATTGCTAACTCATTTTGCGCGCTGATAAAATCCATCCTGAGCATGGCTCTGTGTTTGCTAGGTAACAGACTCCACAATTATCCAATGAGGCTGAATTTCGGATATGTTATAGTATACACCCATTGGAACAACTTTCATGAAGAATGTGGCCTCATCTGAGCTATGTAGGTTGCTGAAACAAAGCTTGCAATATGACCTACGAAACTGGGCTGGCAGGGGACTGTAGCCAAAATTGAGTTTGTCTTTAAGCTCTTCATCCATTCATCCAAATTAGGCCCTAACATGCATGGATTGCATCATTTACTATCCAAAGCCCTCATTATTACCTAAAGCTCAATGAACTGAAAGATAAACACAAAAAGGATTAAAAGCACAAGTTTAACTCAAAAACATAACCAAATCATAAGCTAGAAGGGTACAAAATGATATACAATTATGAACCGATCAAATACCCCCAAACCTAGATTTTGCTAGTCCTCGAGCAAAACAAAAGGAAAACAAAGATAAAAACAAACAAGAAGTTAACTAGACCACTTTCGTAGGTAACTCGATTGCATTGAGCATATGCAACAAGCCTTTAAACCTCTAGGCATCCCTAGTAGGAGGAGTTGTGTCTCCTGAGGGTTTAACAGATACGATACCCACAAACGTTTTACTGACTCTGTAAAACAAGGTAATTAGAAAACTTAAAAGATTGTTAGTCCGTAAGCAAAATAAAAAACAAAAACAAAAATAATTACAAAAACAAAACAAAAATAAAAATAAAAATAAATAAATAAAAACTCAAAACAATCTTTCCGAACATTTTATGAAGATAAATGACTCATGCACATGACTCAAAAGTTTAAAAGCTCAATTTTAGACATTATTTACAAGGCGGCAAAGTTCAAAACATAACATGTTCAAAGTGTATTAGTGTGATAGCCAAATGCAACAAATTCCCCAATCTTAGTTTTCACACAATTTCAAAAATCATACCAAGCACAAATGCTACTTCAAATCTCACCGAAGTTGTCCTCTCACAAATGAATCACTCAGAAGAGGGCTACAATGCAACACTCAATTATAAACATGAGATTAGAGTTAAATCATAAGGGACTTAACTCAAAATAGGAAAATGAAGAACTTGCATTAATATGATCTCAAGAAGGATGCCAAACACTTAAAAATAGAAAAATGGATGCAATTCAACCACATGACATTTAAGATCAATTTAGGTCTTTAGTATAGGTTGTAATGGGGCCAAGGGTGTAAGGTGAGTAAGAAATGAAAGGTATGGATAATACAAAGTCCAAGGAACTCGCAATGTAAGAGCATAAAACAATTGTTTACAAGACTTCGAATCATCACGATTAGATTTTTTTTTCTTTTACATGATCAAAACTCCTTATACCTTCATTTACATTGATTCAAACTCCTTTCCAAACACCAAATTATTTTGAAGGCCCAAAAATGAATTTTCAAACAACCGCCACTTAATCACAACTTTCTCTTTTCTTTCACCAATTGTGTGATTTTTTTTTTTTTTTTTTTTTTTTTGGATGTAATATCCCTTCCCAAACTTAGCCTGAAAAACACATCCGAATTAGAGCTCATGAATTCCTTAGAAAGGTAAATATTTGTTTTTCGGGCTAAGGTGAGGAAATATAATTGGTAAAATGAAAGAAAAGGTTTACATGTAGGCTCAAAATGGTAAACAATGGAAAATCATGCTTAAGCATGCATAAGGTTAGCTTGAAAGGCACAAACGATCCAAAGAAGGCCTTAATATCACTTCTTAAAATGTCATGAAGTCAAATTGCATAAGAATGAATGACTTTTAAGTGATCAACCAAATCAATGAATAATGAGATCAAACAACAACTTTGATGACAAGAAAATAAGAGTATGTGTATAACACTCATGAAATGAAGCACAAGGCTCAAAAGCTCACATTATATGGTTATATAAGTCTAATTTATGCTTGATACAATTATTTGGGTCATGCAAATCCTTTAATTGGAAAATTATGAAACAAATGGCAAGTGCAAAGAAGGTTTCGAACATGTCATGCTAGAACGATGCCAAATTAATTAATTAATTAATTTTTTTTTTTACAATAAAAATTTACAAGGAAAATAAATAATAAATAAAATTCAATTTTCATTTAAGTCATGCAAACATTTATCACAATCTCATCAAATGTGTTCGGAAAGTGAATAAAATCAAAATCAAAATCAAAATCAAAATAAAAGCAAGACTTAACAAAATAAAATAATAAAAAAAACAAGCAAATAAAAAAATAAAAAAATAAATTAAGGAAAAACCAAATTTACATGCTAAACTCCAATACCCCCAAACCTAGAAATGAACATTGTCCTCAATGTTTAAAATTTAGGCACAAGCAATGTCAAACATAACAATTGAAGGTATTAAAGCAAATAAATAAATAAATAAAACAAAAAACAAAAATAAAATAAAATAAAATAATTACAAAATAAAAAATTACAAAACAAACAAACAAATAAAAAGAAATGAAACAGTAAAACAGTCGAAACAAAAAGCCCTAAACAGACAGTCTTACGCAAACCAAAACCCAAACAATTAAAAGCCCAACCCAAAAGAAAGTTAACCCACCTTGAAACCTAAACAACGGTGAAAACCCGACCCACAATAAAATCCGAAGCCCAGACGTTTATTTTTTATTTTTTATTTTTATTTTTTTTAATTTAAAAAAAAATGTGCATTGGGAGTGCAAAGAGTGTGATTTCTGAAAGGGAAGAGCGTGGTCCCTGATGCCTTGGTTCCTGGGGAGTCACGGGTGAAAGGGGTGAGGGACGTGTCGGCGTGCAGAGGCAGCAGTCACATCCCCCAAGCCAGAATTATTGGCTTCTTGGGTGAAGCGGGACGACTTTTTCACTAGAAGGTGGTGAAAGGTGAAAATGCAATTAAGGGGGTTGGGAAACGGGTGCGGCGACATATAGAGATAAGCGGTAAGGGCCGCACAGAACTCAGAACCGCAGCGGCTAGGGTTTAGCAGACTAAGTCTATAAAAGGTAAAAAGAAAGGGTAAAAAAAACACAAACTCAGAAACACACAAAAGAGAAAAGAAAGAAAGAAGAAAAGAGAGTGAGAAATCAAATGGCCTCTAACTATCCATTTTCGTTGGATCTCAACCTAGCTCCACCGACTCAGACACGAGGCCAAGCAGCGGCACCAGTATGGATGCCCTACTTTGCTTCCGCACGGGGGCCTGTGACAGTAACTGACTCAATACTCCTGGACAACGATGTTGCCATTGGAGTGGCTAGAAATTTAGTGACTCCTAAAGATATACGTGTTCTGGGGACAAGGGATGACAACCGGGTCGTGAGCGATGCCCTGGCACTGAGCGTGCAGAGTACGGCAACAGTCGCAAGTTTGGGTCATCGCCTACTTGCGAAGTCCCATGAGGTAGAGGTGCTGAAAGGTCAGTTGGCGGCGGAGCGAAGTATGGTTGAGGAGTGTCAGACTGCTATAAAAAGCTTGAAAAGGGAGAGGTCAAGGATAGTGGAGGTGAATCGACACCAGCTAGAAGTATTGCGGGACGAGAATAAAAACCTATCAAAAATGGTAGAGTTGTACTCTCGCTACATGCGAAAACAGCTGGAGGACCTAGACCGATCGGGTAAACGCAAACAAGCAGATCGCGAGAGTAGTTACGCTCAAGCTAAGATTGCGATCTTTGGGAGCTCAAGTGATGAGCCCCAAGAAGCTGTGCGTGAAGCCCCGGAAGAGGACAGCCAGAGGGCCAAACTCAAAGCTCCAATGGTCGAGACACCAAGCACCGAGAAGAAATGATTTCCTACTGCATTATTGTTGTTTTTATTTTATTTTGTTGTTTTTGTATTTTCGTTATTTTGTTTCGGAAATAAAAGAGTAAGGTTGCAGAAAGAAAAAGAAAAAGAAAACACACTTCCCAACTAAAATAAAACAAAGACGACAAACGGAAAAGAAAACACATTTCCCTAACTAAAATAAACTAAAGATGATAGCCGAAAGGGAAAAGCAAAAACACAAAGCTCTAGAAAATGAAAGTAACGGGCAAAAACATTAAACACCAGAAAACACGGAGGAAAAAAAAAGAAAAGTAAAGTAAAGGTGCTCCCCCTTGAAGCGATTAGGTCGAGCATGCCCGGGAAATCCGAAATGGTGTTGGCTCTCTCTCATCAGCATATGTCTATTTAAACCACACCTCTGCAAGCGGATGATACCCAGCATTTCTTCCTGCAAACTCAAGGAAAAACATCAAAAAATTCAGAAGCAAAACAAATGGCATCCTCATGCACTCACCTTGATGATCTCAACCTTGAGCTCTCACTTGCACCACCGAATGCCCAAACAAGGGCTCCTCCAAACACTGTCTTTCCAAACTCTTCATATCATCACGGCACGGCCTCAAACTTTGCTGAGGCAATACCGAACTTTTCTGAGGCACTGTCGAACAAAGCAGTGCTGCTAGGAGGCATGATTAGCAGCAAGCTCACTCCGACAGATCATCTGCATGTGGCACAGAGGTCTGATAAGGCAGCGGTAGAGGAGTCCCACAATTTAACTGTGCTCCACGCGGTCTCCGCTACCAATTTGGGCATGCGATTACTGGCGAGGACAAGGGAGTGTGCCGCGATGAGCGAGGAAATAGTTTCCTTGAAGGCTATGGTGGCGGACTTGCAGAAGCGGCTCTACTGTGCCAATCAGCACGTGGAAGCACTGCAGAGAAAAAATGAGGACCATGTGGAGTTGCTGCAGATTCTACAAGTGCGAGAAAATAGAGGCAAGCCATGATGATGATGGAGATGAAGAAGATGAAGAAGATGATGATGAAGATGATGATGATGTTGTTATTTTGTTATTTTGTTTTTTTGTTTTTGTTTTTTTTGTTTTTTTGTTTTTTTTGTTTTTATGCAATGTTTGAATTGAAATAAAGTTTGTTTTTAACACTCAGAGAAAAAAAACTAACTAACTAACCATACCACGTAAATAAATACATAAACTAACTTAACAAAACAAAAACAAAGACTTAACAGAAAAGAAAACAAAGAAAATAAAAAATAAAAAATAAAAAATAAATAAAAAAAAACTTAATTTAAAAACACACGAATATACAAGCAACTCATGGATGACCAGTTAAGGGCCTCAGAAAACACAGCCAGGGGATCCGGGAAGGTTGGAGGGGTCACAATGGTCCCGCTTAAAACCCAAACTTCTTAGACACCGAAGGTGTCGCCTATAGAACTCCTAGACACTGTATTGACGGAAGTGCTCACTGGAGTTACCATAAGTCAGCTCATATGAAAAATCTTTTTAAAATTTTTAAGATAAGAAACAAAAACAAATTAAGATAAAATGGAACAACAAACCATAAACGAAAATGAACTAAGTACTCTAAACAAATTCAAACAAACAACATAAATTGTTGTACTAAAAGAAACAAACCAATAAACCAAAGAAAAACACAAACAGCACTTTCTATCACCCGTTTATCACCATTTGGACAGATTCGTTTCTATGTTTTTCAGCTTCGACCTCTGTTCAGTTTTTAGGCTATAACTTTCCAACCGTAAGTCCAAATTTTACGTTCTTTATATGGTTGGATTCAGCACAGAAAAACAAAGAACTCAACGCGGACCAAAAGGTAAAAACAATGACGGAAAGAAACATAATTCAAAGAAGAGAAAGGATTGAAATGCTCCCCCTTGAAGCGATTAGGTCGAATGTGATGCACTTGGAGGTCGCGACTTCTCCCATTGCTCCACACTTCCCATTCTTATGATTGAGGTTGCCATCTCTCTCCATTTTTATTAAGCTATCATAAATTGCTAAAACAAACACACAAACTTGAAATGGAATTAAAAGGGTTAAGAAATAAAAACTAAAATGAAAAGGAAAATCAACACACATCCAATTCCATGCTTCAAAGCAACAAGCACCAATGGGTTGTGTAAGCTGGGACTTAAACCCAGTTCTCTTGCTTGTTGGGCAATTGTCCTTTTCTGTTGGACTACAAACACAACTTGTCCATTAACGTCATTAACTTTAAAACTTGAAATTGTCTA
Organism: Prunus avium; assembly: GCF_965620075.1. Classification (NCBI taxonomy): domain Eukaryota; kingdom Viridiplantae; phylum Streptophyta; class Magnoliopsida; order Rosales; family Rosaceae; genus Prunus; species Prunus avium. Next base: position 4,030,255 of record NC_142291.1, read on the forward strand.
GAAAAACATGAAAATGAAAAATAAAAATAAAACAAGTAGGGAAAAGAAATAGAACCAAACTATGTTGCCAATCCCCGGCAACGGCGCCAAAAACTTGTTGTGTGGATTTCAGCTGCACCAAAATGGATTCAGTTGCATCCTCAACTTGTGATACTCGCAAGTGCACGAGCCGTTTGGTAGTATAGCATATGTAAGTGCGAGGTCGATCCCACGAGGATTGGTGATTGAATGATCCAATTCATTTTCCCTACACAAAACAGAAATGAAAAAGAAAGGAAATAAATAAAACAAGGAAGAAAGAAAATAACTAACTCAAGTAGCTAAGTTCCCAAGTTCAATTAGATTAATGGATTGATTCTAGCTAAAGTATGATTAAGCCATGGTGTGTGGTCATAACCTTGTGTTCCTAATTCCCTAATTTGATCATTTGTTGTCTAACCTAAAATTAAGCATTAGGAACCCATTAAGCATAGAAGAACAATTTAAACAACCAAGCATGTATCTAATCCCTGTTGTCGAATGTCCATACATACTCTTCCTATTCATAGTTCAATTCGAATTAAAGCATGGTGTCTACTCTTAATTCAAACCAAGATAGCTAACATGCAAGCCTAAATGGTGATCAATCATTCAAACTAGCATATTAACTTATAAGCATAATGAATAAGGACAAAAACCATAATTGAAACTTGGAAACTTATCAAACTTGAATACTTAAGAAAGAATGTACATTACAAGAAAAATAAATTACAACTAAGAAAACATTAAAGAGAGACTAAGAGAACTTTGAGGAAGAAAGGAGAAGTGTTTGGGAAAAGTGTTTGAGGACATGGAGGCTTTTTGGAGAAGAAAGTAGAAGTAGAGAGTTGTTTGAGAAAGTGTTTGGAGAACATGGAGAATGTTTGTGAACTTGGAGACTTTGGGAACTTAGGGAGTGGAGAGAAAGGTGTTTGTGAAGTGTTTGAGACATGGAGACTTTTGGAAGAGAAGGGAAATGTGTTTGGGAAATTTGGAGAAGGGAGGAGAAGTGTTTGGAGAACTTTAGAGATGGGAGAAGTGTTTGAGAGATTTGGAGAAGAAAATTTAGTAGAATGATCTTATTACAACAATTGAGAACTACAAAGGAAACTAAGAGAATTTGAGGGAGAGAAGGGAAGGGAGCTCTAGAGAAGTGTTTGAGAGCTCCCCCCCTTGGGGTGTGTTTACAAGCTTGGGAAACCTCACTATATATAGGCCTAAGGAAGCTGAAAATCTGAATAAGTATGGCTAATGCATACAACACTTTGTTTTATAAAATCTGAAATGGTTGATGCACTTCACTAATGCATACAACACTTCCATTATAAAATCTGAAATGGTTGATGCACTTCACTAATAAATCCCACCAGCAGCCCTAGCTCATCTTCATGTCACCATGACCAAGCTTCCAACCAGAAATAATAGCTCATCCTGAGGTCAGCATGACCAGCAACTTCAAGGGCTTACGAATTGGGCTTCCCTTAAGCAAATTAAGACTTTAAGCACTCAAACTTGAAGTTCAGAATGTCTTCTTTCCAGCCATATATCATTTGGGTCAATCCAAGGTCGGAGGAGGAAGTTAAGGCCAAAACAAATTGCTAACTCATTTTGCGCGCTGATAAAATCCATCCTGAGCATGGCTCTGTGTTTGCTAGGTAACAGACTCCACAATTATCCAATGAGGCTGAATTTCGGATATGTTATAGTATACACCCATTGGAACAACTTTCATGAAGAATGTGGCCTCATCTGAGCTATGTAGGTTGCTGAAACAAAGCTTGCAATATGACCTACGAAACTGGGCTGGCAGGGGACTGTAGCCAAAATTGAGTTTGTCTTTAAGCTCTTCATCCATTCATCCAAATTAGGCCCTAACATGCATGGATTGCATCATTTACTATCCAAAGCCCTCATTATTACCTAAAGCTCAATGAACTGAAAGATAAACACAAAAAGGATTAAAAGCACAAGTTTAACTCAAAAACATAACCAAATCATAAGCTAGAAGGGTACAAAATGATATACAATTATGAACCGATCATTCGTCGCGCAAAACAGTAAAGTGTCTAAACGGTGCGTTTTCGATTAAAATTTTCGCGCAAAACTGAAAATATTAACTTTGCGCTACGAAATAAACTCCCATCGTCGCGCAACGTCGTTGCAGTAGCGGCAATTGAACCGCCAAAAATTTCACCACCTTACGCGACGGGGACAAAATTTTCCGTCGCGTAAACATCATACCCTAAACCCTAAACCCTAAACCCTAAACCCTGAACCCTGAACTCTGAACCCTGATCACATAAAACCCTAAACGACATCATCCCATTGCACGACGAATAAAGTTGTGTTCGTCGCATCTACATGTTTTGCGCGACGACAGTTACCCGTCGCGCAATTTCTTCTATAAAATTTGAAACAAATTGTTTTCATAGCATACACATTCTACGAAACTAGTTTCAACGATCCAACCGTCAAACGTATTTGCTTATACTTAGAGATCGTATACACCAAAAATGGGGAAAAAAAAACGTGTAGAGATCAAGTAACGGGACAAAAGTTTTCGACGGTTATAATGGAAAAATCACGATTTAACGGTCAATTTTACTCTGATTTCGATAATTTTTTACGGATACAATCCTTCACCCAACTTGAATTCAATGACAGTATTTGATCTTCATTTCAAATTATTTACACTAGTGGATATCACAAAATCTTATGTTCTACTTAACAAGTTTATATATAAACTTTTAATAGTTAGTGACTATACTGTGTGAATCATATACGCATTATAGATAACTTTTTTCATCGATCCAACCGTCACACTTGTTTGTTTCTACTTAGAGATCGTATACGCCGAAAATCGAAAAAAAAAAGGTATGTAGATTGCGTAACGGGACAAAAGTTTTCAACGGTTATAAAGGAAAAATCACGATTTAACGGTCAATTTTACCCCGATTTCGAAGATTTTTTACGGATACACTCCTTCACCCTATATGTATCCAATGACAGAGTTTGATCTTCATTTCAAATTATTTATACTAGTGAATACTGAGTTAAAATTCCTAAGTGTCATGTATAGAAATATTTTTTTAAAAATTAAAGTGGTTTACGCGACGAAGTGAAATATTTCGCCTGTAAATAGTTTGCACGACAATGATTTTTCGTCGCGCAAACATTTTTGTGTCGAGTTATTCGTCATGTCGTCGCGCAAAGATCAGTTTTAAATTTTTTCCTGACACTTGTGTTTTTTTGGGAAAATTAACCTTGCGAGACGAAACATATCGTCGCGCAAGGGTTACTATAACGACGCTGGTGTTGTCCGTCGTGCAAAAGACACTTCGAAACTATTCCCGGACACTTGTAAATTTTTTTGGACAATTATTCTTGCGAGACGGAGATAATCGTCGCGCAAATGGGTTTGGGCGACGCTATTAGATGTTTTCGTCGTGCAAAATTTTGTTTTATTTTAAAAAAATTAAATTGATATTTAGTGTAAATATTTGTTGATACTATATTCGTATTTACTATATATGCAAAAGATGATCACAACTTGTTTTAGGGGACGTGATAAAGCATATATTTATATGGTTTGGATATCATATATTTATATGATAAAGCATATAATTGTCATAGAAAACTTTATATTTTTTCATACTATATTTGTATTTTGTTATACCTTTATTCATTTGTCTTTTTACAAAACTCTATGCAAATATATGACGTTAATTAGGAAAAGTTACTGACACAAAGAGAAAACATGTACATTTCATTAAATTACAAATAAATTACATTATTCATCAGATGAACATGTACATTTCGTTAAATTACAAATAAATTACATTATTCATCAGATGAACTATAATAACCTTCGTTATCATCACTATCATGACTATCCGTCTCCCAATCCTCTTCCTCCTCCTCTTCCTCCGCCTCCTCCATAAGTACATCATCGTCGTTGTCGTCCCCCATGGTTGGATCGTATCGCGGAAGATCACCGAGGTCAATTGTAATTGACTGAATCGGTATTTCTCTTGAAGACACTCCGTCAATCTGAAATGGTTCTTGAACAACATTTGTATCGAAAAGTGTATGTGCATCATTTTCCATGGAAGAGTCTAAACGTTGGTCAACGACGTCGACGTCGTTGTCCGATGGGTCTAGTTCTGGTATATCATACACGTTCCTCTGATCCATATGCTGAACCACTTTCCAATCGTTCCCCGCTTTAGGGTCATTTAGATACACAACTTGTTTTGCCATGTTTGCCAAAATGTAAGGGTCGTCATCATACCAAGTTCTGCTCATGTTCACAGATAGTAACCCATGATCGATTTTAATACTTCCCTGCCTATTTGGGTTCGTATCAAACCATCGACACTTAAACATGATCACTTGGTACCGGTCTTTGTAAAGCAATTGCACGACAGTTGTGAGTTTGCCATAGAAATCAATGTCTGTACTTTCCCCTCCACCTGGAACATGGACACCGCTGTTTTGCGTACACAACTTGTCATCTCGTGCATGACCTAAAAACTTGACGCCGTTAACATGGCAACCTGAGAACAATTCTGCTCGGAGTGGGCCGAATGCCAAGTTATATAACTCTTCACTGTAAGTGGGGGAATTCTCTGATTTCAACTTATTCACCTAATATTATAAAAAAAAACCGAAATAGGTTAGTTTGGAAAAATGTAATAGCACAATATATATATGAATTAGAAAACACTTATAACTTACATATTCCAAAAACCATTGTGGAAACAATTCACGGTGTTTCTTGGAATACAAATGTGATGGATGTTCTCGCTTCATCATCTCTTCATGTTCATCTAAGTATGCCAATATCTCATCACAATTGTTCAATACGAACCAATGAGCTACCTCCATGTCATTTCTGGAAAACGATTCTCCTCGTACAGGATCTCCAAAGGGTCGTGCGCTTTGGGCAAAAACAGAAAGTTGCTCATTTCTCAGACCTCCGTCATTATTGCGCTGAGGTCGATTGAAAGCCGTGTCCACATCCTTTAAATACATTCCACAGAAAGTAAGCGCCTCATATTGAACCCAAGCCTCTACAATTGATCCTTCGGGCTTCGCTCTGTTGCGTACGCTTTTTTTCAGCTCTCCGAGTAGCCTGCCAAAATAAACCGAAATTAGCAAGTAGTAAGCATGAGATAATGATGCATACACAAATGATGATGATTATATACCTTTCTATTGGATACATCCAGCGATAGTTGACTGGACCAGCAAGCAATGCCTCTTCTGGCAAGTGAACCATCACGTGAATCATACTCGTGAAGAAAGCCGGAGGGAATATCATCTCAAACTTGCATAAGACTTGGACAATGTCTTGGCGCAACTGATCAATGTCTGTCTTTCGCAACGTTTTTGCCGTCAGTTGGGAAAAAAATCTGGACAACAATATGATTGGCTTGACTACATCTTCCGGCAATAGGTGTCGAATCCCCACAGGAAGTAAGCGTTGCATAAACACATGACAGTCGTGACTCTTGAGTCCAGTAAATTTACCCCCGTCAACCCTCACGCAACGTGCGATATTAGAAGCATACCCATCAGGAAACTTTACAGACGATACGAACTGTAGAAACTCTTTGTTGTCATTCGGTTTCATGGAAAAAAATGCAAGATCCCGTATAGCTTTATCACTGCCCCTTTTCAGCCATAAACCCTTTCGTATGCCCATTCTTTCCAAATCAAGACGCGCTTTCGGAGTGTCCTTTGTCTTGCCCTTGATATCTAGAATCGTTCCCATCAATGTGTCAAACACATTTTTCTCAACATGCATAACGTCGAGATTGTGCCTCAATTTTAGTTTCGACCAATATGGGAGCTCAAAAAACATAGACTTGTGCGTCCAGTTCATATGTGTAGCAGGTCTGGTCCGACTAACTGTTTTCCCAAACGGAGCAAAATCCAAATGGTTAAGCTGTTCTAAGATCTGATCACCGGACCATTCTCTAGGTTTTGCGCGACGCTCTTTGTTCCCGTCGAACTCTATATCCTTCTCCCGCCACTCGTGGTCCCATGGCAACCATCTTCGATGCCCAAGGTAACACACTTTTCCAGCGTGCCAACCGGAAGTTACATCTTCCTTGCATACAGGGCATGCCATATAACCCTTTGTGCTCCACCCCGAAACCATTGCATATGCGGGAAAATCATTCACAGTCCACATAACTGCCGCCCGCAAAGTGAACATCTTCTTAGTAGATTTATCGTACGTGCGCACCCCGTTTGTCCATAAATCTTTGAGCTCATCAACCAACGGCCTTAAGTACACATCGATTGACCTGCCAGGATCCTCAGTTATCAAAACAGTCATCATCATGTACTCTTTTCTCATGCATTTCCAAGGGGGCAAATTATATGGAAATACGAAAATCGGCCAAGTGCTGTGGTGTTGGTTTAGAACCCCGTACGGATTGAAACCGTCAGTCGCAAGTCCCAACCTCACATTTCGGGGATCAGCAGCAAACTCGGGGAACATTCGATCGAAATCTTTCCATGCCTCCCCATCTGCAGGATGCCGCATCACATCGTCGTCTACCCGTTTTTCCTTATGCCATCTCATGTCTGTGGCAGTATGCGTCGACATATACAATCGCTGCAACCTTGGTTTCAGGGGCAGATAACGCATGACTTTTTGTGGAATCTTACTCATTCTATTCTGAGATGTCTGTTTGAACCTCGATTCATTGCATATAGGGCATGTATCCAACGTTTCATACTCTTTATAGAATAACATGCAATTATTTTTGCAAGCGTGGATCTTTTCATAACCCAATCCAAGACCACTCAACATCTTCTGTGCCTGTCTGTGATCTTTCGGCAAACAATTGTCTGTTGGAAGCATTTTCTTGAAAACCCCCAAAAAGTAATCGAAACACAAGTTCGACATACGATACTTTATTTTCCCGTGCATTAGCTCCACAATCGCCGTCAGAACGGAAAAGCGCTCGCACCCCGGGTATAACTCCTGGTTGGCATTTCTTAACAGGTTTTCATACTGTTCGAACTCTGCACTGTCCATTGGTGTAGGCACATCATCTTCTCCTTCCTGAGTGCTGCTGGTCGATGCAAATGGAAAAGCATCATGTATAATATCCCTGACTTGTTCATTAGGATCCACAATAGGTTCAACATTGTCCATTCTTGTGGCCCCTGAAGACGAAGCGATGTCTACTTGTTCCCCGTGATGGTTCCAAGTTCTGTATGTCTCAATCATTCCATTTCTTACTAAATGAAATCGAACATGTTCAATTGTCTCCCACAACATGTTGTTACACCTCCTGCAAGGACACCGGATTCTAGTTGCACCTGGGTTGTGTGTCCGTGCAAAGTCAATAAAATCCTCGATTCCATCCAAGTATTCGCCTGCGCACCTATCCGGGTTTTGTATCCACCTCCTGCTCATCTTTCCTGGAACTACAATCACAATACAACAATCATGTTGTATTCGTACAAAATCTTTCCTTATGCCTCCGGTAAGGGCCCTATCCCATTCGGAAATGCATAGCCATGTCATGTAATTTACAGCTACATGAGATTAGATTTCGACGTGGATAAATTTCGGCAGCATCTCGGTACAGTTCTTGAGGTGTACCGTAGATATAAAATACCTACGTACCACCCGAAGAACGTACCGAGACGACACCGAAATCTCCACAATCGAAACCTAATCATGTAGCTGTAAACTACGGGACATGACTATGCATTTCCAAACTGTCCAAAATATGGGACAATTGAAGAATTAATTGGACCGTAGTCGTGGTTTACCCACCCATGCGCGGTCCAACTAACCTCGAACGGGAACTAAGCTTTATAAAAAAAAAAATGTACAAAGTTAATTTCAATTAACTTTGTACATTAACGTACATTCATAATTTAACATCATATTATAAACATAATTTCATAAATCAATATAAATATAATGTTATACATTTTATATTATAAAACAACGAAAATACCTTCTAAATCGTTCTCCTCCAATCGCTAATCACATATAATATTCCTATATACAAAGAAATTAATGGTGTTAGTATGAATTTACAGTAAAATTTTTACACTAACGATAAAAAATGCATACCTAATGACCGTATCAGAGGCAGAAGTAGCTCAACTCATAAACGAAATGAAAATGACGAATTTTGTGTGCCGAAACCTCTTGAGAAAGATGCAGCAACAGCAGAGGCAAACTGCAATTTTTTCTGCAGTTTGCCTCTGCCATGGACGTGCTAAGCTTAGTATAGACGACGAGTTTGCGCGACGGATACCTCTGTCGTCGCGCAAGATTCTTCCGTTTTGCGCGACGAATAATTAGTTCAACATATGTCGCGCAAACCACGTCACCGTCGCGCAAAGGTTATTTCCCAGTCGCGCAAGGTACTGTCGACATCGATTTTTTGCGCGACGATGTAGTTCTATCCGTCGCACAATAATTCGTCGCACAAACAACGTGCGACGAAATGTTTGTCGCGCAATCCTCTGTCGCGCAATTTTTTGGCGCGAAATGCTATCGACAGTAGTCCGTTCTTCGCGCCTTTTTTTTTCGCGACGAAAGTTTTTACTTGTCGCGCAAAATACCTTAGCGCGACGAGAAATACTGTCGCGCAAAATTCACCGCCAAATAAATTTTTCCGCGCGTTTTCCCAGCTACTTTATGCGACGCTCTTTGTTTTCGTCGCGCAAACAGTAATTTGCGCGACGATTAATTTTGTCGTACAATTTTGCGCTACGATTTATGTTACCCGTCGCGCAAAATATCTATGTGGGACGATTTATTCTCCGTCGCGCAAAAAACCGTCGCGCAAGGGCTAAAATGTAGTAGTGTGTTTACTCTTCAATTTTGATGTCACTGTGCAGCAGCGTGATCTAAAGGGCAATGCATGTAAGTTAGCCAGCTGCCCACCCTTGAGGCAAAGGCCTCTTATTCGATTAAATCAATTCCCATCCTTGGAAGTTGCTGTTGTTCATATATTTATAGTGTTAAATGTCTTGAAATTAACTCAACAACTTGAGATAAATTTCGTACAAAATGGAAATCACTTGTTACTTGAGGAGGATTGTGATTCTGCAACTCACCCGTGTGCTGATCGTTACAGCAAAGTGGATGGAGTTGAGAAGTTTTGGGTCTCTACGCCAATGATAAGCCCTTTAATAAGCACAGTCCAACCGGACCACGCACAGAAATAAGAATTTCTGTATGTATTATTCTTTCCCCTCCTCTCTATCTCTAGGCTAATACCCTTTTCAAATTAAGTACCAAATTAATGTTTCTTGTAGTAAATATAGTATATGGAACGTTGTGTTTACGGCCCACAAATGTCTTCGAGTTTATGATGCAAGAAACACTTGTGTGAGGCCATTCTTTTCACGCGACAGTGACATTATTAAATTAATGACAGAACAGTTCAGTTAAAAAATGACATGTTTCCACAAAATAAAAACTTTTCATTAAATTTGAAAATATGACATTTTTGAGTGTATTTAAGTGTAGAATGTTATCTCCAAATGTGTCTGAAACAAAATACTGTCATTGATATTCACAATTCCTAAAAAGTTGCATCTCTTTTTTTCCTAGGGGCATGGTTACACTTCTGGAGTTCGGCAATTTGAAGGCCATTTTTTTGTGCCCCAGCGTAGTTCGGGCGTTACAATAATGCAGATCTTTGGTGCAGCCCATCAAGCTACAACCCTACAATTAAGGCTGTACGATGGGGACTTGAAGTACTACCCACACAATGTGGTGGCTGTAAATATCTATAATAAATGGTTCAGACTGAATGTGATTCACAGTGTTGGTGCAAGGAAGGTGACGATTTTTATTGACGGAGAAAAAAAGTTAGTTATAAAAGATCACGGTCGAGCTAGCTTCTACTTCAAATATGGAGTTTATGCAGCCCCATCTGGTTCATCTCACTACATGCAATCAAGGTGGAAGGGGATCAAGCTTTTCAAAAAGTTATGGTGAAGGGCCCTAGGGCTGGCTAATTAACGATGATAACACATTAAAATGAAGGAAATCGTTGACAATACATTGTGAAAATGAAGGAAAATATTTTAAGAGGTGAATAGCGCGTGATTAATAAAAATCTTTTTACCAACAGTTAATAGAATAAAATTCAGGGGTGTATAGAGACTAGTTAATAGAAACCCAACAAATGGAGTAATTTACTTCTCACAATCATTAATAGAAACACCAAGAAAACAAAACAACTAACTATAGTTTATATTGTTGGAATGTTCAAACGCCTAAGTCCCAGTCTTCCCCACCTCCCAGTTTCCTCGAAACCAAACTCATCAGCGTCAACTCACTCCTTCGCTTTCACCACCATGCGGTGGCCGCCGAGGTCCGGCGGCCTTGGAATCGCCGCCATCGCCTATGTGGTAGTCGACTACATCCGCCACTTGTCGCCTGCGTGGCACGGCCGTCTTCAGCCAGTGCTCTTGTCCGGATTCGCTCTCATTGCCGTCAGTCGCGTCCCCTTCTACAAGCACTGGTCCTCTGAGTTTCGCTCCGTCTTTCCCTTTATTGGTTCTATGCTCTTTATGCTCTTAGCTCTTCTCTTTGAAGCTCTCTGCGTTCGATTTGTCACCGCTGCCCTCGGCCTTGATTGGAACAGGTATTTCTGCTTTTTCTCTTGATTCTCTTTTTGGGTCTGTTTTGATCTGCATTGTTTCCTCATTGAGCTTAGAATAAAGCTACCCAGATGATGAATCTGTTAGAATTTGGAGTTTTGTACTTTCTTCTGGGTTTTATTTGCTTAAATATTATGTGGGTCGAGTTTGATTTGTGTTGTTTCTCTTGCCATTTCGATTGATGCTCGTAATCTCTGAATTATCCAATCAATTAGGTCAATTTCATGTTAGGATTAGTGCCAGCATTTTAAGGATCTGATCATACACTTTTCGAATGTTGTTGGATCAGAGATGCCAAATTTAGAATTAATACTCAGATGATGATTAAAGATATCAAATGAAATGTTCATTAATGATATTATTTATTAATAATTGTTCTAAAGGAACTGCCTTTTTCCTTTTGTTTCTTTGGCTTACAAGGAAGGAGATTTGAACTTAGTTTCTACCCATTAATACCCATCCTATTGCAATGTCCTTCCAGTGCCACTTGTTGTGATAGAGCGCATGGACAAAGCAACTGGGTTTTACGAGTTACAATAGCAATTGTGGTTCAATTTTGGTCTGGGAAAATTTGTTCCCTTCTTCAGTTGGTGAACCCATTGCTTCAGAGTTACTTTGTTGACTACCATTTACAGCCCTTGGCATGTAGCACATTGCATCTATTAGGGATAAAAAATGAGTACTAATATTCCGCCTTATATTGCCAAAAACAAACATGTTGCCCATCCACTCCATGCTCCAAGAGAAACATTAAAAATAAAAACATTTCCGATGCTTCTATAGATTCCTGGTTCCACCCTTGCATGTTAGTCTATACAGTATTTTCATATATTTAAGGTAAGATTTTTTCATTTGAGTCTTCTAAACCTTTTTCCAGGAATGTTTTTGGCTATTATCATGAAAATGCAATGTCATAAATCTTTTAATGAATAAGTATTAGATCATATAATAAAGATTGGTCATGTTGGATAAGCTATTGCATAAATTATTTCATGTGGTTCCATAAACAGTAGCCAGAAAGTATATGATTCGAGGGTCCGAGGTGTACTAAAGTATTGATAAAATATAAGTACTAAATAAAATTTTGATAAAAACACACAAATGATAATGATACAATTCTGTTAAAACTTCAAATACATCAAGTATTTCTTTAAACTTTTCCCAAATATGTTAGAAAAATGAACAAGAGACTAAATAGCTAGAGATACAAATTACATAATAATAATTTGTCTTCCAGATAAAGAAACTTGGATTTACCTATAGTAGAAAAACTATCAAATTGCTTAACCTATTGAAACATGTTTCATCCCTCATAGTATTCGTACGTTGAGGAAGAAGTGAAATTTTCCAGGCCCGAGCTGCTCCATGGCCATTCAGTCAGGCTAAAGCTTGCTAGGCCAGTTGATTGTAGGCCAAATGCTGACTCTGACAAAGTCAGCAATATTCAGAGAAAGAAAAAGCCAAATGTTGCAGGAGGCTAGGGTTACTAAGGCCATACCTTCCTATAATGAGAAATTAATAGATGAGATTGGCGTACCACAGCAACATATATAGTATACAATCTCTTTTTGAAATTTTTATAACTTATGCATAGCTCGGCACCTCCTTCCTTTCATCCTTTAAATTTTCCACAGAAGATTTGTTCCAATTGAATGTCCCTGGTAAAAGTATTTGTGGTGTCATCCCTCTGTTTCTTTTTCGGCATTGTTGTTTGGGTTCTGCTGCACAGTTTCTATTTGGTTCTTGTTACTGTAAAATTGCTATTGGGGGGCTTGTTGGTCCTCTTTACATCCTTCTGGAAGTTATCAAGTTTGTTGCTGTTCACAGCACCATTGGAACACCTTCATCAGCTGCCCCTGCAAGCTTCCATCCTGTACCTGTTCAATTTGTACACGCAAGCATCAATTTCCATTTCATTTACTCCAGTCCTTTAGTCCTTCCCATAAATCATCTTCCAAAGCTTCTTTAAGGACTCAGACAAATGAAAATCATGGTTTCTTGCATAAATATCAAGTTCTTAAATAAGCAATTTTGCTTCTCTCACACATTCGCTAGTCATCTGGAAGGTCTGATATGGTTCTGTCCGTAAAGTGGCTTAATGATGAAATTATGGAGGTGCTTTGTTATGGTTATGCATGTTCGCTCCATGCCTGTTAGCGCTTATTTGGCTGTAAAACTGTGTGCTTCAATATAAATGCATATTCCAGCATGAAAGTTAGACGACCACTGGACCACAAAAGCTTTAACTGTTAGGGAATGGGTCACAGTGTAATGTAATATAAACCAAACAAAAAGAATTTGAAAAACACAGAAAAAGATCATGCTGATATTTTTTATAGTCAATTTTGCAAAGATAAGTAACATTTTTCATTTGCTCTCTTTTAAATAAAGGCCCTGTGCATTGTGTGATAATTTGAGATTGATATGTGGGGTTTATCAGATGATTTATGATTTCTGCTTTCTTATATTTCATAGCATCTTTTCGTAGACGATACTGTTTCATTGCTCATGAAATTAGCCATAATTTTTAGATAAGTATTTAACAAGAGGGAAGAATAATTGGCTTTTTTAATGTTTGGCACTTCAGTCATACATCTCCTCTTCCCGACACTGGCCAGTGGTTGCTTTTGGCGCTGAATGAGAAGCTTCCTCATCCATTAGTTGAAATATTGAGAGCCCGTATTATTGGACTGCACCATTTCCTCATGTTGTTTGTGATGTTGGCTTTTTCCGTTCTGTTTGACTCTGTGAAAGCTCCTGGCCTTGGACTAGGTGCACGCTATATGTTCACCATGGCTATTGGCCGCCTTCTTCGTGCCATAACTTTTGTATCAACAGTTCTGCCATCAGCCCGGCCTTGGTGTGCTACTGCTCGTTTCGATGTCCCTTTATATCCTCATCGCTGGGCTCAGAAATATTATGTTCCTTATGCTTCAGATGCTAATGCTATTCGTGAGTTGTTACGACAGGATATAGCTTTTGGTAAGTACTCAATAGGTTCCTTTTCTTCTTGATCCGAACCCCCTGGATTTCATTTTCTTGATTGCAACTGTACGACCAAAAGACCATTTACTATCTGACCCTCTGACCCAAGTTTGGTATGAGCTGGGCATGAGTTATAAATTCAGAAGTCTTTTCCCAATTCTCACACAAGGATAGGGTCCTTCATGGTCCCCATGTGAGAGTTCAGGAAAAAAAGAGTTGTGTTGTACAGCATTTTCCTATACAGTATTCCTCTAATGCCGCTCCCTTTTCTACCGCAAATACGTTCACCTTTTAGGATCAGGTGGCAGTATATGTTACAACATGTTTCATTTGTTTCCTGCAGCTGATACTGGAAAATTACTTGGGGACTTCCGGCCGGATTGGGGTCCAATGAGCTTCCTAATAGATTTCTTGCGACCCAGTGAATCGGATGGACCATGGTATAATTTACTGAAGAATGCAGGAGGCGGCTGCAATGACCTCATGTACAGTGGGCACATGCTAGTTGCTGTGTTGACAGCTATGGCTTGGACGGTACTACCTATTATGTGTTTTGAAATTTGTGGCCATTGCCACTTGATGTCTAAGATGCAACCTACTTGTGCTGTTGATTGTTGATTTCTATAAATCTGATCAAATGTTGCAGGAAGCTTATGGTGGTTTTAGCTCAGTTCTCATATGGTCACTTGTCGGGCATGCTGCACAGAGAGAAATACGGGAACGTCACCATTATAGCGTAGATTGTGTTGTGGCCATTTATGTGGGAATCCTGCTATGGAAGATGACAGGTTTTTTGTGGCCATCCAAGGATGCATCCAGAGATAGGAGGATCACAATGCTTGAGAAGATTCAAAGTCGACTCACCCAGGCTGCTAAGGACTACGACATAGATGAAGTGAGAGAGCTTCTCAGAGGGGTTGAGTTGGGAAGTCAAGAGAGCCTGAGTAATAAAGGGCCAAGCACGGGTATGTGGATATTTGCTTGTGCTATCATAATCACTGCAATCGTCATTGTTGTTCTCGCCTTGACATTGACAACCGATGGATAATTTTCTGCTCATGATTTCCTTCCATGATTTTAGGGGGTTAGAGCTTGTAGTTCCTTGTATTGTAAAATTTTGTGAAGAATTGTTCGTGTTGTAGCAGGTTAAGGTTTTCTCAAGATATATAGAGAGAATCTTTAGAAATCAAAGGCATAAAGCTAGTGAGTGGATCCAAAAGTAATTAATTCGGACTCTCTACTTAATTTTTCACACTGATATGTTGTTGGTCAGAACTACATCTTAGGCTTTTATTTCATTCTCTTGTTAATATGAATAACTATGAAATGGAGGGGCGGGCATGGTCTAGTTTAGTTCGGTTCACCCCTCAAACTGAAACCGAAAATTACACATGGTTTTGCAAACATGAGAAAGGAAGAAATGAGCTTTTCATTCTCTTGCGTTTCTAAAATGCCCAAATGGGAGTTTTGCTTTTGTTTTTGGTGAAAGGTAATGACAATTATACTTTTATATTTGTGCTTTTGAAAAACAAAATTCCTTTTGGTCTCCTAATAAATTTATTTTCATTTCTAGTATTAAATTCCATGAATTTTTAGAATGGGATCTCGTATTCATTATAAGCATAATAACATAATTTAAAATAGGAATAATGTAATATTATTATTATTATTATTATTATTTTGTTCTGAACCACGAGGTGGTCCTAGATGGGCCCCAACTATGGGTAGCACCTTTAAGTCTTAATCACAACCCATACTAATCACTGCTCACACCGGGTCAGCCCGTAAGGGGTAAAGTGCTGGTCAAAGTGGTGACTCCATACGAGAGCAGGGATCGAACCCCTTACCTCTCTTAAGAAATGAGAGTGCCGAACCACTCACACCAACCACATTGATTTAATATTAAATTATTTTGAGTAACAATTACTATACAAATTTTAGTTTGCCATGTAGCAAAATGTTTTTTATTTATTTTTAAAGTTAAATTAAAATTAAAATTAAAACTAAAATTAACGAAGAGGTGAAGGAGAGTGCAGCGTCACGCCTGTAATAGCGCGTGAGATCCAATAACTTGGGAATTGGGCAACAGCTAAATGACCGAATCTTCAATTAGGTCACTTCGAAAGAAATGAACGAATCGGCGAAGTCTATTCAACAAGTCAACCAGCTCTTAAATTCCCCAAAAAAACCCCAAAGTCAACGAGCTTTAATTGTTCCAACAATCGAACGGTTCGTAATCAAGAACCTTCATAGCTTCATCCACCTGCAGACACAGGATATTATTTACTCCTCTTGGCGAGCCGGGAGCGCTAGTGTTCTTCGCTGGAAGTATTTTCTTTCATTGTCTTTTCCGATTATCCAGACAGCAGCTAAGGAGAGAAAATTCGTGGGGCTAAAATCTCTGTGACCGGAGCATCCAAATGGCGGTTTCTGTTACGGCATCCACAATTTCTTCTTTCAGCTCTGACCGTACGACTCGCATAGCTGCGACTTCTTCATCCTCGGCGTCTTGTTCAAAGCTATCTTCATCGTCTTCTCTGCAAGTTCCTGTACAGCTTCGATGTGTTCGGATCGGAAGAAGTGGAGTCTCGACTCCCTCACGGCCTCGGATTCTTCCTGTGGTAATCTTTTTTTCAAATTTCCTAGTCTCATGCTTTGTTTGTTTCCCGAGAAACTCGAGGAATTATACCTGAAAATTGTGAAGCTTGCAAGTTCAGCTCTTTTAACCTGAGTTGCGATTATATTTCTCTGTTTTATGGTAAAACTTAATTGTTTATGGTTAGAATTGTGTTTAACTTCACTAATTAATTTGATTGTAAACACAAAAATAAAATTACAGGGCATATAACTGGGAGCTGGAAACTTATTGTTAAAATGTTTATAACGCAACACCAATAACTGCTATTACTTTGCCCCTTGCTTTTTCTTGAAGTTCTGAGAAAACCAAAAGCAGCATGGGGTTTTTGGGATTTCCAAATAGGAGTCCTTTTTGGGAGAAGAAAGCTGATTATGTGTAAGTGAGAGTTAATATTCATAAGAAGGTTTAGTCACATAGCTAACTCACAGGTAGATAGTTGGAGTATTGAAATGGTGATCATTTGATGTGTCTGTATTCTTTTTTAACGCTGCAACGTAAGCAGTAGGCAGAAGGAATGAATTCTGACTATTAGAAAGGTATCCTTGTCTGTGGCTGCATTTAAAATTACTATTTGCTTTCAAATTGCAGAGTTTTGAATATCACAACATACAACTAATTGTTTGTTTCCATCTTTTTTCCAAAGCACATACCATTCATTGCAAAAAAAAGTGCAAATGTTGATTAAAGATATTCACCATACATTGAACAAAAAACTATTGGATAGCAGTCTCCATTTGATCCCTTTGTAATAAGTTTCTTCGTTTTTCCCATGATAGATTATATAACTATAGTAGCCATCTCATTTCTCTGGACTATAAGCCTCACTACA
Source organism: Prunus avium (assembly GCF_965620075.1). NCBI lineage: Eukaryota > Viridiplantae > Streptophyta > Magnoliopsida > Rosales > Rosaceae > Prunus > Prunus avium. Next base: position 4,047,387 of record NC_142291.1, read on the forward strand.
TGTACTTTCCGGTATACGCACCATGGTATGCTGACATAATATGGCTTTATCCTCCTGTCTCGCTGGCTATGTGGTTAAGCTACTCAAGACACAGATTTACTATGGTGGTACCAGAGGACAAACAGATATTTTTACAGAGCTTAAGAAGGGCATGGAACTCTTTGTGGATTATTTTTGAAAATGTTAGTGGGATTAATTTGGAAGCACTCAGTTATCTCTAACCTTATCAGTGAACTAAATTGGCACCAAACCTTTGAAAAATGATAAGAACTCACAATATTGTCCCCTATTTAGGGTATTCTTGATGTCCATTGTCAGGTCAATCGTCAATGTTTATGTCGTGACAATTTGATCTACCCTTTTGCCACAGAAAGTACCTTTTCATGTCGACTGTTTGGGAATAAAATTGGGAGGGGGTGCCTAGAGAAAAAATAATTAAAAGAATGGGTTGGAAGGTATGTTATTGATGAAAGAATGGGTTGGAAGGTATAGATTAGATTCTAAAACTTTAATTTTGGAAATATCTTGTTAAGATTTTTTCTTTATATATATAAGAAGAAATCTCTTGTAAATATTTGTGCTAGTGATGTGATGAAAGCCATGTATCCAACATTATGCATTGAGTCACATGCTCTTTAATCAACTAATTTAGAAGCCAATTATTTATACCCCTCTAGTATTGTTCCTCTTATTGCTATTAGCATTCCCTCAAACTACAAGGGAAGATTTCATCGGGGATGATGACTTTTCAGTTATGTAGTTATTCTTCTGGAAGTTGTTGTGACTATTTCAATGACTTCATTTACTGTTTCTTTGCTGTCTTTTGAATACGTAGCCTATCTGAATTTAGGAAGTTTGACTGAATTGGTGATACATTAATTACATGTTTATTTTGAAAAAATTGATATTACTAGGTTGCAGCAAAGAAGCAAACATTTTCCTCCTTTGAGGATTTGCTGGCTACTTCTGACAAACCTGTTTTGGTTGACTTCTATGCAACCTGGTAAGCTTTCTTGTTTATTTCACTTCTTATTTCATTCATACAGAAATTTTCTAATTATGAATATTAGAATGCACATAAAGGTGTTTTTTCTCTCATGCGTGTAAGAGAAAAGCCCTTCATTTAAATTATCGACAAGGGATCGTGAGTTGAAATGGTCCTATAATGCTACGAGGCTGTATAGCCATTTTAATTGATCTATGCAGAATGAGTTACTTTCAAACTACTATAACCATTTGTAACTTCCTAATTATTGTTATATTGTCAGTAAAAACTTGACTTCCTGAACAAGATGATAACTGTTCACCTATTAGGTCCCCTTCTCTCTCTCTCTATCTCTGCCTTGAAAGGAAGGTAACACATCTGAGTAACAAAATCTGCGGTTGACAGGTGTGGTCCTTGTCAATTTATGGCTCCTATCCTCAATGAAGTGAGTATTACTCTGAATGACAAGATCCAGGTGGTGAAAATTGACACCGAGAAGTATCCTAGCATTGCTGATAAATACAACATACAGGCATTGCCTACTTTTATCATATTTAAGGATGGAGAACCATATGACCGCTTTGTAAGTTGAATTTGCTTTCTTCTTTCCTGAAAAATATTGCTCACTTTTATAGATGATTAGTTTGCCTCTGGTAGATGATCACATACCTGGAAATGTGTAATATCTCCCATAATTTCTCATAGTGATTGCTTCCTGTACATAGGGCCAGAATATGGAGCGGTATTGTTTTCTTTTACTTTTTTTGAGTACATGGAGGGGTATCGTTATTGTTGTTGCTGTTATGAATTGATGTTAATTTCACTTTTTAGATTTTGTAATATAACTATGCATGTGCTTTGGTTTGTCCAATTTCATCAGGTGTGTCCCTTTGCATTCTTTTTTTCATTGTTTTGTCTGATTTACATGCTAAATTATGAAGAATGTATGCTAAATAAATGATGTATGTTCTCTGTGCCATGTATTTAAACCATCACTAGAATAATCATTACCATCATCAGTTTGATATTGGTTTTCTTCTTCTAATTTGACTTCTTCTTTTTTCGGATTCTGAAAATTGATTTCATTCCTTGCAGGAGGGTGCTTTGACTGCCGATCAGCTTGTCGAACGAATTGAAACTACTTTGAAAGTTAAGCAATAGACAGGTGAGCTTTATACATTCATGAGAGAGCTCTTATATGAATCTGTTGTTTCTCTGTCCCCACTCCCCGTTTCCTGACCAATCTTCTTTTGTCAGTCCAGCTTCTCAGGTTGAACCGGGAAATCGGTCTATTCAGAACATTGGAAGAAATACGGATTTGATGGTGGAGGGCATGGGAAGATCAGTCATTGTTGGATGTTCCTCTGCTTTTTACTCTTTGTATGTAACTGTTTTGTACTTAGAAAAAAGAAAAACAGAGAATTTGTTCATCTCCTTGATGGATTTTGTGCGGGTAAAGCTTAGGATTTTATGACTTCTGTTATACACAAGACCCAAAAACAGTTTCATTATATTCAAAATCTTGAATTGGAAAGTTGTTGGAAATTTGGAGTGACTGATCATATGGGCCTTCATTTGTAATGATTTATCTCAGACTTGGGCTTGGATGTTTTTGCATAAAAATCAAGTTCAATTGGCAATTGGTGAAGAGATACGAGTCCTTCTGAGAAGTGCGTATGATCATATGGGCCTTCATTTGTAATGAATTTATCTTAGAGTTGAGCTTGGATGTTTTTGCATAAAAATCAAGTTCAATTGGCAATTGGTGAAGAGATACGAGTCCTTCTGAGAAGTAATTGCTTACTGCGTATGATCAATTCAAAACTAAACAGCCTCAAGATTTTGCGAGTTTGTAGCTCAAATGGTTAAAAGCAGTATCCTTCTATTTGAATTCCTGTTTGAATCCCCCTCCCTTAAGATTGTTTTTAATTAAAAAAAAGGGTAAATTACTCAAATGGTCCCCAAACTTGTACGTGATTTACATTTTGGGGCCTCAATTAAATTATTCATTCAAATGGTCCATCAACTTTATATTATTCGCTCTAATGGTCCTACGGTTACATTCTGTCAATATTTCCGTTAAATATGAGGGCAAATTGGTCATTATTTACCCTAAAATTTGGTTAAATCTAACAGAAAATTAGACGATAGGACCAATGGAGCGATTAATATAGAGTTCATGGACCATTTGAACGAATAATTTAATTGAGGCCCCAAAATGTAAATCGTGTACAAGTTTGGAGACCATTTGAGTAATTTATCCTTTAAAAAAAATATAAAAAGGAGCCTCAAGATTTCTGTATAACCCTTCCCCAAATATTGATTAATTTTTTATTTTCTAAATTCTAACAATCAAATATGTTATGTTGTTACAATTTTTTTTTTCTTTTCAAATTATGTTGTTGCACTTTTTCGTTCAAATTATGCTACATTGTTATGTCCAGATTGTTAATACTATTTATTAATAATCCCTGAGCAAAGCTGCAATGGAGATGGAGATGGAGATGGAAATGAGAGCTGAGGAAGGCATAGAGATAGGAGAAGACATAACCCCACCACTCACTCCCCTCTCCTTCGCTCTCCACGACTCCCTTCTCTCCTCTCACTGCTCTTACTGCTTCTCTCTCCTCCCTCCCCACCCTTTCCCTCCTCTCCACTTTACCCCCACCTTTCCTCATAATCCCAACCATGTCCACTCCTCCTCCTCCTACTGCTCCCCTCTCTGCTCCACTTCCGATTCTCCCCTCCACATGTCCAGCGCCGAGCCCCACCTCCTCCACCTTCTCCAATCCCACCCCTCCACGTACCCCCACGGCGACTCCTCCGACCTCCGCGCCGCCCTCCGCCTCCTCCACTCCCTTCCCGCCACGCGTCCTTCCGCGCGCATCGCCGGCCTCTTAACCAATCACCACAAGCTCCTCCACCACGACGACCACCACAGAATTCGCGACGGCGCCAGGGCTATGTTCCTTGCCAGAAAGATGCGCGACGAAGCTCCAAACGTCTGTTCCGATAATTCTTCTTCAGTTTCTCCAGACGACGCCGTCTTGGAGGAGGCTGCGCTGTGCCTGGTGCTAACCAACGCCGTGGAGGTGCAGGATAAGACCGGGCGTACCCTTGGAATTTCCGTCTACGGTCCCAGCTTCTGCTGGATCAACCACAGCTGCTCTCCCAATGCTTGCTACCGGTTTTTGGTGTCGCCGCCGCCACCACCTTGCTCAGCTGAAAAGACGCCTCTCCGCATTGCCCCCTTCGGCCAAGGAACACAAGTAATCCTTGAAATTTTTACTATTTCCATTTTTTCTTTTTAATTTAGTATTTTCAGCTATAAAATTCAGAGCTGTGAGATTGATATTTGTTGCAGATTGAGAGTGGTGTTTGTAGCAATAATGTATTTATAAAAGGTGTTGTGGTCCTTATTGCTTTCTTTTCACGTTTAATTTCTTCTGTTTGTTTGAATTAGAGTTTGAGATTTCCCTGTATTGTTGAACTTTAGCCAATATGAATGCAGAATGCGGTAGTTATGGTCCAAGAGTGATAGTTAGGAGCATCAAGAGAATCAAGAAAGGAGAGGAAGTTACAGTTACCTACACTGACTTGTTGCAGCCAAAGGTATCTTTAATTTCTCCACAAACTGGCTTTAGCAAGACAATCCAGCTTCTTTCTGCTATACAGGGCTTACCCAAATCCTTGGCGATTCGACTTATCATTTGCTTATTTCCCTAAAAAAATTATTGCATTTATGTTCTATGTTAAGAAGTTCTTTCTTTGTGATTGTATATTTTGTCATGATTACCCCCAGGCAATGAGGCAGTCAGAGTTATGGTCAAGGTATCGGTTTATCTGCTCTTGTACGAGATGTAGTGCGTCACCCCTAACTTATGTGGATCAGGTTTTGGAGGTGGGAATTCATGAAAACCTATTATTTCTTAGTATGAACTTTCAGAAATCGTTGGGTTCAAGCTGATATCCAAAAAGATTATGATTGCAACATGGTGACTAACTTCTCTATTATTTTTGTTGTGTGCATCATTTTATTACCTATTTGTATCATTCCTCTGACCTCAAGGATCCATATAGTCCTGATCATTTCAGCCATGCCTACTTTTCTTCTAAATAACCACAGTGAGGTAAAGTAACTTGGTGGGTTCCTCATTTTGTCCCTTCCTACTGTTTGAACCTTCAACTCCGCCTTCTTACGACTGCATGCCTAAAAATCTAGTAGTTCTTTGGTTCTATACTGTTATGAACATGGCAGTAATTTAAGAATTCAAGCCAAATGTCTGACTTATGCCTACCCTCATGCCTGAGTTCCAGATTTGTGGCGCTGAAGAATGAAGATGGATGTTTATCTAAATGTTATTTTGATATTATCGCTGGTTCTACAATTATATTCGTACTCTGAATTAAATACTAATTCTTAAGTATGTTCGGAGTTATCCCCAAATATCCTTATAATAATGGTTTTACAGAAATTTCCAGATCCACTAGTATTAGTATGTAACTTTTGTTTTTTTGCTCCCCTTATTTATATAGGGTTTTCTGGTAGCTTTGAACAAAAGTACCTTTTCAACTTGAACATGAAGTACCACCCTAACAATTTTTCTTCTATTCTACCTGGATATAACTGAATGTTCTGGTGGAGTATCTTGGACAACTATTAACCTTTGGCTCAATACTCCAGGAAATATCTGCAGCCAATTTCAACTCTTCCAGTTTGAGTTCAGATATAAACTTTGATAGAGATAAGGCAACCCAAAGGTTGATCAATTACATTGATGATGCTATAGATGACTACCTGTCAATTGGTGATCCTGAATCTTCTTCTGTGAGGCTTGAGCATGTGCTTACCCAAGGTCTCTCTGATAAGCAGTCAGAGTGCAAGGAAGAAACATCTCAGCTGACTTACTGGTTGCACCCCTTGCACCACCTCTCTCTAAATGCCTACACAACATTGGCTTCAGTGTATAAAATCCGTGCTACTGACTTATCAGCTTTATATTCCAAAATGGATGATCATCTATTGAATGCTTTAGACTTGAGCAGGACCAGCGCAGCATACTCCTTGTTACTTGCAGGTGCAACTCACCATCTGTTTTGCTCTGAATCTTCCCTAATCGTATCTGTTGCGAATTTCTGGTTGAGTGCAGGAGAGTCCTTGCTAACTCTTGCTAGAAGCTCAGTCTGGAGTCAGTTTGTCCAACTGGATCTACCTGTGTCAAACCCAAGTTCTACTGGAAAGTATAGATGTCCAAACTGCTCACTGGTAGATAAATTTGAAACCGACTCATTTCATGGTCAAGTTCGACATGCAGATTTTGACTATGTATCAAATGAGTTCATCGATTGTGTCACTAATTTTACACAGAATGTTTGGAACTTTTTGGGTCTCGGTTGCCAGTATCTGAGAGTGGTTAAGAATCCTATAGATTTCAGCTGGCTTGGTACGGTAAGATATTCCAGTGTAGGGGAAGATATTGTTCGATCTAAGGGCACTGAAGTGGCTTCTAAGTGTGGGGCTGAGAGAAGAATATCTGGAAGTGAAGCAGAGGGATATAACAACCAGGTAAGGATATGTATTTTTAAGCTTGGTGTCCATTGCTTACTATATGGAGGATATCTAGCGAGCATATGTTATGGTAATTCCCATTTGACTTGTAATGTTGGTAAAATTTTAGATTTTGAAGAAAGCATTGAATCCTTGTCATGAACCAGATTGAGTTTTAGAACTTGCAAGTTAAATTTATACTTGATTTACTGGTAATTGCTGTATTTAGTTGAAAGTTATATGCTCATTAAAGTTTGCTGTATCAATTATCAATGTCAGTTTGCATGAAAATTAAAATTTATATTTTGACCACGTTTATATGTACATTGTACTTGTGGTTTTCACCTCCAATTTTATTCTTCTTGCATACCTCCCCAAGGAATCAGCTGCAAATCTCAAAGTTACATATCTGTTAAGAGCTCACGGGTAAAATTTGCCCTCAAAACCGGCTTGTAAAGGAAGGGTGCCCAAGAGCTCTTAAGCCATTCTAGGATTTGCTATGTTGTTAATGCGGGATCTTCCATCCTAACAGCATCTAGGGATGAGATTTGATTTCATTTGATAGAGGAGATCAAACCTCACCAATCTATTTTCAGAAAATCGCATAAAGAAAATTATATGAAAGTCAAAGGTATACTAGCGTGTGGTATCTATCATAAAAACTCGTTTACAGTGGTCATGTTAAATAAGGATTGAGCTTCAATTCTTTGGAAAGCTTGCAAGAGAAGAGGAAATAAGTTAGATGTTTGAATATTACGTGTACCTTTGAATTATGTTGGGTGTATATATTAGTCTTGTAACCTAAAACCAATTAGTACGAGTGAACAAGGCCAAGTCATGCTTCCTTCCTTGGTCATGAAGAGAAAGTATTGAAAAACAACATGAATAAATACATAGCTTTTGTTTTTTTTCTTTTTTTAAATATTTTTTTATATAAGCAATATTTAACTTTAAACTAATCTAAACTAGAGGGAGATGAATTCAAACTCGGGTGTAAAATGGGAGTATATCCGCCCTAGCCAAATGGGAGATGAATTCAAATTCGGGTGTAAAATGGGAGTATATCCACCCTAGCCAAATTAGCTAAGCTAGTGCCTGCTTTCTTTTAATTTTTGGGTTGCATTATAGTATATATGTCTCTCTCAAATAAACGAGTATAACATAACCAATATCCGTGTAAGTATGTATTACACTTTTGCCTGAATATTAATCAAACAGAAAAAAGAATAAACTCATTAGTATCATCAGCCGCTGCCCTGGAACCCAATGAGTGCCTCTGGGACGTGGTGGCATCACCGTCACTGGAGGTGGTGGTGCCACCCCCAAAATGTTGGTTGTGCTGGTGATGGTGGCAGTCTTCATGTTTAGCTACGGGAGGATGGTAGTACAACCGACTGGATTGGGGGCAATGAGAATAAGACCTGGAAACTATTCTCGCTCCTTGATCCAAAATCTCCACAAACTTCATCCCCATTTTGCTCTCTTATTAATCTCTGTAATCTTCGTATGTATCTGAGTCTCTCTCCCACTCTTGAGAAAAGAAAGGCTGAGAAAGTGAAAGAAAATGAAGGAAAAAGAGACGAGATTTGAAATTAGTTGGGAGAGAGACTCTGAGAGAGATTTGTGTTGTTCTCTGACGGTAGAGGCGGATGTAGGCTTGTTTATATAGCTGCCTGCCTTCATATTTTGCCTAATATATTTTTTTTAGGTGCTTCGTTGGTCCTTCACATTTTTCCTGTAAATTCCTTTTCAGGCAATGTATTTGCATATCGATCCCTTCATTTCTAGTATATTTGACTTTAGCTATCCATTTATACGATAATTGCTTATTTCCCTAAATTTGTACAAGTACGTAAAGCACTTGTAGTTATATGATTTGCAAAGTTTGAGTGTGATTGCACGTATTCTAGGATTTACTTTTTAAATGCACGTATTCTAGGATTTACTTTTTAAATGTCGGTAATAAAATCTTGAAATATGATAATTTGTTATAATGGAATGACCAAGAAATTCCTTGTTCTTCATAATTGAGTTATTATAAAATGTAAAACAAGATGTTGAATGCGTTTTGTATTAATTTAAGAACAAAAAAGAAAGAGGACAAATCTGCAATTAAAAGAGTTGCAAGAAAAGATAAACATATAGATACGAGGAAATACAGGGGCTTAACAATAATTAAAGTTACCGATTTTACCGGGACCAAGACGCGTCAGAGCTAAGGACTCGGCTTCTAAATACGCAAACAAAATGGTCGCCTGAGTTGTGCTTACAAGCACCAACTCTGTTATTGGTAATTTTACAGCAGAGCAAATAAATCAAAAAAGGTTTTTTTTAATAAGTCTATATTATTACGAGGATTTTTATTTATTTATTTACTTTCTTTTGTTTCTCCGTTTGAGTGTATGCATTCTAAAGTTTCAAAATTGAAATTCTTGGTGGGATTTGTAGTTCTAATATAGCTAAAGAAAATTTAGTTCAAATTCAAATTCGAACTCATCCTCTCAATTTTGTTATTAAACCAAAAATGTTATTATCACGGGTGTCGTTGTATTGGCCCAGATCTTTAGTGTGCACTCAAGTGGTCATGAGTTAAAACCCTCATGGTACTCGTGTGTGTGAGTTTCCCTCCCTTCCCCTTTCTAACTTTGGCAATAAAAATAAAAATCAACATAAATCAACATTGTATGTATATATTCTTGTTGACACCTAAAAATCAGATGCTCACATCACATTAAAGTGAAGCAAACTTGACTTGCCTTAGAAGGAATTATGAAAAAAAATGTAAGTAGTGCCTTCACTCTAGGTTTCAATTCCTTCATCTCTAGCTATCTCTTAGATTAAACATATCAATTTTCATTAAGAAGAAACTTGTAGTTCAAGTGTTTAGATCAATGAGTATACATGAGATCCTATATTTTAATTCCTCATTCCCTAATAGTAGTTTTTATTTAAAAAGAATATTACCTTTTAATTTAAAAAACTTAGGATCACTATTAAGATTCTTAAACTATGTGCGCATCACTTCTCATTTTTAACAACGAAATTTGAAAATAAAATTAAAAAAAAAATTAAAATTAGAAGGGAAATATTTTTTGTCATCACCCATTGGGCCCATCCCTTTCCTTTATTTATCTTTTTGGAAAAGAGTACAAAAGATAGCAAGGAAACCATCCGAAACTCAAATATGAGAGGTAGGAATAATAGCGTAATCTTGAAAAGAGATTCACAGCGTGAATCAAACACAAGGAAACAATTCAGAAGAGAAAAAAAAAAAGAATCTCGGACCATCCCTTTCCTTTGCCCACAAGATAAGAGCCCTCCAATTTAATTTTTGAGATCTAAGAATGCATTTTGTAGCTTAATTAGAATACAGTTTCAGAAAATAAAAAGAGTTCAGCTTGTAACAACAGTGAAAGCGTGTTTGGTAACATAAATAATGTATGTGTCACTTATCTCAAGTCTTTTTGCAATTTTCATTGAAAATAAATCATGTAATCAGCTTGTAAGCCAATTGTAAAACTCATTTGGTCTAATCCGGAAGAAAAAAAAGTGTAAATCAACAAATAAAATAGAATTATAATAGTTTTTAAAGGCTAAAATTATCCTACCAAAAACAAAAACGTCAGAGCTTTCTAGAGACCAGGGGGATAATTTATTTTATTTTTGGGTCAATATAATTGATTATTTTATGTTACATCGTTATAGTTACTAATGGAGATTCTTTAATAAATATTTTATATTACGCATTGGTTATATACTTTTAATTTAGTCCATTGGATTGTATTAATGAAATGTATTGGTCCAACTGTGGAAATTAAAAATATGTAACTCATACTTAACTTGAATATTTATTGGAGAATTTCTCTAGTTACTAATATAACCAAACCACTGGTTATTTCAATCTGAACACCACTGGTTGTTTTGTTAGCTCCCAAAAGTCTTGAAGAAATTTCATTCCCTCAACTGAAATTAGAAAGATAAAAAATGCAAGGATGTTTTCGTCGCCAAGACTCACATCGTTGATCTCTTTCAAGTGGGGAGGTCAATTGGCAAACGTGATTGCGGGCACTGTGTCTGAATCTGGTAGATGATGTGAGAGAAGGTATGTTGAGTAATTCTAGCTGGTTATGCTTATTGAGTACTTTGCTGCTATCAAATATTTATGAATCTACAATCTGGGCATGATAAATCAATGAAAAAGAGGAGGTTTGGAAGAAAAATCTCTTATGCCGGAAAACCATTTTCCGTGTTTTCATCTTTGGTCCACCGAGCGCGTTTTCCGTCTCCTCTCTCACTTGGGAAGAAAAAGACCGCACAAAACCAACTTCAAGCCTATTAATAATCCTAGTCCTATTCCTATTCCTATTCCTATTCCGTAGGAAACCCAAATGCCGCTCTATATATTAATCTCATGCCTCACAACACAAACTTTGCCTTTCATTCCAGGTTTGCAGCAAACTCTTGGAGAGCAGAGTGAGTTTTCAAGATTCAAAGACTCGCAATAATCACAGAATCACAACAATGGTGTTCATCGCATCCCCCAACCACAAAACCCTAACCCTAAACCTAAACCCAAACACCACCACCCTCCAATCTCTGAAATTCCAAATTGAACAAATTTCCAACGTACCCGTCTCTCACCAGCGCCTATTCATCTCCCAAAGCCTCCAATTGTTGACCCAAAGAGGCTCCACCCTCCTCGCCGACCTTGGCATCAAACCCTACTCTACCCTAACCCTCCACGTCCCCTTCTTCGGTGGCACCCTACCCCACAAAAATCCCAAACCCCGCCTCGATTTCCACAATTCCAAGCCTCCTGAGGGTTATGTCGCTGGGCTTGGCCGTGGTGCTTCTGGGTTCACCACAAGGTCCGACATTGGGCCTGCCCGATCTGCCCTGGAGCTGCCCGATAGGGCAATTGGGCAGCCTGAGGAAGCAGAGGAGGAAAAAGGGTACGATGAGAGTCAGCAATTTGATGATTTCGAAGGCAACGATGTTGGGCTGTTGGCACCAGATGCCAAACTGGATGAAGATGATGAAAAGGCTGATGCAATGTGGAAAGCAGTTGATGAGAGAATGGACTCCAGGAGAAAGGACAGGAAAGAGGCTCTGTTGAGAGAAGAGATTGAAAAGTACAGAGCTTCCAATCCCAAGATTACAGAGCAGTTTGCAAGTTTGAAGAGGAATTTGCACACATTGTCTGCCCAAGAATGGGAGAGTATACCTGAAATTGGGGATTATTCAATGAGAAACAAGAAGAGGAGGTTTGAGAGCTTTGTGCCGGTGCTGGATACCCTTTTGGAGAAGGCAACGCAGGAGAAAGAGCTTGTTACTGCAATAGATCCCACTAGTACAGATTTGACTGCCGTGAGGCAGGGCAGAGATATAGTGTTGTCTTTGAAATTGGATAGGATTTCGGATTCTGTCTCGGGGTTGACAGTTGTTGACCCAAAAGGGTATCTTACTGATCTTAAAAGTATGAGCATCACAAGTGATACAGACATTCATGATAAAAACAAGGCTAGATTGTTGATGATGAGTTTAATGAAGTCAAATCCTAAGAACCCACGTGTGTGGATTTCGGCAGCAAGGTTTGAGGAAGTGGCAGGAAAGATGAAGTCAGCCAGGAAATTGATTCAGGAAGGGTGTGAGGAGTGTCCTAAGAGTGAGGATGTGTGGTTGGAGGCTTGTAGGCTTGCTAGCCCCAAAGATGCTAAGGCTGTTATTGCTAAGGGAGTTAAATTTATTCCCAATTCAGTCAACTTGTGGATGGAGGCTGCGAAATTGGAGCATGATAATTTGAACAAGAGCAGGGTCTTGAGGAAAGGGTTGGAACACATTCCTGGTTCTGTTAGGCTGTGGAAGGCGGTCGTGGATCTAGCGAATGAGGAGGATGCTAGAAGTCTGCTCAAAAGGGCTGTGGAGTGTTGTCCATTGCACATTGAATTCTGGCTTGCACTCACAAGATTGGAAACTTATGAGAATGCCAAGAAGGTCCTCAATAAGGCAAGGGAGAATCTATCGGAGGAGGCTGCAATTTGGATCACCGCAGCAAAGTTGGAAGAAGCTAATGGGAATGTGTCCATGGTTGGGAAGATTATTGAAAGAGGTATTAGGGCTTTGCAAAAAACAGCGGTTATTATTGATAGAGAAGCATGGATGAAGGAGGCTGAAGCTGCTGAGCGTGCAGGGTCTATAATGACTTGCCAAGCTATCATTCGGAGCGCAATTGGGATTGGTGTGGAGGAGGAAGATAGGAAGAGGACATGGGTTTCTGATGCAGAGGACTTCATGAAAAAAGGTTCCATTGAAACAGCCCGAGCAATTTATGCGCACGCACTTACTGTCTTCTTAACCAAGAAGAGCATATGGAGGAAAGCGGCTCAGCTTGAAAAGAGCCATGGTACTAGGGAATCTCTTGTTGCTTTGCTTCGTAAAGCGGTGACGTATTGCCCACAGGCTGAAAACTTGTGGCTTTTTGGTGCTAAGGAGAAGTGGCTTGCAGGGGACGTGCCTGCTGCCCGTGCAATCCTCCAAGAAGCTTATGCTGCCATTCCCAACTCTCAAGAAATTTGGCTTGCTGCATTTAAACTTGAGTTTGAGAATCACGAATCCGAGAGAGCAAAGATGCTTCTTGCCAAAGCCCGAGAAAGGGGAGGTAACGAAAGAGTATGGATGAAATCTGCAATTGTTGAGAGGGAATTAGGGAACATTGATGAGGAGAGGAAGTTTCTTGTTGAAGGCTTGAAGCGCTTCCCTTCATTCTTTAAATTGTGGTTAATGCTTGGACAGCTAGAGGAACGGCTTGATCATTTGGAAAAAGCCAAAAAGGCCTATCACTCAGGTCTGAAGCACTGCCCCAATTATCTACAACTCTGGCTTTCTCTTGCTAATCTAGAGGAGAAAATGATTGGGCTGAGTAAAGCTCGCGCAGTTCTTACAATTGCCAGGAAGAAGAACCCTCAGAACTCTGAACTGTGGCTTGCTTCTGTTCGAGCTGAACTGAGGCATGGCAAGAAGAAGGAATCTGATATTTTGATGGCAAAGGCTTTGCAGGAGTGTCCCAATAGTGGTATCTTGTGGGCAGCAGCTCTCGAGATGGTAGCTCGTACCCAACGGAAGGCAAAGAGTAAAGATGCCCTTGAGAAATGTCGTCATGATCCCCATGTTGTTGCTGCTGTGGCCAAGTTATTATGGCATGACAGGAAGTTGGACAAAGCTAGGAATTGGCTCAACATGGCAGTAACGCTTGCCCCCGATATTGGGGATTTTTGGGCTTTATACTACAAATTTGAACTTCAGCATGGTACTGAGGAGAACCAAAAGGATGTATTGAACAGATGCGTTGCTGCAGAGCCAAAGCATGGAGAAATATGGCAACCTATTTCAAAGGCCGTGGATAACTCCCATCAACCAATTGAAGCTATCTTAAAGAAAGTTGTGGCAGCAGCCGAAAATAATAAACAGTAGTTCTGCTTATCCTAGAGGTATAAAAAATAACCTTTCTGATTTTTGCTACTTAGAAGTAGTTGGTGGACAAACTATGCTGATGTATATCTATCCCAGAATTTGGAACTGCAATTGTTTTATCACACATCTTAATTATATGACTGTTTCCTCCAACATATTTCCATTTGATTGTTTTTTTTTCAGTTCAGCTCTGCATCCATTTGTTCTGACTTGAAATCTGTCTAGATAAAGAAGTTATTTTTAATAGTTCTTGAAATATTACAGGGGATGGAAAAACAGAAATGTCACAGTGGATGCATATGCAGTTACGCTTGATCGATTTGTTTAGCAGAATTCGCAAACGACTTGGCAATAGTTGTGAACATGGAAGTCACCATGCTGTCATAGGGAAGTTGGATTAATCTGCCTTGGGATACATGATTTTAGCCAATTAGTTTCTTTCTTTCTTATCCTAAATTTTCCTGTTAATTTATTACCTCCAGGCAATGAGGCAGTCAGAGTTATGATCAACGTATCGGTTTATCTGCTCTTGTAGGAGATGTGGCCTAACTTATGTATATGGACTATGCTTAGGAGGTAAATTCATGAAAACCTATTATTTATTAATCCAAACTTTCACATATCATCAGAAAGAACCCAGAAGGCTAAACTTCTTTTGATTTTAGCTCCCCCATAATATGATATGTTGTTTTTTATTTGGGAAAAAGCTTATTCTTCTACAGAATTCTTTTTGAGTCTTTCTAGTATATTATTAATACTTAAATCTGGATTTTTTGATTCCTTATGTACTTTTTGCTGGTAACTTTGAAGAGAAGTACCTTTTTCAAATTTGGACCATGAATTGTATCCTAACCATTTTTCTCCCATTCTACCGCTCAGGACTTAATGTCCAAAACTCAGTTTTGCTGAGTATTCTGACGGAGTGTCTTGAGCAAGTACTATAACCTTCAGCTACAACCCTCAAGGTAATATCAGCAGCCGATTTCAACTCTTTCACTTTTGAGGTCAGATATAAACTTCAATGGAGACAAGGCAACCGAAAGGTTGACTTGTTACATTGGTGATGCTAGAGTTGATTATCTGTCAAATGCTAATGCTGAATATTCTTGTGAGAGGCCCGAGCATGTGCTTGCACAAGCACAAGGTCTCTAATAAACTGTGAGAATGCAATAGAACAAAAAAATAAAAAAAATAAAAAAAACAACAAAATCTCAGCTCATTTACTGGGTGCAGGCTGCCATTGCACCACCTCTCTCTCTAAATCCCTACACATCATTGGCTTCAGCATATAAAACTGTTGAAGCTTTTGGCATGAGCATGTAGTGGTATTCAAATCTAGTCTGGTTTGTCTGAAACTTTTTGTTTGTATAATTAAGCATTTGATATTGAATAGATTATGAAAGTTTACTTAATTTGATGGAATTATGTTTAGGATATTGGACTTGATTTGAAATAACGTGTTTTCATTAAATGCGTTTCTTTTTCGTTAATGAAAATTGATCATCCAATCCGGTCCAATTGAATGAATTGGATTGTGAAGTTCGTAATTCAATCTATGTTGGATCAAATATGGATTGACTAATGGCATATTGAGGATGAATTGAATTGAGGAGTTGGATTGAGGAGAATTAGAATTCGGATTCCTATTGAAATTGTTTACTAAATCATATGGATTGAGGGGAGTTATATTCCAAATTCCTATTGAAGTTGTTTACTAAATCATATGGAATTGGGGTAGGAGTGTACTAATTACTAAAATGCCCTCGTTGTTAGGTTAAAGTAGATGACAAATTTTGAATTTTTGAAATTGTGTGAGGATATAATGGGTAAAAAAGATGAATTCCTAATGGGTTAGTTCTCCCGGAATTAGAATGCTATTTCCCACTCAAGAATTGAATTGCTCCAAAATCAGGATTTCAATTCCTTGATGTGTTTGGGCCTTGGATCAGTATGCTCCGATGCTCGAATGAGGTGAGGATCTTCATGAAACTTGTTCTAACGGATGTTGACTACAACATATCCGAATTTGAGCTCCATTGAGCAAGTATTGCGTAGCCAATCGATCCAACAATTGATCCTAGCTCTGGAAATCTATTTTGGGTCAGTTTCACCTCCACTTGATGTCATCCTAATTTGACTTGTTACCATATCATTTGGTAACAATGAATTTCCTTGTTGAAGTGGGATTTTCTGAGCATTGGAATGTATTTAAAAACAAAACTCCATCATGGCAAGGAGACAAGGAAAAAACAAATGCTAAAGGTTTTAGCAAAAGATGAAGTTTAATATTTAAGTGAGTTGTAAAGGAGAGAAAATGATGAGCAAAGGAGGCATCAGCCATCCTTTGAGCATTATTCTTTTTGCAGAGAAGAGAGCAGGTTGGAATAGTAGAGCTTTCTCTGCAATTTTGCCACCTGAGCCTTCAAGGAAGCCACTTTCTCAATTAGCGATGTACACTCTCGCGTCCTCGCTAGTAGTCGTAGACTTAAATTTGTAGCCGAGGCTGCGTGGTGCATGGTTAAGGTGTGAGACTCCTATACCGCAACCCTGTCAAACCTTTGTGCTATATGCCGATGATCTGCCGATGTGAGTCTACTGACAATCATGCCTCCTAGCAGTACTGTTCTGTTCGGCATTGCCTTAGAGAAGGCTGAGGTCGTGCCATTATGGTAGGAGGAGTTTGGGAAGACAGAATTTGGAGGAGCATTTATCTGGGTTGACGGTGGCGTAAGGGATAAATCCATATTGAGATCGTCGAGGGGAGTGAATGAGGTTGCCATTGTTTTTCTTGATCATTTGATAATTTTCTATGAGTTTTCAAGAAGAAATATAGGGCACTCCTCAACTTAACCGAGATGTGGTTTAAATAGACTTCTTTTGATTAGGGAGCCAACAACACTTCGGATTTCCGGAGTGCTGTCTTGCCTTTTGCAGAGTGCAATTTAGGGAAATGTCTAGCTCTGCAAGGGACATATGCAAATCATGCCTCTTAAGAAAAAGAAATAAATTAAGACAAAATGAAACAACAATCAATAAATGAAAATGAACTAAGTACTCTAAACATACTCAAACAAAACAGATAAGTACGGGGCCGGCAACGGCGCCAAAAATTGTTGTATTAATAATTGACACAAATTAATGTGCTAATCATCCAATTAAAAATACCCGCAAGTGCACGAATTCATAGGGGTATAGATTCTGTAAGTACGAGGTCGATTCCACGAAGAACTGTCGGCTTATTAAAAGTTCTACTCTTGAGTACGTAAAGAACACTTATTTAACACAACACAAATTGGAAACTAAAAATGAGTAAAGAAAAGTAAAATAAAAGAAAGAAAAGAATGTTGTAAATAGTGGAATAGTGGAGCCCACATGAAATGATGAAGTTTGAAAATAAGGCAGAAATTGCCCTGTACACTCACGGATGAAACGGATGAAAATGATAGTTTGAAAAATGAGGCAGAAGTTGCACTGTACGCTCACGAGAAAACTTCAGAAGCGCTTATAAATAGGCTTGTGTTATAAAATAAAATAATTAGAGTATGGAATTACCACTGAAAAATTGGTAATGGAATTATATCTTTTCTTGTGGTGTTTGCAATGACCGAATTTCCTCTCAAATAGAAAATCACTCACTAATACTCAGATTTCTTACTCTCCTTTCTTTCTTCTCTTTTGTTGGTGTGTATTACAAATGAACAAGCCTATTTATAGGCGCTTCTGAAGTTTTCTCGTGAGCGTACAGTGCAACTTCTGCCTCATTTTTCAAACCATCATTTTCATCCGTGAGTGTACAGGGCAATTTCTGCCTTATTTTCAAACTTCATCATTTCATGTGGGCTCCACTATTCCACTATTTACAACTCCCCCTTGGAGACCACATATCCCTAGATTAGTTGCCTCATTAAAACCTTGCCTGGAAAAACCCAGTGGGAAAAAACCTAAGCGAAGGAAAAAGAGTACAACTTTATTTTGGACATTAGAGTAATGTGAAGTACGATCATGTTGCCTCGTTAAAACCTTGCTAGGAAAAATCCTAGTCGAAGGAAAAAGAGTACAACTCGCTTATGTCCTGTGTTAGAGGACTCTTGAATGCTCCCCTTGATTTTGCATGCTCCAATTTGATTGCTTGCAGAGTTGTCGTAATCCGATGCCATGCACTAGCTTCTGGAATGTGCACTTGGGTAAAGACTTGGTGAAGAGATCTGCCAAGTTATTGCTTGAACGGATTTGTCTGACTTTGATTTCTTGATTCTTCTGAAGCTTATGCGTGTAGAAAAACTTTGGTGATATGTGCTTGGTCTGGTCTCCCTTGATGTACCCTCTTGTGATTTGAGCAATACAAGCTGCATTGTCTTCATTTAGGACGGTTGGAGTGTCCGTTGTTGAGGGCAAGGCATAGGTGCTTCAAATGTGATGAATCATTGCCCTTAACCAAACGCATTCACGACTGGCTTCATGGAGGGCAAGTATTTCTGAGTGATTGGAAGATGTGGCTACCAACGTTTGCTTTGTTGAGCGCCATGAGATTGCAGTAAACACATACCCAGTTTGTGAGCGTCCTTGATGTGGATCAGAGAGATATCCTGCATCAGCATACCCAACAATACTCGGGGCATTGGTCAATTCACTGGAATAGAATAAGCTCATGTCTGTCGTTCCACGAAGATATCGTAGAATATGTTTAACACCGGTCCAATGTCGGCTTGTTGGAGCAGAGCTGTATCTTGCTAACAAATTTACTGAAAATGATATGTCAGGTCTGGTGCATCGTGCTAAATACATTAAAGCACCTATTGCACTAAGGTATGGTACTTCTGGACCAAGGACCATTTCATCATCCCATTTTGGACGATATGGATCTTTCTTAGTGTCGAACGACCGAACGACCATTGGTGTGCTAAGTGGATGAGCTTTATCCATGCCAAATTGCTGTAATATTTTTTCAGTATAATTTGATTGATGCACCAAAATTCCATCAGCACTGTGCTCAATCTGTAGGCTAAGATAATATTTTGTCTTTCCAAGATCTTTCATCTCAAACTCGCGTTTGAGATAATCAGCAGCCTTTTGGAGCTCTTCAGGAGTTCCAATTAGATTCATATCATCAACATATACCGCCACTATCGCAAATCCAGACTCTGATTTCTTAATAAACACACATGGGCAGATAGGGTCATTTGTGTATCCTTTCTTTAGTAAATACTTACTGAGACGATTATACCACATTCGCCCAGATTGTTTTAACCCATATAATGATCTTCTCAATTTGATTGAGAACACGGCCCGTGGTTTATTACTTGCTGCATCAGGCAGTTTAATTCCTTCTGGGACTTTCATGTATATGTCTGTATCCAACTCTCCATATAGATATGCGGTAATGACATCCATAAGTCTCATTTCAAGTTTTTCTGAAACCGCTAAGCTTATCAAGTAACGGAACGTAATTGCGTCCACTACTGGAGAGTATGTTTCCACATAATCAATTCCAGGCCTTTGTGAAAAATCTTCCGCAACAAGTCGTGCTTTATACCTTGCAATCTCATTTTTATCATTGCGCTTTCTTGTAAATACCCACGTGTAACCTACAGGGTTCCCATTGAGTGGAGTTGGAACAACGGGTCCAAAAACACTCCTTTTTTTTTTCCAAAGAGTAATTCTGCCTGGATTGC
Organism: Prunus avium; assembly: GCF_965620075.1. Taxonomy (NCBI): domain Eukaryota; kingdom Viridiplantae; phylum Streptophyta; class Magnoliopsida; order Rosales; family Rosaceae; genus Prunus; species Prunus avium. The sequence goes on from NC_142291.1 coordinate 4,067,062, forward strand.
ATCTTTCCACTTAGGCCAATCCTGTCTCTGTGTGCATTCATCAATGGAGCAAGGCTCAATATCATCAACTTTTATGATCTCAGTAGCCACTAAGAATGCAAATATATTATCGATGATCATCTCATTTCTGTTCCACAATTCATTAGTGGATGTACAATTTATGTAGATTTCTTGGCTTTCGGGGACAACTACCACTTCAGGAGCACATGTCTCATCAAGGACATTTTCCTTCTCAGGAAGTACCTGTCCCTCTTAAGGGGGATTTAAATCATGAATTATGGTCTGCCACGCTTCAGGCGTGCAACAGATGAGCCGTTTGCTGGCGCATTGCTTTGTCCATTGTGAACATCAATCCTTGCAGGTGCATTTGCAGCTGAGATATGTGATTTCACCACCTTCGTTGCATCATTAAATGCATCTGGCATCTGATTTGCAATGCTTTGGAGGTGAACGATCCTTTTCACTTCGTTTTCGCATTGAGCGATACGAGGATCAAGATGAAACAAAGTGGGTATATCTCATGACAATTCACGTCGTTCTTCAGGAACGGGTTTGCCTTGTTCTTTAGGAACAAATTTTTCTCCCCCTAACAATGGGAAAATTGTCTCATCAAAATGACAATCCGCAAATCGTGCCCTAAAGATATCACCCGTTAGGGGCTCCAGATATCTGATGATAGATGGTGAATCAAAGCCAACATAAATTCCCAATCTGCGTTGAGGACCCATCTTAGTGCGTTGCGGTGGTGCAATAGGCACATATACCACACAACCAAAAACTCTTAAATGTGAAATATTTGGTTGATTACCCAACACAAGTTGTATAGGAGAATATTGATTGTTGGCGACGAGCCTCAACCGCACCAGAGATGCTGCATGTAAAATGGCATATCCCCAAGCAGAAACTGGCAACTTTGTTCTCATTAGCAATGTGCGTGCTATTAATTGAAGACGCTTAATTAAAGCTTCTGCCAAGCCATTTTGAGTATGAACATGGGGAACAGGATGTTCAATGTCAATTCCTAACGACATGCAGTAATCATCAAAAGTCTGAGATGCAAATTCACCAGCATTATCGAGTCTGATTGACTTAATGGGAGAATTTGGGAATTGGGCTCGTAATTTAATTATCTAAGCCAAGAGCCTAGCAAATGCCATATTCCGAGTGGACAAAAGGCAAACATGTGACCATCGGGTAGATGCATCCACCAAGACTTTAAAGTACCGAAATGGTCCACAGGGGGGTTGAATAGGCCCACAAATATTCCATTGGATTCTCTGTAAAAATGAAGGGGACTCAACATCAACCTTTGGTTGTGATGGTCTGATTACCAACTTCCCTTGTGAACAAGCTTGGCAAAAGCTGTCACTTGATACCATAATGTGTTTTGTCAATAAGGGATGTCCTTTAGAATTGGTGATGATCCTACGCATCATTGTGGATCCAGGATGACCCAACCGGTCATGCCAAAGCTTGAAAGTATTTGAGTCAATGGACTTCTGGTCCATGACATTATGTGCCTCAATTGTCCGTATTGTTATATAGTACAATCCTGATGAGAGCGCACAAAGCTTTTCCAATATACGCTTCTGGGTATCATTGGAAATAATGCAAAGATATTCCATGTTTTTCTCATTCTTTGTTTCAACATGGTAACCATTCAAACGAATATCTTTGAAATTCAACAGATTTCTTCTGGAGTTAGATGAATACAAGGCATCTTGAATGGACAGTATTGTCCCATTTGGTAACATAACTTGGGCTATTCCTGAGCCTTCAATCAGGTCTGCAGGTCCTGATATGGTTGTTACCTTTGCTTTTGTAAGCATCAAGTTTGAGAAATACTTTCGATCTCGAAGGATTGTATGAGTAGTTGTACTGTCTGCAAGACAAATATCTTTGCTAGAGCTCTTGTTTTGGGGGCATCCATAATTTATATCCATGCCTTCAAATAAAATAAGTTGAATCAATAAACAATCATTCAAAACATTGCCACTTTTATTGGATTGAAGTGAAGGCATAAAGGAAAAATAAACAGTGCTTCAGATAATACAAATGGTACATGAAGGAATTTAATCCAGTTCGGACCCATAAATTTCATTCCCCCCTTCAGTAACAAAATCGGAAACATCTAGATGCGTCCTATCTAAATGACGCGATATTTCCGATGAGCCGTCTTTGGCTGGTGGATCTGGTGCAACATAATTTGTCTCCACTTTTCTGTTTTTAAGTGAAGTTTGATAAAGATCCGCCAAGTGCTTTGGCGTACGACATGTACGCGCCCAATGTCCCTTTGCACCACATCTGTAACAAGCGTTTTCATCATTTCTAGGCACATAGCTTGCTTGTGTTTTTCCCTTATTTCTGGGTGCATTTTTGCCATTTATGGATGGATTGTTTCTTGGCCCCAAGCCATATGAATGAGCACCACGATCCTTTCTACTCCCTTGCCATCGGCCACGTTTGCCTCCTCCCCCACGTTTGTGGATACTGCCACGAGATGAGGTGGCATTCACTTCCCGAGATGCAGCATTTGTTTCAGGAAGTGGTGCTGAGCCTGTTGGGCGAGATTGGTGATTTTTCAACAAAAGCTCGTTGTTCTGCTCAGCTAGCAAGAGGCAAGATACAAGTTCTGAGTACTTCGTGAAACCACTATGCCTATATTGCTGTTGCAGAAGCACATTTGAGGCATGGAATGTACTCAGAGTTTTTTCGAGCATATCTTCCTCAGAGATATTCTCACCACATAATTTCATAAGGGAGGTGATCCTGTGCATAGCTGAGTTGTATTCAGACACTGTCTTGAAGTTTTGAAATCTCAAATGTGTCCATTCATATCTAGCTTTTGGGAGAGTCACCGTCTTCTGATGATTGTATCTCTCACATAAAGCTTTCCACAGGACCAATGGTTCATCAATCACCACATATTCGCTCTTCAGCTCTTCATGAATGTGGCGGCGAAGGAAAATCATGGCCTTCGCATTTTCCTCAGGTGATGCATCACTTCCATCTTCAATTGCTTTGCCAAGGCCATTGGCACGCAGATGGATCTTGGCATCCAGGACCCATGATAGGTAATTGTCCCCAGAAAGATCTAGGGCAGCGAATTCCAATTTTGCCAGATTTGCCATCTTCAAAAGAAGAATGAGATGCATTAGAATTCGCAATAATATTCAGGCTTAATATAATTTTGAACTTCAGGCCAAAAATACTTTACTCAAAATTTCAGATTCGGGATCTGGGACATTAAGCCATTTATTAATAGGAACTTCAGGTCCTGTAATTGTTTGAGGAACTTCAGGCCCTCATTTTAGTTGATTATAAAAGTAAAGTGCTATAAATTTGCTGGTATGGACGATAAACCCGCACTATACTTTAAATGAAAGTAAATGTGCGGTAAAATAAATTCATAAAGTAAATTGCTTGCTGTATGGATGTTAATCCCGCACCATACTTTAAATAAAAGTAAATGTGCGGTAAAGTAAATTCATAAAGTAAATTACTTGCTGTATGGACGATAATCCCGCACCATACTTTAAATAAAAGTAAATGTGCGGTAAAGTAAACGTGCTGGTATGGGCACTAATCCTGCTCCATACTTTTAAATATAAAGAAATAAAAGGCAGTTGTGTGGACGATAAACCTGCACCACACTTTAAATAAATACTGCCGTATGGGTAATAAACCTACACCATACAGTAAATAAAATAAGTGTGGGGATAAAATCACCACTAAAAATACAGGAAGTACATATTATATTTTGTGGGCAATATAACTGCACCACAATATAATAGATGGGTTTTAAGATCACACCATCATTTTATTATGATAATATGTGTTACAACGCGATGGGTAATGGAAATTACACCACCATAAAACAACAGAATGGGGTATAAAACCGCGCCATTCCAAATTATATTACAAAGAAATAAATTAAGCAAACATGGATGAAACAGCACAAAAATTGTGAGAACACAAAAAAGAAAGTTTGCATGTCGTTGTAGTAGTAAAGTGAGAGGAGACATATGAGGAAGAGGAGAAAGAGAAATAACCACATAGTGTTAAGCTGAGAAAATTTAAAAGTGGAGAGACTATCGTGCTGATAATGTGTTATAAAATAAAATAATTAGAGGATGGAATTACCACTGAAAAATTGGTAATGGAATTATATCTTTTCTTGTGGTGTTTGCAATGACCGAATTTCCTCTCAAATAGAAAATCACTCACTAATACTCAGATTTCTTACTTTCCTTTCTTTCTTCTCTTTTGTTGGTGTGTATTACAAATGAACAAGCCTATTTATAGGCGCTTCTGAAGTTTTCTCGTGAGCGTACAGTGCAACTTCTGTCTCATTTTTCAAACCATCATTTTCATCTGTTTCATCACTATTTTATCACTATTTTAAAACCTGTGAACAGTGCATGAACAGTCCCTATGAACAGTGCGACCAGTTGTGTGAACAGTGCCCCTGGTCGTTTTTGGACAGATTGGGTTGCGATCGGTCGCGTGAACAGTATTGACAGGTCGTTTTTAGGCAGATTCGTTTTCTATGTTTTCCAGTTTCGACCTCTGTTCTGTTTTTGACCTATAACTTTCCAACCGTTTGTCCAAATTTCACGTTCTTTATATGATTGAATTCAACATAGAAAAAGGAAAAACACCACGCGGACCAAATGTAAAAAACAATTACGGAAATAAGTAGAATTTAGTGAAGAAAACACACTTCAATATTAAACTCCACCTTTTGCTAAAGCCTTTAACAAAAGGTGGAGTTTTGTTTTTAAATACATTCCAAGGCTCCTTGCTATGATGGGGTTTTGTCTCCTTGCTATGATGGGGTTTTGTTTTTAAATACATTTCAAGGCTCAAAAAATCCCACTTCAATAAGGTAATTTATTGTTACCAAATGATATGGTAACAAATGAAATTAGGATGACATCAAGTAGAGGTGAAACTGGCCCAAAATAGATTTCCAGAGCTAGGATCAATTGTTGAATCGGTTGGCTATGCAATACTTGCTCAATGGAGCTCAAATTCGGATATGTTGTAGTCAGCATCCGTTAGAACAAGTTCATGAAGATCTTCACCTCATCCGAGCACTGGAGCATGCTGATTCAAGGCCAAGAAGTTGACCTACGAAAATGAACAAAAACAAAATTTATAACCAATAATGCATTTTTAGCTCACTTTCATTCTAACTAAGGTAAAATCTATGAAAACATAAAAAAGAAGTAAAAAGCTATAAAATGTCAAGAATTAACTCAAAATATTGGGTGAATAACATGATAAATCTTGTGTAAAAATGAACCCAACAATGTGAAGTAAATGCATGAATCCTCCATAGGTGGAATTTAATTCCTGATGAGAATTCCAATTCCTGATTAGTAAACACACCATAAATGTTACTGTTTTGAACTGACGAACACCATTGAGGACGACAGTGCAATTGTTTCACTCAGAATCCTCTGCAATTTTCTAAAAATTATTAGAGTATGAAAAGTACCGTTGAATATTGGGAGTAGTGTAACACCCCGACCCTAAATTATTTAATTAATTTAATTCTGAAATTAAAAATTTGCCCTTGGGGATAGGGGTAATTTGGTCACTTTTTGGTCTGGAAGGATTTTGGGAAAATGAGTGGCATATTGTGTAGAGCTCATCGATACGAGTTCGTAGACATGCGGCACGCCCAATTCTGAGTTGTAACGAAGGAGAAAAGGTCTAGAAACAAATAGGACAACTCACTGATCAAGTTGGGCATTTGTGATATCTATGCACCAACTTGAGGGGGAGTGTTAGCAATAGTCAATTAATGAGGATTAGTTTGGCACCTACAATGTTTAGTCAATTAATGAGGATTAGTTTGGTTGCCTAACTAGGTTGGTTGCCTAACTTGGTTGGTTGTCTAACTTGGGGGGCTTGACTAATGTCTTAGGAATTTGTATCTATATGTGTTGATTGTAAGTAATGAAACATAAGTGAAAATCAGAAAATATTCTACAACTCTCATTCTCTCTATACTTTCCACTCTCTCCTCTCAATATTCTCTATGTTTTGACAATTTGACATGGTATCAGAGCAGCGATCTTGGAATTGCTGACTCTTGTTTTGAATCTTCGCTACCTCCATGGGGGAAGATGTTTTTTTCCCTGCTGGAAATAGCACCACCAACTCTTCTCAACCTACCTACCTAGAAGCATTGACGAAACCAACCCCGACCCAAACACCGACCCGACCGATTGGCCTCACCTGGACTAGGTGTTGCCGCCAACGCAACCAACCTAGTTAGGGAACCAAACTAATCCTCATTAATTGACTAAACATTGTAGGTGCCAAACTAATCCATCCTCATTAATTGACTAAACATTGTAGGTGCCAAACTAATCCTCATTAATTGACTATTGCTAACACAAATTTTCCAGGTTAACGGGCTGAGGGCCCACTCCAACAACACCGATACTGTCTCCACTTTACCACCTGCACAATCCTCAGGTGTGGGGTTTTATCACAAAAGGCCTCGGTATTAGTTGGAGTGGGGTAATTCTATTTAAAGTACTCTTACTCCTTCCCTCTCTCCGATGTGGGACACAATTGGTTTCAACATGTCAAATTTTTCAGGTTAACGGGCCGAGGGCCAACTCCAACAACACCGATACTGTCCCCACTTTACCACCTGCACAATCCTCAGGTGTGGGGTTTTATCACAAAAAGCCTCGGTATTAGTTGGAGTGGGGTAATTATATTTAAAGTACTCTTTCTCCTTCCCTCTCTCCGATGTGGGACACAATTGGTTTCAACACTCCCCCACACGTGAGACCCCATTTTGTGGGTCACACGTGGAGATCCACACATCGGCAACCACGTGGAGCCATGTAGGGACTCACCTATCGCGCGGGGCCAAACGGGGACCCACCCATCACGTGGCAAGTACGGGCCCGCAACCTGGTTCTGATACCATGTCAAAACATAGAGAATATTGAGAGGAGAGAGTGGAAAGTGTAGAGAGAATGAAAGTTGTAGAATATTTTCTGATTTTCACTTATGTTTCATTACTTACAATCAACACATATATATACAAATTCCTAAGACATTAGTCAAGCCCCCCAAGTTAGGCAACCAACCTAGTTAGGCAACCAAACTAATCCTCATTAATTGACTAAACATTGTAGGTGCCAAACTAATCCATCCTCATTAATTGACTAAACATTGTAGGTGCCAAACTAATCCTCATTAATTGACTATTGCTAACACAAACTGCTAGTCAAGACTCCCAGGATGGGTTAAGCACATGCAGTGAAGCAACTTTTGTTCTTCGACCAACCCCAAAAAGTCGACGGAAGTGGCCGGAATCGGAGGCCAAAATCGTTGGCATAATATGGGTATCTTGAACTATCTGTAAAACACCAACAGGAGTTGGTCCAAGTGGAAGGGGCTTGGATCCTTTAAACAAGAGATCCTGGGTTCGATCCCAGGCGCTTGCGAATAGAGCAGACTTTGTTGGGAGAGGTCCCCGCTTTGCGCCCGACAGTACCTCGATGGTTAGTCCCCGCAATCGCGCGGGGGATACCTTGGTTTTCACCAAAAAAACTATCTGTAAAACCTCAAAATCTATCTATAATACCTACATAAACATATAGAGCATGATGATGGGATAAATTTCCATACCTCACTCGACGGAATTGGCTGTCGAAATCGTCGGAAATGCATGAACACCGCTGGAAAGCCTAGCCCTTTTTCTTAGCTTCGAATCGAGTTTACTGTTAACAAATCAAATCGGTTTTTGGGTGGGTTTTGTAGGGGAGGACGAGGGGAATAGATTTCGTGATGGTTGTGATGGCAACCGGGATGAGATAGTGCCTCGATGAAATGATGGAAGTGGAAGGAATGAAGAAAAATAACCAGAAAATCGTGAGGAAGAAGAAGACCCGGCATTGTAGTGTACTGTAGCTACAGTAATAATTTTTAAAATTCCAATTATGTCCTGTTTGTTTCTAGACCTTTTCTTCTTCTTTACAACTCGGAATTGGGCGTGCCGCATGTCTACGAACTCGTATCGACGAGCTCTACGCAATGGTTGTTGTGAATTAATACTAACTCACTGCCCTTAAAGATCTTGTTGTTGATGGACTTTGGACAAAGAACTCAATGATGGATGAGTCTTACACACACACACACATAAATTAACCAAGCACAAATGACACAAGTGTTTATAGAGGTTCAGCAACTTGCCTACATCCTCTTTGGTGATCACCTTGAGAAATTTCACTAATGAAGATAGGTTACAATTTTGGTTTTCTAAAGGAAACCCCCTTAGAACACTACCCTCACAATCTGTTTCTCTCACACCCTTGCTCAACACCTTGATACACTTTGAGAACTCTCTTGCTCTCCCCTTGGTTTTTCTGAAACTCACACTAGAAACTCACTCATAGTTTCCAGCTTCAGCCACTACATATATTCAACTTGTTTACTCCTCTAATGATATCTTGCTTCATCCCCATTACCTATACAGACCAATGGACACAAGATAAGACATAATCTTTGTCCTCCACGTTCTTTCTTTAGTCACCACTTAGACTAAATGTCAGATCAAGTAGGTAAATAATATCCCACTTAGCCACCTCCCACTTACACCAGAAAATGGAGAGTGATCCCTTTAAAGCAAGTAACCAATTGGCAATTAGTGCTCTCCCAACTATCCAGCAGGTAGTCAACCCTCTTTTACCTCAGAAATGACCCATTAAGCCTCTGAAATCTTGTGGAAAGCGATAGCCCTTGAAAACATAGTTGAAAACACGTAGGAAAACGTCACAGCATGACTACTGGCGACCGGTTGCCAGAAGTTTTCCCTCCAGACTTTGAATCTGCTCCAGGACGACTGGTCGCAAATGTCATGCGACCGGTCGCTTGTGCTTCCTACGATCGGTCGCAAAGAGCTGGCGACCGGTCGCTCGTCGACTTTGCTCCAGACTTCGAATCTGCTTCAAAACGACCGGTCGCAAATGCCTAGCGACTGGTCGCTTTTAGACAGTTTCAAAATCTTCCTTTCAGCGCCAAAACCAACCTTGTATCCTTAGGTGAGCCATTTTTTCCAACAATCTCCACCATGGTGAGCCTAATACTCCTTGTGGACATCATTGCCTTCCAGGACATTTATAATGTCTTGAGAATCGTCCTGATAACTCTCAAGAACTCCACCTCAATCTTTAGCATGTAACAAGATTGAGCAAGCTCAAACAATGCTTGAACTTTGCTGTTGTGACTGGCTTTGTTAGGCAATCTGAAGCGTTCTCATTCGTATTAACCTTCATTATTGTGATGTCTCCATCATTCACCCAATCCCTTATCCGGTGGTATCTCACATCAATGTGTTTGGACCTTCCATGGAACACTTGATTCTTCACTAAGCAAATAGCACTTTGACTGTCACTTAGAATCACCACCAAGTCTTGAGCTATCCCGAATTCCTTTGCCAATCTCTTCAGCCATACCGCTTCTTTTGAAGCTTCCGTTAGCGCCATATACTCCGCTTCAGTAGTAGACAAGGCACTAACCGATTGCAACACTGCTCTCCAACTAATCGGTCCTCCACCACAAGTGAAGACATATCCTGTGGTGGATCTCCTCTTGTCTAAATCTCCTGCATAATCAGAATCTACATACCCCGACACACATGCCTTTCCTTGTTGTCTTTCAAACAATATCCCAAGCCTTTTGGTGCCCTTCAAGTACCTGAGAATCCATTTTGCTGCTGTCCAATGTTGCTTTCCAGGATTCGCCATATACCTTGACACCACACTTACGGCTCGGGATAAGTCGGGGCGTGTGCAAACCATTGCATACATGAGACACCCTACCAAGCTTGCATACGGAACCTTACTCATTTCTTCCTTCTCCTTATCCGTAGAAGGACATTCCTTCGCACTTAACTTAAAATGCTCCGCCAAAGGAGTAGTCACCGGCTTGCAATCCATCATATTGAACTTTTCAAGTACCTTGGAAATGTACTTGCCTTGTGACAACCATAGCTTGCCTCCATTTGTCTCTCCTTATCTCCATTCCTAGGATCTTTTGTGCAGCCCCAAGATCCTTCATGTCAAACTCCCTTCCAAGCAATGTCTTCAAATCCTGGATTTTTGACATGTCTTTACATGCAATTAGCATGTCATCAACATACAGAAGTAGAAGGATGATATTACCATCCTTAAATGCATGAGTGTATACACAACAATCATATTCACATCTTCTATACCCAATCTTCATCATGTAAGAATCAAAGCATTTGTTCCACTGTCTTGGAGATTGCTTCAGCCCATATAAAGACTTCTTCAACCTGCAAACCAGATTTTCCTTCCCTGCTTCAATGAACCCTTGAGGTTGGCTCATGTAGATGTCTTCCTCCAATTCCCCATGAAGGAAAGCAGTCTTCACATCCATTTGCTCCACCTCCATGTCCTCTTGTACTACTATGGAGAGTAGTAGTCGTATAGAAGTATGTTTCACCACCGAGAGAAGATTTCATCATAATCAACTCCCTCTTTTTGCAAGAAACCTTTGGCCACCAACCGAGCTTTGAATAAGGTGGCACCCTTCTCATGCATTTCTTCTTTCTTCCTAAACACCCATTTGCAGCCAATAACCTTGCGACCTTTGGGTTTAGGAACTAACTCCCAAACTGAGTTTTGGTGTAGAGATTCCATCTCTTGCATCATAGCTTCCATCCAACTTTCCCGTTCCTTGTTCTCAACAGCTTCTTGGAACGTAGTTGGTTCTTCTTCACTAGCATTTAGGGCATAGTGAACTGCATCCTTTTCCCATCCAAACCTTTGAGGTGGTTTGATGGTTCTCTTGGGCCTGGACCGAGCTATAGATGATGGCTCCACCTGTTCTTGAGCCTCTTCTTCTTCTTGAGTTTGTTGTTGATGTTGCCCAGCTTCTTCCTCTTCAATGTCAGACTCCACCTCCTCCTGAATGTCGTCAGTTGGCTGTTTCTGAGAAGTCTTTCTTGACACCTTCTTGAGTGGAACTTCAATGGTTGTTTCTTTCTCAACAACATCCTCCTTTGCCTCTGAATTCTTGACTTTGTTAATAGGCATGGTCTTCTCATCAAACACAACATCTCTGTTGAGTATCTTCTTGTGGTTCACTGGATCCCACAACTTGTAGCCCTTCACACCACTCTCAAATCCGATGAAAATACATTCAAGAGACTTTGGCTTCAACTTGGATCTTTCATCACTAGGAATAAGTGCACATGCACTACATCCAAACACCTTAAGATTTGAATAATCAACTGACTTATTAGACCATACCTCCTCTGCACATTTGAACTCAAGATTTCTTGAAGGCAATCGGTTAACCAAATAGGCAGCGTGGTTAACTGTCTCTACCCAAAAAGATTCGGGCAAACCTGCATGAATCCTCATACATCTCTCACGCTCCATGAGAGTTCGGTTCATCCTCTCCGCAGCTCCATTTTGTTGGGGTGTCTTCTTCATGGTAAAGTGCCTCTTAATGCCTCCACTTTTGCAAAACTCAAGGAACTTGCTGTCCTTATATTCACCACCATTGTCGCTATTTAGGATCTAGATCTTTCTTCCGGTTAGGTTCTCTACTTCCGCCTTCCACTCTTTAAATTTGGTGAAGACCTCAGATTTCTCCTTCATGAAGTAGACCCAAACCTTCCTGGAAAAATCATCCAAGAAAGTCACGAAATAGCGAGCTCCACCCTTCGATTTAACCGGTGATGGCCCCCATACATCCGTGTGAATATAATCTAGCACACCTGTGCTTTCTTCCTCTTTGTTTCGCTGCTTGAAAGCTATTTTTGATTGCTTTCCCATGGTACAAAATATGCAGAACTCCAGCTTGCAACTTTGAACACCTTTCAACAACTTTCTGTTGTGTAGTTCCAGCATGCCCCTCTCACTCATGTGCCCTAGCCTCAAATGCCAAAGCTGAGTTTCATCTTCCGAGTCCTTGCTTGTAGATACAGCTGCTTCACCTGTGATTGTTGTACCACACAACCTATATAGACAGTTAGGTTGAATCTCTCCCTTCATAATCACAAGTGAACCTTTTGAGATTATGAGTTTCCCTCCATTTGCTTTGAATGAATAACCATTCTTATCAAGAGTTCCAAGGGAAATGAGATTCTTACGCAACTTTGGAATGTGCCTCACCATTCCAAGTGTCCTAACAGCCCCATCATGCATCTTCACCTTGATTGTACCGGTGCCTTTGACTTTACACATTGAGCCATCCCCCATCATCACTTCACTGCTATCTTCTTTCTCATACGTATCAAACCACTCCTTGTTTGAGCACATATGATATGAGCATCCGGAATCCAAAATCCAATCGGAAGAGGAACACCTTGAAGAATTAGCCAATGCATTTGTTTTAACATTGCTATTAACACACAAAAGCTCAGCATCACTTTCTGTGACACCCTCAGCTGTGTTTGCTGCATTCTTCCCGTTGTTCTTCTTCTCCTTCCATATGGGACAATTCTTTTTCCAATGCTCCTTTGACCCACATTCGAAACAACCATCTTTCGCCTTGGATTTGGACCTTCCTCTGTTGCCTTTCTTGCCTTCACGCTTCTTCGAACGGCCTCTCTCTCCGGTCTTTGCAACTAGACCTTCACCTTGAGAGTTTTCTCCCGAACGTTGAGTCATCCTATGGTGTGTCATGATGTCTTGCACCACAGGCTCAAAATCAAGAGTAACCTTCCCGAACATAAGAGTGGTTCGGAAGTGTTTATAGGACGGAGGCAAGGATGTCAACAACATAAGAGCCTTATCCTCCGGACTATAATTAACATCCATTCTCTGCAACTCAGCAACACATCTATTGAAACTACTCAAATGTTCCATTAGATTTCCTCCCTCCTCCATCTTAAGATTCAGGAGTTCTTCCTTGAGGAAAAGTTTGTTGGACAACGACTTCCCTGCAAACATTTCTTCGAGCTTCTCCCATGTTTGCTTCGCTGTATCCTTTATCACGTTGATGAGCACCTCGTCGGAGAGATAGTTTTCGATGGCTCCTCTGGCTAACTCGTCAAGTACTCCCCACTCATCATCCGTCATGCCCGTTGGCTTCTTCTCCTTGCCAACCAACACAACATGGAGTTATTGTTGTGTAAGAGCTGACTTCATCCTTCTTTGCCAAAGAGTGAAGTTCTCCTTCCCTGTGAAAGGCTTTAACTCCACCTTCATGCTTGCTACCTGTGGTTGCTTCACATGCTGTGAACTGCTACCACTCTCAGCTTCTAAGTCACTTGCCATCTTCAACACACTAGCACTCCAAGAGAACAACTAGCTCCAGCTGCCAAACACAACTCTGATACCACTTGTTGTGAATTAATACTAACTCACTGCCCTTAAAGATCTTGTTGTTGATGGACTTTGGACAAAGAACTCAATGATGGATGAGTCTTACACACACACACAAAAATTAACCAAGCACAAATGACACAAGTGTTTATAGAGGTTCAGCAACTTGCCTACATCCTCTTTGGTGATCACCTTGAGAAATTTCACTAATGAAGATAGGTTACAATTTTGGTTTTCAAAAGGAAACCCCCTTAGAACACTACCCTCACAATCTGTTTCTCTCACACCCTTGCTCAACATCTTGATACACTTTGAGAACTCTCTTGCTCTCCCCTTGGTTTTTCTGAAACTCACACTAGAAACTCACTCATAGTTTCCAGCTTCAGCCACTACATATATTCAACTTGTTTACTCCTCTAATGATATCTTGCTTCATCCCCATTACCTATACAGACCAATGGACACAAGATAAGACATAATCTTTGTCCTCCACGTTCTTTCTTTAGTCACCACTTAGACTAAATGTCAGATCAAGTAGGTAAATAATATCCCACTCAGCCACCTCCCACTTACACTAGAAAATGGAGAGTGATCCCTTTGAAGCAAGTAACCAATTGGCAAATAGTGCTCTCCCAACTATCCAGCAGGTAGTCAACCCTCTTTTACCTTAGAAATGACCCATTAAGCCTCTGAAATCTTGTGAAAAGCGATAGCCCTTGAAAACATAGTTGAAAACACGTAGGAAAACGTCACAGCACGACTGGGACGACCGATCGCCAGAAGTTTTCCCTCCAGACTTTGAATTTGCTCCAGGACGACCGGTCGCAAATGTCATGCGACCGATCGCTTGTGCTTCCTACGACCGGTCGCAAAGAGCTGGCGACCGGTCGCTCGTCGACTTTGCTCCAGACTTCGAATCTGCTTCAAAACGACCGATCGCAAATGCCTAGCGACCGGTCGCTTTTAGACAGTTTCAAAATCTTCCTTTCAGCGCCAAAACCAACCTTGTATCCTTAGGTGAGCCATTTTTTCCAACAATGGTGCCATTTATTTCCCCAAAATCCTTCCGGACTAAAAAGTGACCAAATTACACCTACCCCCAAGGACAAAATTGTAATTTCATAATTAAATTAATTAAATAATTTAAGTGGATAAATAATTTAGGGTCGGGGTGTTACAAGTAGAATTGTATTTGCTCTGTGATATTTACACTGATAGAATTTCCTCTATGATAGAACTCGGATTTCTCACTTTCTTTTCTTCTCACAACTCAGTGTGTTTTTCACTTCTCACTTCGTCTCACTACCTCTCGACTTCTATTCTAAATAAGGAACTAGCCTTTCTTTTATAGTTGAGCAAGGAAGGCTTGAGATGCCTTTGTATTTTCTCCTATGTCATGCAGCATTATTTTCTCAACATCATCATTTGCCTTTTGAATTTTTTTTCTTATTTTCTTTATGTGGGATCCACCACTTTCTTTACAACACTTTCCCTTGGAGACCATATGTTCCTAGATTAGTTGCCTCATTAAAACCTTACTTGGAAAAATACAGTGGGGAAAAACCTAAGCAAAGGAAAAGAGTACAACTTCATTTGGGGCATAAAGGGTAATGTTAAATGCGCTCATGTTGCCTCGTTAAAACCTTGCTAGTAAAAATCCAAAGGGAAAAACCCTAGTTGAAGGAAAAAAAGTACAATGCACATATGTCCTTTGTTATAGGGAAAAACCCTAGTTGTGGGCTCTCCATAATTTTCATTTCAATTCAATAAAAGTGGCAGTGTTTTTCATATGCTGATACAGGGTACCTCTCTGATCCACATCAAGGACGCTCACAAACTGGGAACATGTTTACATGAGGAGGAATTGCAATCTCATGGTGCTCAACGAAACAACCATTGGTAGCCACATCTTCCAATCACTTGGAAATACTTGCCCTTCATGAAGCCAGTCGTGGATGCGTTTGGTTAAGGTCGGTGATCCATCACATCTGAAGCACATGTGCCCTACCCTTCGCAACGGACACTCCAACCATCCTAAATGAGGACAATGCAGCTTGTATTGCTCAGATCATGGAGGATACTCAAGGGTGACCTAACTAAGCACATATTACCAAAGTTTTTACACACACATGAGCTTCAGAAAAATCAAGAAATTAAAGTCAAACAAATTCGCTCAAGCGATAACTTGGCATATTTCTTTACCAAGTCTTTGCCAAAATATACATTCCAAAAGCTAATACATGACATCAGTTTACGTCAACTCTGCAAGCAATGAAATTGGAGTGTGCAAAATCAAGGGGAGCATTCAAGAGTCCTTTAACACATGACATATGCACGTTGTACTCTTTTTCCTTCGATTAGGGTTTTCTTCACTGGGTTTTTCCTAGCAAGGTTTTAACGAGGCAATATGAGCGCATTTAACATTACCTTTACGTCCCAAATGAAGTTGTACTATTTTTCCTTCGCTTAAGTTTTTCCCATTGGGTTTTTCCAAGCAAGGTTTTAATGATGCAACCAATCTAGGGACATGTGGTCTCTAAGGAGGAGTGTTGTAAAGAAAGTGGTGGAGCCCACATAAAGAAAAGAATAAAATATATTCAAAAGGCAAATGATGATGTTGGGCAAATAATGTTGCCAGACATAAGAGGAAATACAAAGGCTTCTCAAGCCTTTCTTGCTCAATTATAAAAGGGAGGCTAGTTCCTTATTTTGAACACAAGCCGAGAGGTATTGAGACGAAGTGAGAAGTGAAAAACACACTGAATTGTGAGAAGAAAAGAGAGTGAGAAATCTAAGAGTTAGTGAGTTCTATCTGAGAGGAAGTTTTTCCAGTGTAAACATCACATAGCAAATACAATTCTACTCCCAATATTCAGTAGTACTTTTCATACTCTAATTATTTTTGGATTGAATATGTGCGGGAATATTGAGTTGCACGTGAAGTAAATGAGCCACAATATTTAACAAGGTTCAGCCATGCCTATGTCCTTGAAGAGCATGAGCAGTAACTTTTTCACTATGTAAAATAATAGGTCTACAACTTTAGTTTTTATAATATATGTGGCTCACTGATTTTTCTTACTTGGAGAATTTCTCTCTGCTCTTTTTTTCCTCTCCTCTCACTCTCCCTTTCTTTCTTTCCTCTCTGTCTGACTCTCTTTCTTCTCCCAATTGGGTCTGTATGCAAAGGCAGAATAATTCCTTATTTATAGGCTAAGGAAATGATGCCCGTGAGTGTGCAAGTGATAAGCCTCCAAGATGTGGCTGACAAGGAATCCAACATGTGGGCTCCACTCACTATCTTTACAACACTCCCCCTTGGAGACCACAAGTAACTAATAGGTCATTTCATTAAAGCGAATACGTGGAGGTCGATGACCCATTGGTTTTGTGGAAAGCCTTATATGAAAGATACAATGACCAGAAGACGGTGATCCACCCAAGAGTCAAATATGAGTGGACACACTTGAGATTCCAAGATTTCAAGTAAGTGTCTGAGTACAACTTAGCAATGCACAGAATCACATCTCTGATGAAATTGTGCGGTGAAAATATATTTGAGAAGGATATGCTCGAGAAAACCCTCAGTACATTTCATGCCTCAAATGTGCTCCTTCAACAATAATATAGGCATAGCGGTTTTACGAAGTACTCTGAACTGGTATCTTACCTTTTATTGGCTGAGCAGAACAATGAGCTTCTATTGAAAAATCACTTATCTCGCCCAACAAGCTCATCACCATTTCCTGAAGTAAATGTTGCATCTCATGAAGCGAATACCACCTCATCTGGTGGCAGTACCCACAGACGTGGGCAAGGAGGCGAGCGTGGCCGTTGGCAATGGAATAAAAAAGATCATGGTGCCCATTCATATGGATTGGGTCAAGGGAGCAATCCATCCACGAGTGGCAAAAATACATCTCGGAATAAGGGGAAAGCGTAGACAAGCCTTGTGCCTAGAAATGTTGAAGGCGCTTGTCACAGATGTGGTGCAAATGGACATTGGGCGCGTACATGCCGTACAACGAAGCATTTGGCGGATCTTTATCAATCTTCATTTAAGAATAGGAAAGTGGAGACAAATTATATTGATCATGCTATACCATATCTATCAGCCACATATGGCCCATTGGAAATATTGCGTCAGTTAGACATGACGCATCTAGATGTTTTCGATTTTGTTATTGAAAGAGGGAATGAAGTTTATGGGTCCGAATTAGACTAAATCCCTTTATGTACCATTTGTATTATCTGAAGTACTATTTTTAATTTTCATTTCTATTCAATAAAAGTGGCATTTTTTTTTTTTACATTGAATAATTGTTTATTGATTCAACTTATTTTATTTATTTGAAGGCATAGATATAAATTATATATGCTTGCAAAACAAGAACTATAACAAAGATATTTGTCTCGTAGACAGTTCGACTACTCATACGATCCTTTGAGAAGTATTTCTCAAACTTGATGCTTACAAAAGCAAAGGTAACAACCATATCAGGATTGGCCTGCAAGGATTGTAAATCAGATGCCAAATGACGAAATCACATATCTCAGCTGCAAATGCACCTACAAGGATTGATGTCCATAATGAACAAGTGTCCCTTAAGTGGCATCGGTACCTGAAAGTTAAGAAATCTCCATAAATTATACATCCACCAATGAATTTTGGAATAGTAATGAGATGATCATCGATGATATATTTGCATTCTCAGTGGCTACTGAGATCATAAAAGGTGATGATATTCAGCCATGCTCCATTGATGAATGCACACAGAGACAGGATTGGCCTAAGTGGAAAGATGCAATCCAGGCATAATTAAATTCTTTGGGAAAAATGAGTGTTTTTGGACCTATTGTTCCAACTCCACCCAATGTGAACACTGTGGCCCTGTTTGGCATGCTTCACTAAGCTTCACTGGACTGGACTGGGTTAAATAGTCCTAAAAACCTATGTTTGGTAAGGGAGGGGATTAAGTTAAATGAGATTATATAATCCAATGGGTAAAAAAACAACGGACTCGCTTGTCTAATATAGCGAGCCCAAAACTTGGTTCGCTAAATAGCGAAGGTGCTATTTTGTACACGGAGTCCGGCTGAATACCACCACCACCATCAAACACACGAGCCCGAAACATCAAACATACCACCATCAAACCCACAACCAGCCACCACATACCCAATCGAACCATCACCATCACCTAATCAGTCAATCGAACCATCATCACCAGCCACCACATACCCAGCTAAACCACCAGCACCACCCAATCGAACCATCACAGCCATTAATCAGTGGAACCATAGAGAGAGAGAGAGAGAGAGAGAGAGAGAGAGAGAGAGAGAGAGAGAGAGAGAGAGAGAGAGTTGATGGTTGGATCTGTAGTGGCATTAAGAGAGAGTGAAAAGGAGGGAAGGAAGAATAAAAGATAAAGGAGAGAATAGGAAGAAGGAAACAAAGAAAAACAAAAACGGCTGGGAATGGAAAGAAGAAGAAAGGAGGAAGGAAGAAAAAAAAGGGAAACGGGCCAGGGAAGAAAAGGAAGAGGAAAAGACAAAGGAGAGAAGAGGAAGGAAGAAAGGCAAAAAGAAAAGGGAACGGCCAGAGAAGAAAAGAAAGAAGAAAAGACAAGGGAGAGAAGAGTAAGGAAAAATAAAAATAAAAATAAATGAGATAGTTTTAGTCTTTCAAAAATATTAGAATTTTATTTATTTTTAGGCTAAAATCCTTAATTAAAATTAAATATTAAAAAAAGAATTAGTCCGACACAACACCAAACATAAGTCTTCACTATTTTTACAATCCAGTTTCTTAGTCCGACGCAACACCAAACGTAGGTTAGTACTTAATCCAGCTTAGTCCAATCCGAGCTAATTCAAGACAGTCCTAGGATTTAATCCGGTCCATAACAGTCCGCCATACCAAACGACCCCTGTAGGTTATAAGTGCTTATTTATGAACAAACATACTCTCCAGTAATGGACGCAATCACGTTCCGTTACTTAATAAGTTTGGTAGTTGTTGCGTAGATTTCAGCTGCACCAAAATGGATTAAGCTGCATCCTCAACTTGTGATACTCGCAAGTGCACGAGCCGTTCGGTAGTATAGCGTATGTAAGTGCAAGGTCGATTCCACAGGGATTGGTGATTGAATGATCCAATTTAGTTTCCCTACACAAAATAGAAACAAAAACAAAGAACATAAAACAAGGAAGAAAGAAATAAGTAACTCAAGCAAATAAGTTCCCAAGTTCAATTTAGATTAATGGATTGATTCTAGCTAAAGTATGATTAAGCCATGGTGTGTGGTCATAACCTTGTGTTCCTAATTCCCTAATTTGATCATTTGTTGTCTAACCTAAAATTAAGCATTAGGAACCCATTAAGCATAGAAGAACATTTTAAACAACCAAGTATGTATCTAATCCTTGTTGTCGAATGTCCATACATACTCTTCCTATTCATAGTTCAATTCGAATTAAAGCATGGTGTATACTCTTAATTCAAACCAAGATAGCTAACATGCAAGCCTAAATGGTGATCAATCATTCAAACTAGCATATTAACTTATAAGCATAATGAATAAGAACAAAAACCATAATTGAAACTTGGAAACTAATTAAACTTGAATACTTAAGAAAGAATGTACATTACAAGAAAAATAAATTACAACTAAGAAAACATTAAAGAAAGCTAGAATTGAGAACTAGAAAGCAAAACTAAGAGAATTTGAGGGAGAGAAGGGAAGGGAGCTCTAGAGAAGTGTTTGAGAGCTCCCCCCCTTGGGGTGTGTTTACAAGCTTAGAGAACCTCCCTATTTATAGGCCTAAGGAAGTGAAAAATCTGAATTCAATATGGCTAATGCATACAACACTTGTTTTATAAAATCTGAAATGGTTGATGCACTTGTATTAGAAAATTTGAATTGGTTGAAGCACTTCACCAATAAATCCCACCAGCAGCCCTGGCTCATCTTCATGTCACCATGACCAAGCTTCCAAATTGTGAAACCCCGTATTTTTAAATAAATAAATATATATATATATATATATATATATATGTTCATTTGAATAACTATAAAATATATTTATTATTTGTTTTTCTTGTGTATTAAATAGTTAAAAAAAATCTCTTTTATCTTTCTGAGCAAGTTAACTTGGAGAAAAGGATTGAAATGGTAAATATTATATGAGTTTTAATCATCTTAAGCTATAGAGTGGACGTGTGGTTAGCATGCATAGTTCATCCTTGTCACCTATATATGTGTCCTTGTTTTAAAGCTCAAACTTGTGTGTGTTTTGACAACTCATGTAAGAAATTAGTTAGTTAATAAATATCTTGATTCTATCTTCCTAAATTCGTATTCATCCTTAGTCATCAAGCTTATCCACACATCTATTCTTGCTTCATGCCCAAGTTTTGTAAGAGTATATAAATAAGGCCTCTCCCATATGTGTCAATAACAAAAACGAGAAAGAGAGAAAGGAAGTGAAATACTAGAGAGAGAGAGAGAGAGAGAGAGAGAGAGAGAGAGAGAGAGAGAGAGAGAGAGAGAGAGAGATAAGTTATGAAATTCTTGGAAGAGATATAAGGCTTAGCTTGTATTTTCTTGGAACATTGCTTTGGAATCAAGGTAGGGATTTCTTGGGGTGCCTTTACGGGGATTGATTTAATTAAATTTCGTGAGCACTATATTATGCATGATATTATTATTATTGATATTGGATGTTGAAGTGTTGTTAATTATCTATATTATTTTATTAATATTGACATGATCATATGTTATCGGTGATGGCTGGAATTCTTGAGTTGATGGAAAAGAGGGCAATGGAAATAGTCTTTTGTGTAGTTGAGTCTAACTCTTGGCAGGTACCAGGTCTCAGAGATCCCACAGTGCACATTGTTTTTATTGGGTGATTCGGGACTGGCGAAAGGGAGTTAGACAAGATGACTAACAAAAGGGGAAATTATGGGATGATTGAAATGGGTGTTAGTTCATATAAATGGGCATTCGGGACCGAGTGGTATAAGCATGGTATGGGACGTGCAGGTCTGCTTGTCCAGTTATATGAATTAACGGGATTAGATGAAGAGCATTCGTTCATGCATTAATATTATTAAATTGATATTTGGCTATGTGATTGCATGTCACTTAATTTAGTTATATCAATCTACTGTGGTAAGGTCTCATGTCCCTACTGAGCGGTGGTTGCTCATCCCTCACCCTGTTTAATTTTTCAGATGAATTAGTGGGCAAGACAAGGACTAAACCGGTTCAGGCTGAATTAGATGAGAGTGATAGAGCTTTATTTATTATTTGTAAAGTTGTAAGATTTTTGGGATCTATTTTTATAAGAAAAGTTTATTTTATGTTTCGGTTTTCTTTTTATTTTATTTTACTCACGCACCGGGCGCGGGGTTTCTGCTTACCCCCGGGTCCGGGGTGTGACACAACCAGCTCAATAGCTCATGCCTAGCTCACCATGACCAAGCTTCCAACCAGAAACAATAGCTCATCCTGAGGTCAGCATGACCAGCAACTTCAAGGGCTTACGAATTGGGCTTCCCTTAAGTAAATTAAGACTTTAAGCACTCAAACTTGAAGTTCAGAATGTCTTCTTTCCAGCCATATATCATTTGGGCCAATCCAAGGTCGGAGGACGAAGTTAAGGCCAAAACAAATTGCTAACTCATTTTGCGCGCTGATAAAATCCATCCTGAGCATGGCTCTGTGTTTGCTAGGTAACAGACTCCATATTTATCCAATGGGGCTGAATTTGGGATATGTTATAGTACACACCCATTGGAACAACTTTCATGAAGAATGCTGCCTCATCCGAGCTGTGTAGGTTGCTGAAACAAAGCTTGCAATATGACCTACGGAACTGGACTGGCAGGGGGCTGTAGCCAAAATGAGTTTGTCTTTTAAGCTCTTCATCCATTCATCCAAATTAGGCCTTAACATGCTTGAATTGCATGAATTATGCTCTCTTGCTCTATTTGCCTACAAAACACACAAAGGGAGGTAAACAACTTAGAAATCTAAGAAACTAAGCAAAAGAAGTAAGTAAATAGGGCATGTATATGTATGAAATTATGAGCTTAACAGTAGTTTCAGAAAAACTTGAAATGAGACTTATGAATGTCATTACTGCATATCTGTATGGAGAATTGGATACATATAAATATACATGATATACCAGAAGGGCTTAGGCTGCCTGAAGCAGCCAGGAATAAACCACGAGGCATATTCTCAATTAAATTGAGAAGATCATTGTATGGGCTAAAACAATCTGGGCGAATATGGTGCAATCGTCTCAGTAAGTATTTACTGAAGGAATGATACACAAATGATCCTATTTGCCCATGTGTGTTTATTAAGAAATCAAAGTTTGGATTTGTGATAGTGGCAGTATATGTCGACGACATGAATCTAATTTGCGATAGTGGCAGGCCCTGATATGGTTGTTATCTTTGCTTTTGTAAGCATCAAGTTGGAGAAATACTTTCGATCTCGAAGGATCGTATAAGTAGTCGCACTGTCTATTTCTATGCCTTCAAATAAGTAAAATAAGCTGAATCAATAAACAATTATTCAATGTAAGGAAAAACACTATCACTTTTATTGAATTGAAATAAAAATTAAAAACAGTACTTCAAATAATACAAATGGTACATAAAGGGATTTAGTCTAATTCGGACCCATAAACTTCATTCCCTCTTTCAATAACAAAATCGAAAACATCCAGATGCGTCATGTCTAACTGACGCGATATTTCCAATGGGCCATCTGTGGCTGGTAGATATGGTATAGCATGATCAATATAATTTGTCTCAACTTTCCTGTCCTTGAATGAAGATTGATAAAGATCCGCCAAATGCTTCGGTGTACGGCATGTACGCGCCCAATGTCCCTTTGCGCCACGTCTGTGACAAGCGCCTTCAATATTTCTAGGCACATGGCTTGTCTGTGCTTTCCCCTTATTCCGGGATGCATTTTTGCTTCTCGTGGATGGATTGCTTCCTTGACCCAAGCCATATGAATGGGCACCACAATCTTTTCTATTCCCTTGCTAGCGGCCACGCTCGCCTCCTTGCCCACGTCTGTGGGTACTGCCACCAGATGAGGTGGTATTCGCTTCATGAGATGCAACATTTACTTTAGGAAATGGTGTTGAGCCTGTTGGGCGAGATTGCTGATTTTTCAATAGAAGCTCATTGTTCTGCTCAGCCAATAAAAGGCAAGATACCAGTTCAAAGTACTTCGTAAAACCGCTATGCCTATATTGTTGCTGGAGGAGCACATTTGGGGCATGAAAGGTACTGAGGGTTTTCTCGAGCTTATCCTCCTCAAAGATATTTTTACCACACAATTTCATCAGAGATGTGATTCTGTGCATTGCTGAGTTGTACTCAGACACTAACTTGAAATCTTGGAATCTCAACTGTCCACTCATATCTGGCTCTTAGGAGGATCACCGTCTTCTGGTGATTGTATCTTTCGTATAAGGCTGTCCACAGAACCAATGGGTCATCGACCTCCACGTATTCGTTTTTCAGCACTTCATGAATGTGACGACGAAGAAAAATCATAGCCTTTGCGTTTTCTTTATGTGATGCATCACTTCCATCTACAATTGTTTTTCCAAAGCTATTGGCACACAAATGGATCTTGGCATCTAGGACCCATGATAGATAGTTGTTCCCATATATGTCTTGGGCATCAAATTCCCGCTTTGACAAGTTTGCCAAGTTTGCCATCTTGAAAAGAAAATGAAAAAAAAAAATTGATAAGCTCCATCTCTTTATCTTCTTATTTTATTTTATTAATATTCTACAGTATTCAATACCACTTTATATATATGTTGACTATACAAAGAGTTTGAGTTGTGCTAATGGCAGGTGAGAAAGCAACAAGATTGAAGGCATGCACATATGCACAATGATCACTTCAATATCATTGTCCGCCATGATTCATTTTTTAAATTGTATGGTGTAGGTTTATTACCCATACAACAGTATTTATTTAAAAGTGTGGCGTGGGTTTATAGTTCACACAATTGCCTTTACTAATTATTTAAGAGAATGAAGTAGAATTAGTGCTCATACAAGCACATTTACCTTATTATTTAAAGAAAGGTGCGGAATTAATGTCCATACAACAAATAATTTAACTAAGGACCTGGAGTTCCTTGATGATGTAACAATACTGTATCGGTTAATAGTACATTACACATGAATAGTAAATGTACTGGCAAATGTATGATTAGTAACCATATACATGAATAGTGTCGTACCCATGAGTAGTAACTGTACTGGCAAATGTACTGTACGCATGAATAGACATGTATTCGTGACTTGATGAATAGTATCATACATGAATAGTAATGTATGCATAAATATTAACCATTTTGGGTAAACCGTCACTATTACAGAAGGGAACCTGCAATTCCTTAAACTCATGGATAAGCAATTAAATGAGAAGCCAGAAGTTCCTCAAAACATGGACAATTATGTAAGGGCCTAAAGTTCAAAATTGAATGTCTATACCATGAGAATATGTGATTTTGGCATGAAGTTCAAAATCTAAGAGTATTGAATGTCCATACCATGAAAATATGTGATTTTGGCATGAAGTTCAAAATTTAATAGTATTGAGAACTTGAAGTTCCAACAATTAAATGGACAACCCTTGAGGTATTATTGCAAATTGTGGTACATCCCATATTTCTTTGGCATAAGAAAACAATAAATGGCATAAGAAAATGATAAATTTAATAAGGCTCGATTCTGTTACAATCGACACCTCAAGGAAGCAATATATTTTGGAACTCCTGTTGTTAAGGATACACCAATATCAAGATAAACCTCAAATGATGAATTGAGGCTCCCCACATATTTTGTTATATTATATGATCTGGGCCGAAAGCCCATGGATCCAAATATATGAGAAATCCCGAACCTGAAGTTCTTGGGTATATAGTAATTCATACTCTTCATTACTATATTAAATGTTATCGTGGGTTTCCCTCAAATTATATTTCATGCCCATTTGAAAAAGGTAAATAAATTATTGCAAATACATGAGCCTCTCTTGGTCTTCGAGAATCTTTTCAATGGAAATCTGCAACATGTCAAGCCTTATCTGTGTATTAAGGGAGTATGAACTCACCATTTTCAACAAAGCCTCATTTTCCTTTTTAAGGTTTTCAACCTCTTGCTGAGACTCGTGAACCATTCTCCGAAGAGACGAATTTTCAGTGTTCAACTCCTAAATCTCGTTTGCATGCAAATGATCAGCCATGTTAGAAACAAAAGTAGCACTCTGAATGCTAAAAGCCATTGAGTCATCAATAGCCTCTTCCTTAGACCTTCCTGTTAAAAGTACTTCATCCATAAGAGTAAGGAAATTCTTAGCAACTATGATAGCAGTTGTATCATTCATCATTACGGAGTCATTAACCGTGAGATGACGATTTTGGGATACAAAGGATGGACGCCAAACTTGGGCGTCACGAGTTGTTTTAGGAGCAACATTTAGATCTAAATGGTTTGGGCAAGCAGAAGAGGAAGCCATTTTAAAAGGTGTCGAGGAAAGTCTTAGAAAAATTGAATTTTCAGAAAATGGAAGGAAGTTGAGTTGAAATGCAATTACTCCAATCAGGCCTTATAAAGGTAATATCTATAGACGGAAATGTGGCAACATTTCCAGGATCCCAATATTTTCTCGGATTCCCATATTCTCTTTTTCTTTTCCAGAATTCAAAACTTCACGAGGCCTCAATTAATGTGTGTCATCACTTTAGGGTTTTCAAGAACTATTTTTTCCAAAGCCGATCTTGCTTTCACAGATTTCACGTGGTCACTTTTTCAAAAGCATCTCGAGCACCTCACAAAATTCTGTAGTTAATTTGAAATTCACCGGATCAAATTGTTTCTCTAATTTGTGTATAAATATGTTACTAATGAAATTTTCTTTGTAGAATACATCCAGTTTTCTCCAGTTTCCTCCATATCTAGTGATGCAATATCTACTTGTTTTTCCCATCAGTGAGCGCTCGATGTGCTTGAGAAGCGAGACTATCTCTGATCATCCATTTAGGAAGCGAGGCTATCCCTGATCACGTTTTGGTGATGTTAGGGAACTGTAAGACAGATAAGGACGACCACATACTCTAATCTCCTGAAGTTCTTCTAGGGTAGGAGAAATGAGAGTTTGTTGTCTATTACCTCACTAGTTTCCTTCCCTGATTGCTTACCTACCTTGCAATCAATATCATAATTCTTTGTATCTTTTCTTTCTTTTTATAACTCTCTGTTCATAAGGGATTTTGTTTCTTTAGAACCATCATCTGAAGAACAAATCCATGTAGTGATCCTAACACTGAGGGTTATTTTTTTATAGAGACAAAAGAATTGTGATTTTTGCTCTTGCAGGATATAACTAGATCATCAAGCGTTACATTATATTTGCTGAGCCGATACAAGCTTGAATGATATTTGAGCAAAGTTTCTCCCACCTAAGGATGTAAGAAATACTTGTGTTATTTCATGTTTGTACGCTTATTTTGATATTTTGTACAACATCTTGAATGGTAGCCAAATTGAGATATAAGACCGTCCCAGAAGAAAGCCATGCAAAAGACCATTCCAGAAGAGTGACTTGCATTATAGATCGTTCCATAAGAACGACTTGTATTATAATCATTCTAGAAGAATGGCTTGTATCATTCTAATATGTATTCATGAATTATTAATGCAAATTTCATAGATTGCAAGTTGGATACATTGATAATACACTGCATAGATTAAAGTCCCATAAGAACAAAACAAGGGTATAGCAGTGCTCAATATGATGCACGCTTGTTGTGTAGCAAATGATATGGATTGAAGTCCCGGAAAGACAATCCATTAACATGTCAATATTAATATGGTGTACGCCTATTGTGTAAAAAATTATATGGTTTAAAGTCCCAAAAGGACAATTCATTGACATGTGTGAATTAATATGTGGCATGTGTTCGGTTCATTTTTACACATGATTTTTCATGTTATTCACCCACTATTTTGAGTTAGTTCTTGACATTTTATAGCTTTTTACTTCCTTTTTGTGTTTTCTTAGATTTTACCTTGGTTGGGATGAAAATGAGCTAAAAGTGCATTATTAGTTATAAAATCTGTTTTTGTTCATTTTCGTAGGTCAACTTCTTGGCCTGGGATCAACATGCTCTGGTACTCGGATGAGGTCATGATCTTCATGAGACTTGTTCCAATGGATGTTAACTACAACATATCCAAATTTGAGCTCCATTGGACAAGTATTGCCTATCCAACCAATCCAGCATGTTACCACAGCTCTGGAAATCCGGATTTGGCCAGCTTTTACCTCCTTTGTGTCATCTTAATTTCTTGTTACCATAACTCTTGGTAACAAGGAATTACCTTTGTAAATGAGATATTTTCTGAAGCTTTTGGCATCTTTGTGAAGTCAAAGCTTCATCATGGCAAGGGGACAATGGGCAAAGGCTTTAGAGGAAAGAATGAGTTTTATATTAAAAGTGTGAGCTGGAAATGATGGGAAAAGGAGTAAAGGGAAGTGCAATCTGAAGTGGGAGAGGTTTTGAACGTGGGTAGCCAATTCATTCTATCATTCTACACATTGAGAGCAGATTTTGGAGAGCTTGGAGCTAGGAGAAGCCAAGGTGCAGCCAAGCAAAGTGGAGAAGAAAGCTTCCACCATTGATGACCTTGAAGCTTTCATCATTTTCTCAAAATCTGTAAACTCTTTCTAATTTTATTTTGAATTTGTATTTGGAATAAGTATGAGCAACTAAACTCCATAGCTAGGGCTTAGGTTGAAGCCCTAAACATGATTACCTTATTGTTTTGATGCTTGAGTGTATGAATTTCTAGATATTGTTGATGAATTCCAATTCACCAAATTAATCTATCCTTGATGTGTGTTTTTCCTTGGTTGGCCATCTTTGAAAGCATGCTTCTTGAGATTGTTGGGATTATGTGTATCTTCATGTTATCCTAAGCAATAAATGGATGAAGTAAGAATCATCCATGTGAATTGGTTTCTTGAATACCTAATGTAAACACCATGCTATTAGGATTCTTGTGATGTTCATATTCTCTTTGAACTTAATGGGTTCTCCTTGTAATTGAATCGAAGTACGAACCATACCTAGGTTCGGTTATGGGGAGGGCACAAGTATTGTAGCACGAACCATGCACTTTACGTATATTAGAGAGGATCAATGCGTCTTGAGCCACGACCCATGGTCTTGATTGTGAACATTTTCATCAACATGTTTAGAGTTCATCATTTGAGTATTCATGAACATGGGTAGAATTGTTTAGGGTGGATTCCGAAACCCTAGTGTTTGTTACTTGGTACTTTCACATTTTGATAATTCATCTCTGCCTTTCTCATTTAAATTCAAAGTCCATTTACTTTCATGCAATAGAAATAGGTCACTTGAAACAAATCAAAACCCCCCCTCCCAATGTGTGTGTGAGTTGTGTGTTCGACACGTGGTGTGTCTTTGTTACTGAATTTTATTTGTTTCTGTAATTGTTTTGGACTTTTGGTCTAAGTTGTGTTCTTCCATTTTCTGTGCTGAATCCAACCGTATAAAGAACGTAAATTTTGGACATACGGTTGAAAAGTTATAGGTCAAACACTGGACAGAGGTCGAAACTGGAAAAATAGAGAAACGAATCTGTCCAAATGGTGATAAAAGGGTGATAGAAAGTGCTGTTTGTGTTTTGCTCTAGTTTTCTTGTGTTGTTCCATTTCTTTTACACTTCTTTACTCATTTCTAGTTTCCCTCTTTCAATTGTGCATTTGTGGTGTGTTAAATAAGTGTTCTTTATGTACTCAAATTAGAACTGATAGGAAGCCGACAAGTTCTTCGTGGGATCGACCCCGTACTTACATAATCTATACTTCGATAGATTCGTGCACTTGCGGGTATTTTTAATTGGTTGTTTGCACATTAATTTGTGTCCTCTTAGGAATGTAAAAATTTTTGGCCCTGTAGCATGACAGATATATGGGTTCTAAATGTTCCAACTCCCTGAATGGAGATTATCCATGCTCTGCTATAAAATAACGCTACATTGGAGGTTGTGATCCACATTCTCACATAATTCATCCTATAAGAGATGTTCATATGGAAAGAGATAATAAAAGCCCTTGAAGTGGCTTGGGTACCCAAAAGCTAAGAAATGCTTATAATTTATGCATGCGTATGCACATGAGAATGGTGGGATCATGAATTGATGAATGACAATTTTTGGTTTTGGAGTAGCTACTCAAATAATCAATGGGCTGTGTTAATTGGAACCATGTTCTATTATTAAATGTCGACAATATCATTGGCCAAAAATGGGAAAAGGTAATTCCATTACAGATGAGAATGAACGTGAAAGAACAAACCTATAGTACGAACCCCAAAAGATGTTAACCCTGAAGATTATACATGGGTGTTCGGAATAAAAAGGAATATACTCACTTTATATGACACAATGTTTCTGGTAGAAACAAGGAATGTTGGGTTTCTCCATATTTACAAATACAATCGTGCCTTTTTATTGCACATTTACGGAGACCAACATTGTTGGCGCTAAATCTGAACAGATAGAGATGAGTGCAACTTACAAGTGGTGAGGACGATCTAGCAGATCGATTGAGTGATAGATGCAGATTCTCCTTGTCCTTGGATGCAAATCCTGAATAGAAGAAAGTAGAGGCTCGTGAGGTCTATGGAACCGGTGTGAAACCAGCCTAAGACCCTCCGATGGTAAAGTAAGTTTATTTCTAAGAGCTCTTGCTGTTGACCATATAAAAGTATAAAAGTCAAGCTGAAAAGTCTTACCCCTGTACTGTGGTGAATGGGCCTATTTATAAGGGGCATTTTGTGTGCTCTTAGTACTCACTTTCGATGTGGGACTCGTGGGAGGGCCCTATGAGGTTGACACGAGTCTCTAGATATTTCGGGCGGGTACTTCGAGGTTGATTCTGTAGAATCGGCAGCTTGTGCCGATTCCAAGCAATGTTGAGACTAGTGATCATTTGTGGCTTTGAGACAATGCCATCGGTACCGGATGCTGATTGTACGAGGCCTTGTGTGAGATCGCCTAATCCACGTGTCGTTGGATGAGTAGAGGGTCAGATATGGTACAAACAAACATGTTATCTTTAAGGGTTATTAAATGCACGGAGCATATCGCCAGAAGCAATTCTTAAAGATGTACAAGCAGAATAAATAGATGGATATAAAGCTATATAATGTGTCATAAAGTTTAATCCCTGAAAGGATAATTGCATGAAGCAAGTCCCTGAAGGATATGTGCCTGAAGCACAAAATCTGTACTCAATACTAATATGTATAAATTGCCTCAGTGAGTACATTAATTATGATATGGTTGCAACACATTACAACTCCTAAAATGTTGATAATTGATCAGAACTCCTAAAGAATTAATACTTGGTTGAAACTCCTGATGAGTTCAAGAAATATTTGTCTTGGCTTGAAGATCGAGCATTATGCCAATGAGATTCTTACTTTTACTAAGAAAGTATTGCAGAATTTTTATGTAGATTATCCGTTGGGCACTTAAATGATTTTCCGTAAGTATACTGGACTAAACATTGTATTTTCCAGATATGACTCAACTCCATCACCACTACTTTGGGATGATGTGAGGCATATTTGATGCTATCTCCGCATAACATCATATATGGGCATATTCTTTTCAAGTGAACTTACAAATAGCCCAAGTTTTGTTGGATACGCGGACTCTCGAAATTTCTATAATCTACATAGAGATAGCTCACTAGAAATACATTTACTTACTCAACTAAGTAATTTTTGATGGCTACATCCTCCACTCACTTCGAAAGATTTTCCCTCCAGAAAGTTAGTCATGAAGATTTCAGGGAGAGATATTCATCATGGGGAGCATGCATAAGTATTCTACACTAATTGATGTACTCTTCTTCCCTCCATCAACTCTCTATCTCACTAGGTTTTCTCCCCACAAAATTTTAATGAAACGGCCTGTTAGTTACTTGTGGTCTCCAAGGGGGAGTGTTGTAAAGATAGTGGGTGGAGCCCACATGTTGGATTCCTTGTCAGCCACATCTTGGAGGCTTATCACTTGCACACTCACGGGCATCATTTCCTTAGCCTATAAATAATGCATTATTCTGCCTTTGCATACAAACTCAACTGGGAGAAGAAAGAGAGTTAGACAGAGAGGAAAGAAAGAAAGGGAGAGTGAGAGGAGAGGAAAAAGAGAGTAGAGAGAAATTCTCCAAGAGAAAAAAAAAATCAATGAGCCACATATATTATAAACACTAAAGTTGTAGCCTTATTATATTACATAGTGGAAAAGTTACTGCTATTGCTCTCCGAGGATGTAGGCATGGCCAGACCTCATTAAATATTGTGCCTCATTTACTTCACGTTCAACTCAATATTCCCGCACATATTTAATCCATTTTACAACACAATGATATATGTTCCAAATTTCTAGGCAAGTGCCGGTTGCACCATTTTTTTTTACATGTAAATTGGGATATGCAGTCTTCTAGTTCTGAATTTGGAAAATGGATGATTTGAAAACTTTCAATGCTACTATTGTTTGCTTCTAAGCTAATTAAACAATTTAGGCTTTGTTTGCAATCATGAAAATCTTATTCATGGCATCCACAGTCAACTAATTTAACTAGATATTTCTCTGTTTTTTTTTGCTTTTTTTGTTTTTTGTTTTAAGTTTTGGGTCCATTGAGTTGGCTCACATGGTGTGTATAGGTGATTTTATTCATCATTGTTAATTATCAGTTCCCTCAGCATGTGTTTCATGCTACATGTGTTTTTTTTCATTAAGTTGATATGTTACATACATTTTATTTTCTATAGCACGCATGTTACATATGTTTTTCTGTTGTCGCATACTTTCTTGACATCGCATAACACACCTAAAAGTGTTGTATTCTGAAGGTAAACCATTGAGAGACACCCCATCAAACTTCGGCAACTGAGTAACAGGTAATATCAAAGGCATAATACTGCTCCATCAATTCTTCCAGTCCACAAATTTTGCAACCGTATTGACAGGACCTGCCTCGAATTCCTCTAAACTCGAGACGAATCCTATGGAAATTCCGACATCACACCGATGCCGGGCCCACTTACTAAGAACCGAGACTTTCTGCCGAAATTTCTGCAGAGTCTCCCCTAAAAATTTGACTTTCCCCAAAATTTCAACCTGAAAACAAAACACAGTTTAAAACCCAATTGGCAGCATGCACAAGTTATCAACATGCAAATACAAAATAGGCCTTTGGCCTTCAAATGGTTCGAAACAAAACCAACAAAGTTCTTAAGTCGAAACCTACATAAACAATGCAATTGAAGATCTCAAACAACTTTACGAATACCACCGAAAACATCAAACATGATTCAAATCCAAAAACCACATCAGAATCCAATCACATACACAAAATCGATCAAATCTTTTAAACATAATATAATTCGCGGTTGCACCTAGGTGAGACCCCAGGCTACCTACGTACCCTTGGACAAGGGATCAAGCCACACGTAGTTCTTATCATCAATGGTCACAACTCTGATCATAAACAAATATTTAAAGCAGAACCAACGATACATTTCAGATTTATCACAACTCTAATTCCGACAAAACACAATGAACACATTCTCAATGACTTACTTTTATATCAATTCAATCCCGCAACCATACCCTATCCAAGGCGTATGTACATTGAACACATTATCAGTTTCTTCCCTTTATATCAATTCAATCCTGCAACCATACCCTATCCAAGGCGTATGTTGCCCAACAACACTTCCCAATCCAGGGCTTAAACATTCATACAGGTACATGGTACTCACAAAGCACAAACTCACGAATCTCAATCCAAAATCAAATCCACGTATAATAACACTCACCTCTCACCATCATCATGTACCAGGGGAAAACAATCTAACAGGGGATTGTTTACTAGCTCACAAGTATCCGCCCTCAAATGGCCATGCGGCTAGGGACGAGCCGTCCAACTGGGGACCAACTCAACCAGCACGTACGGACGAAGAATCAAGACCCGTACGCCTGAAATAGCCCTACGCGCGCAGACTACCTAGTCAAGGGTCTACAGCAACATCCCGTCAAGGATGCCCCGGGTTCCGTCATATCCAAACCATATCCACTGTGCCCATGTATCAGTATCCAAGAGGAGATACATATGATGATGCACATCATGTACTGGGGAAAACAATACAACCGGGGATTGTTGACTAGCTCACAAGTATCCGCCCTCAAATGGCCATGTGGCTAGGGACGAGCTGTCCAACTGGGGGACTAACTCAACCAACACGTACGGAAGAAGAATTAATCAAGACCCGTGCGCAGACTACCCAATCAAGGGTCTACAGCAACATCCCGTCAAGGATGCCCCAGGTTCCATCATATCCAAACCATATCCACAATTTCCATGTATCCCAGTGTCCATATCCACTGTTTCCAAGTACCCATTTCCACTGTTTCCAAGTGTCATCATCCAAGGGGAGGTACAAATGATGGTGGAGTTCGTAATCCCTTATATAAATATTATATAAATAATACTCCCTTCCTCAATTCAATTTTCCTACAATACCTGTTCATAGTAGACAAATAAACTCTAACGCATATAATCCGTAACCGGGGTGGTACCTAAGGTAGTGCTAATAGCACTCGCTAACAATCTAGTCTCACATCAACATCCCAAGTACCCCACACATAGTCAACAAAGATAATACTTTCCCAAATCTTATATATATAATTCAAGATACTTGAATATGTCCAAAACCCAAATATATATATACCAAATACTTCACAACTTATAAAATCCAATAATGAAATATATAATATATTTCAATAAATCATTAAAACAATATGCATAAATTTTCCATCAAATAACCATGCTTATTACTTGAAAACAAAGTCCACTCACTTCCTAATAATCACAACCGAGTCCCAAGACTCACTTTCACAACCCAACAAATTGAGTATCCCATACCCATCCATTTCATAATTTCAATTATCAAATAATATCCAAGAATTCCATAAGATATTATAAACAAGCTCATACTCCTAATATACTCAAAATAACTCAAATAACGGTCAAGACTCATTCACACGGTCGTGCTAGCACTTCACGAAGGGTAAAACTACCTCGGAAGACTCACGGTCAACCAAGGGTCAAACTTCCCACATTTGGTCAACTCATGGTCAACCAAGGGTCAAACATCCCACATTGGGTCGGGATGTTACACATGTTGACCACAAATGATTAAATGTGTGCCTATGGGATTTACCAACTGATTCACGGTATGAACCACTAAGAATAGGGGTACAGAAATGAACAATCTAAAAAAGCTAATAATAATACAATACAATCATTTATCAAATTCTCCTTTATTCTATTTTCTTAAGCTCTGTTAACATGGTATCAAGAGCCATGGATCGATCCTGAGTTCTTCTGCTTCCGCTGTCTATGCCTTGACATTCTTTTCTGGAACTCCATGGAAATCGACGTCAATATCTGCTTCTTCCACATCATTTTGGATTCTCAATTTCGTTGAACTGAATCAAGGTATGGGTTTCTATTTAGCTTGCTATTGGGGATTTTCAGTCTCATATTTGATTTGAGTACGTCTCAATATGGTTTTGTCGCTGCTTTGGGAATTTCCAATGTTCTTGATCAATTGCTAGTCAATTTTGGGGCTTTTATATGAGATTGTTGATTTCAAGCCTTCGAATTGGGGATTTACAAAGTCATATATGCTTCGTGTAATTCTCCATTAATTTGCGAATTCAAATACCCATCGATTGAGATTTTTTATTGTTCTTGTGGCATTCAATGTTCTTGGTGGATTGTTGCTCACATTAGGGCTTTTCCAAATTAGGCTTTTCGATTGGGATTTGTTATTGTTTTTTGTAAGATTACTACTCAAATTGTAGCTGCTCAGATTGATTCGACTCGCTGACTTCAAGCTTTCTATCCACCTTTGATAGTTATTGTAGCTACTCCCAAATCAAATATTGAATTCCTTGCTACAAAATCACCTTCTTGTTCTTGAATACATCACCATGGACCAAATATTGATGGTTCATTTGTTATTTGCTTTGTCAATTTTCTACTACTTCCAAAATCTCAGTACCCTTATTCTTAACTCTTAAATCCCACTTCTTTGGAGAACAAGAAAATCTTCAATCAATCAATACTTACATGGTTCCCATTTCTCGTTCTTTTCTATCTCTTTTCTCCAATATCTAAGGCAACAAAAGAATTTCTCAATTCTTCCTCTTTCCTATCTCCTTTCTACAATCTCTAAGGGTACAAAAGAATTTCCAATTTCTTCCTCTTTTCTGTGTCCTTTCTACAATCTCTCTGATTAGGGACCAAAGCATTTCCCTCCTCTTATTCTATCTCTTTCTATATGTGGGGTCTGATTTCTTATTGAGGATGCAATTATTTGGCAAATTTGGGATACTTGGTGGTTCATATCGTGAATCAGTTGCTAAATCTCATAGGCACACAGTTAATCATTTGTGGTCAATATGGTTGCAAAATTTGTGGACTGGAAGAGTTGATGGAGCAGTATTATGCCTTTGATATTACCTGTTACTCAGTTGCCGAAGTTTGATGGGGTGTCTCTCAATGGTTTACCTTCAGAATACAACACTTTTAGATGTGTTATGCGATGTCAAGAAAGTATGCTCTCATTCAAGGAGTTTCACTGTCAATTGCTTGCTGAAGAAATAATTATTGAATATTTTGGTCGTGCTTGCTATGGAGGTTCAGATGATATAGCAGCGCTTGCAGATGCTGTCATGCCTCCCCTACAGCATGAGTTTTGCCTCTCGATTGCAGTATTTAGCATTCCTATGAAGTCTACCTGTTGATTTGGTTTGTTCAAACTCCTTGATAATTTTGGGATCAATGGCATAGTCGTTCTCATTCTTTCTTCGTTCTGTCATAGACCTGCGCATCATGTCACATCCCGGGATCGGCTCCGCCGTAGCATGATATTGTCTGCTTTGGGCCCCCCTATCTGCCCTCACGGTTTTGTTTCTGAGAGCTCACGAGCAACTTCCCAGTGGGTCACCCATCCTGGGATTGCTCTAGCCCCCAACTCGCTTAACTTCGGAGTTCCCATGACTCCGAAGCCAGTGAGCTCCCAAAATGCCTTATGCTAGATGGATGCGGGCATGTACATATAAGGAACATCACCCCCTTTTCGTTGGTCGATGTGGGATCTTACGATCCACCCCCCTTAAGGGCCAGACACCCTCGTCGGCACACTCGCACCACACGGTAGAGTGGCTCTGATACCAAATTGTCACATCCCGGGATCGGCTCCGCCGTAGCACGATATTGTCCGCTTTGGGCCCCCTTCTCTGCCCTCACGGTTTTGTTTCTGGGAGCTCATGAGCAACTTCCCAGTGGGTCACCCATCTTGGGATTGTTCTAGCCCCCAACTCGCTTAACTTCGGAGTTCCCATGACTCTGAAGCCAGTGAGCTCCCAAAAGGCCTCATGCTAGATGGATGCGGGCATGTTCATATAAGGAATATCACCCCCTCTTCGTTGGTCGATGTGGGATCTTACACATCACCTCGCCTTGCTGCAATATCATGCTTGGTTTCACCAACCACGATCTTGAGGGGGGATGTTATAGTATAAAGGGTTTAATGTGTAGATGTTGACAAGTGTCATAATCTAGGCCATAGAAAGAGATATAAGCTCTCTCTTATATACTGGAACCATGTATAGAAATGAACAATCTGAAAAAGCTAATAATAATACAATACAATCTTTTATCAAATTCTCCTTTATTCTATTTTCTTAAGCTCTGTTAACAGTTCTTTTGTTGGAATTGGTTTTTTGTTTTTGTATGGGGGACGGGTCGATGATTCTACTTGGTATCTCCTCTTTCAATAATGAAAAACGAATCGAAATAGGTACTTAATTTGTTTAGAACAAGATGGATGAATACCATATTCTATTTTTTTTGTGGGTTACTCAAACAGTCCTCAAACTTATATCCGATTTACATTTTGGTCCCTCAATTAAATTATTTGTTCAAATGGTCCATCAACTCTATATTATTCGGTCCATTGGTCCTACCGCTACATTATGTCAATATTTCCATTAAATATGAGGGTAAATTGGTCATTTCATCCATCTCTCTCTCTCTCTCTCTCTCTCTCTCTCTCTCTCTCTCTCTCAATCTGACGGTTGAGTAGCGTGTCCATCGGGCATCAACCCCACCTCCACTAAAATGGCTGGGGCACAGATCCTCTTGGCCTACAATACAAATGGTGGGAATCCCAACTGTCAAAACCTTCAACATCAGCTCATAAATCTCCGTGGTATCGGGAAAACTCTCATTTGATATCTGGGACATTAGCTCCGGTTTATGAAAAGTCATATTTGGGTGCTGGGTTTGGGTGTCATGATTTTTTTTCTCTTTTTCTTCAATTTTTTTCTAATTTTGTATTTATTTTAACTTTATTTTTATTTGTTAATTATGAAAAGTCATATTGACCCTAAAATTTGGTTAAATCTAACAAAAAATTAAACCATGGGACCAATTTGCCGAATAATATAGAGTTGATGGACCATTTGAACGAATAATTTAATTAAGAGGCCAAAATATAAATCGATTATAAGTTTGTGGACCATTTGAGTAAATAACCCTTTTTTTTTTTTTTTTTTGTCAAAGAATATCATACTCTAGTTAGCATTGTATTATTTATTCAATCACAATGACATAGATGATATGTTTACCATAATGTAATATAACGCATGATGACTAACATAGTAATAGTGCAATAACAGTTCAACAAGTTCAGCATAATTTCAGAGAAGTTAACTTAGCAGTGGATGCATTGGTTCAATTGAGACAGTTTACTACTTAACCAAACTATTTGGTTTTCAAATCTTCCTTTTTCTCTAAGTTATAAATTGTTCTACGATCTTTGGAAAGTAGTCCTGTACTGGACCAACCATGTGTACACTTTTAGAAAATTGTATGGTTTCTGTTTGGGGGTCTGAAACTGAGGCCGAACTAAGTACAATTGGTTTAGTCTTGATTTTACAAAAATCACGATCGAAGGAAAACGAATCAAATGAAACCAATTTAAGACAGCTTGGTTCGGTATGGGCCTAAGCCCAATTCTCTTTCTTTTTGCATTTTTTCAATATTGTTAGTCATTACAACTTAAAAAATTCACAACTTGCTACATATGTATATTTTTTTTTTCATTTTCTAGCGTATAAAGCCATCTTAAAACTCAGCATCCCAAAGGTCCATCAAACTTCAAATTCAATATTCTTATATAGTTATTATTTAACTTGGTTGTCAATAGGGTCTAGTCTAGTGGAAAAGGGCCTTGAATTGCATGGGTTGTTTTTTTTTAATTTTAATTATCATCTTATTAACCAATTTATTACATGGGTTGATCAATTTGAAAGACAAAATTTCTGCATTTCTGAATCAGTTTATGCATGCAT
The DNA here is from genome assembly GCF_965620075.1 of Prunus avium. Classification (NCBI taxonomy): domain Eukaryota; kingdom Viridiplantae; phylum Streptophyta; class Magnoliopsida; order Rosales; family Rosaceae; genus Prunus; species Prunus avium. The sequence goes on from NC_142291.1 coordinate 4,105,990, forward strand.
ATCTGTTCTTGAAAACATCACTAATTCAATACCTTTCACTTGAATACTAGATGGTTACCCCAGAAATGTTGGGGTTCATGATAGAACTTAGGAAGGTACATCACCCATTACCATTAAAGTGTATGCTCTGTTTTTTCCATTTTGGAGATGGGTGGGAGTCTGTTAGTTTTTGTGCATGATCAAAAGCCTTGTTGACTGCAGGTTGTTACAGTGGCCATTGTGGGAGCGTCTGACCTTTCTAAGATAACAGAGTAGCTTGGGAAGACAGGTGTGTACTTTTTTCTTATAGAAAATATAACTCCAAATGTATTGGACATTTAATTTTGCATATGCTACATCAATTCATGCAGTTGTTGGAGCTCAAGTTTAGATATTTACTTATTATGTATGCATATATACACCTCTCAAAATCAATTTGTTTATGTTAGATCTTGACAACCAAGGAGTTTGAAGGTTTCAGCTTTCTGTCAAAAGAAAAAAAAAATCTAAGCTCAGCTATTCAAATGGTTTGGTTGCATGTATTGTTGGCCTTCAAATTGTCTTAGTGAAGCATATGCTAAAGGCTGGTGCCTTGTTCCGTTTTCCTTCAACTCTTAGATATCCTTGAGTGTTAGTTCCTGAGGGATATTGTGGACACATGCTTAGCATACAGTGTCCTTATTAAAGTGATGTTTTTGAAATTGATTTTGTGAAGTTAACACGCTCATACGCTGTCACGGATCCTTATGAATCCATTGTGTGAAGTTGATTTTCTTAAGCATCAAATGGCCAAAAGTATGCTCTGATGGAGTAACCATTATTTGTTTCTGATAGGATCCATGACAGTGTTGCATTCCTTTTCCTTTTCTCCTGCATATTTTTATTTGTTTCTTTACTTGGTAATTACTCCAAATTAATGGATTTTGCGTTTTGCATTCTGTAGAGCTTGAAGACATTTCTTGGAGAAGAGAATCTGAAGGTAAAACCCATGATCTGTTGTATGCTATGACTCTCAAGTTCCTTATTTGAAAGATACCTAAGGTGTCAAACACAGCATGTACAAAGAACCTGGAAACTTAATCAAATTGTTCTCGAGATTGCTTTGGGATGATTTGCATACAATTCTGCAGGAATTTATGAATTTTACACTTCATTATATCACAGACTTGGACATACCGATAAAGAGGTTAATGGAGTGGAAGCCTTGTTAATTCTTAAGCTATTTATAGTTAGCTTATACTTTCATTTTTCAATTGTAACTGTAGGGGTACATTTATAGAGTTCCGAAGTGGGATGCTTAATGTATCACCAAAATTGAAACTAAGAAGAAAGGAATGAATTTGAAAGATATGACAAGGTTAGATACTTAACTAAAAAACCAAAATTGCGAGTTTATTTTCATTCTAAATGATATGGATTTTCTTTTTCATTTGTATATAACTTGAAAGATGATATTTGGTCTGCAGGTTCAGAACATACGCCCGAAAATGGTATCCATCCTTCGCGAGAAGTTTGTGTCAAATTTTCCAGGTTAACGGGCCGAGGGCCCACTCCAACAACACCGATACTGTCCCCACTTTACCACCTGCACAATCCTCAGGTGTGGGGTTTTATCACAAAAGGCCTCGGTATTAGTTGGAGTGGGGTAATTCTATTTAAAGTACTCTTTCTCCTTCCCTCCCAAGTCAAATAATATGGTAGAATATTTTCTGATATACTCCATTCTCCGAAAGGAGGTATTTATAATACAAAGTTACAAACCCTAGTAGGGTTAAACTAGGAAAATAAGTGGAATCCTAATTACATAATATCTATACAAAAGGAAATAAATAAAATCTTAATAGAATAAGAAGGAAATATCCTAATAGGGCTAAGATTTCTCGCTAACACTCCCCCTCAAGTTGGAGCAAAGACGTCACGCATGCCCAACTTGTCAAGCGAGTTGAGAAAGATACTTGTAGAAACAGCTTTCGTAAGAACATCAGCTAATTGGTACTCAGAACGGATGAACGGAAAAGAAACAATCTCCGCATCCAACTTTTCTTTAATGAAATTTCGATCAACCTCCACATGCTTTGTACGATCATGTTGTACAGGGTTATGAGCAATTGCAATCGCAGCCATATTGTCACAATATAAATCCATGGGTTTCTTAGGCCCAAAACCAAGGTCTCTCAACAATCTCCTCAACCATAATAACTCAGATACACCATGGGCCATTCCCCGATACTCGGCCTCAGCACTAGACCGAGACACCACCTTTTGTTTCTTGCTCCTCCATGTAACAAGATTGCCACCAACAAACATAAAATACCCAGATGTCGAGCGCCTATCTGTAGCTGAACCAGCCCAATCAGCATCTGTATACCCTTCCACATCTGTATGACCATACTTGGAAAATATTAACCCCTTGCCAGGAGTCCCTTTGAGGTATCTCAAAATACGTGTCACGGCACCCATATGATCTTCACTAGGTGAGTGCATAAACTGACTCACTACACTCATTGCATATGCAATATCAGGACGTGTATGAGCCAAATAAATTAATTTTCCCACAAGCCGTTGATAATGCTCCTTATCAGTAGGAGCTTGATCAGGATACAACCCAAACTTGTGATTCTGTTCACTAGGAGTATCAATGGGTTTACAATCCAACATTCCAGTTTCTGCAAGCAAATCCAAAACATACTTTCTTTGGGACAAAAAAATAACATGCTTAGATCTGGCAACTTTAATCCCAAGAAAGTATTTCAAGTCACCTAATGATTTCATCTCAAATTCAGACGCAAGATATTTCTGAAGACTCTGTATTTCCACCTGATCATCTCCAGTTACAATCATATCATCAACATAAATTATTAAAGCTGTCAATTTACCTCTGCGACGTTTCAGAAACAAAGTATGATCCGAGTTACTTTGTACATACCCAGACTTCCTCATAGCTGCAGCAAACCTCTCGAACCAAGCTCTTGGAGACTGCTTTAGTCCATATAATGATTTTCGTAACTTACACACCATACCCTCCTTAGAGGTTACAAGGATACCCGGCAGAGGATCCATGTATATTTCTTCTTTGAGGTCACCATGGAGGAATGCATTCTTGACATCAAATTGTAATAGCGGCCAATCATGATTAGCAGCTAAGGACAAGAGTACGCGTATAGTGTTGAGCTTGGCTACTGAAGCGAAAGTCTCCGTGTAATCCACTCCATAGGTCTGAGTATACCCTTTTGCTACCAATCTTGCCTTGTAACGGTCAATAGAACCATCAGCCTTATGCTTCAAAGTAAACACCCATCTGCACCCAACTGCCATTTTTCCTTTTGGTAAAGGAACTAACTCCCAAGTAGCATTCTTGTTCAAGGCTTCCATCTCAATATGCATTGCATCTACCCGGTTTTGATCAGATAGAGCATCCTGCAAATTAGTTGGCACACATACACTAGATAATTGACACAAATATGATGCATATGACTTAGATAAACGATGAGTTGACATATAATGGTTAATGAGATATTTGGACTTAGCATGTATATCAGGAGAATATTGTACTTTAGGTTTCCAACGGGTAGTGCGTGGGGGCAATGAATAAGTAGGCACATCACTAGAAAGTACCTCATTATCACGAGTTGATTGGGGCAGTGGCAGGGCAGAGGGGGGTCTTGTATCAATTTCATCTGTACGAGAGTCGCTAGTATCACTGTTATGTCCTTCTGAGAGAGGCTCGAAAAATTCCAAAATATCACATGGCGACCGGTCGCTTCACTCGTATCGTCATTATCGTCGCTCGTCGAGGCAAGCGACCGGTCGTTTCCTATGTGCGACCGGTCGTTTTTAGGCAGATTCGTTAGCGACTGGTCGTTCACTTCTATGCGACTGGTCGTATCCAGGCAGATTCGTTCACGACCGGTCGCTTCCTCCATGCGACCGGTCGCTTCCTGTTCTTCAAAAAATCCTTCTTCATGTTCTTCAGAAATTCCTTCTTCAGATCCAACATCTTCCACATTTTTCACTCCGAAACTCTTCAATTCACTCCCCCTCTCCCCCTGAATTGGAGAGGAGGGAGATACATAATAAGGCACTTCTTCATGGAAAGTCACATCCAAAGTAACATGCACCTTCTGGGTAGGTGGATGATAACACTTATAACCTTTCTGAGTAGAAGAATAACCAATAAAGACACATCGCAGAGCACAAGGATCAAGTTTACTCCGTTGATGAGAGTAGACATGAACATAAGCAACACACCCAAAAACTTTAGGGGGCAACTTGGAAACAGAGACAGGGGAAACATGGTCACCAAACACATCATGCGGAATCTTGAAATCAAGAACCCGGCTAGGAGTACGATTAATCAAATAGGCAGCAGACAGAACAGCATGCCCCCAAAGGTGATGGGGGAATAGACATATCCAACATGAGTGAGCGGGCAACTTCAAGCAAGTGTCGGTTCTTTCTTTCAGACACACCATTTTGTTGAGGAGTAAAAGGGGTTGTCGTTTGGTGAATAATCCCTTGAGTACGGAAGAAAGACGCCAAAGTATTATTCACATATTCACCTCCGTTGTCTGTCCGGAATACTTTGACCCGAGCATGAAACTGAGTAGACACCATAGTACAAAACTTTGGAAGAATGGAAACAACATCATGTTTATTTTTCAGCAAGAAAACCCAAGTAAGTCGGGTACAATCATCAATAAATGTGACGAACCAACGAAATCCATTCGAAGTAACGCGAGCCGGACCCCACACATCAGAATGCACTAAATCAAAAGGCTTTGTAGCTTTACTGTCACTTAAAGGAAACACAGTGCGATGACTCTTGGCCAAAATACATGTCTCACACTTAAAACTGGACTCATCACAGGAGCGGAATAAAGATGGAAACAAACGCTTAAGATAGCCAAATGACGGGTGTCCCAAGCGCAATGCCATAACCAAATTTGTTGTTTGTCTTTGACACTGCAACTTTGAACAGTATTAACGACACGATCACGAATTGGTGCAGAAGGCAATGTCAAATAATATAACCCCCCTATCCGTTTACCATGCCCAATCATCTCGTGAGTCCTAAGATCTTGAAAAGAGCAATGGGTAGGATAGAAAGTAGCAGAAGCATTAAGTGTATCAAGTAAGCGACCAACAAATAACAAGTTACAATGGATATTGGGAACTAATAACGCATGAGACAAGGACAGAGTTGGGGTGAGAGAAATGGTGCCCTCGCCAATAATTGGAGAGGGCAAGCCATTAGCACTAGTTATGTATGGGTTACGGGTGTTACTAGACAACTCATCAAAAAATTTAGCATCATAAGTCATATGATCAGAAGCACCAGTGTCAATTATCCAAGTATTGGAGCCAGTACCTGGAATAGAGTCAGAAACACGCAAATTCGCAGAAGCAGCAGCAGCACCAACAATGGAATTATCACCCATGATTGTAGCAGAAACCCAACAAATCACGCAGAGTATACAACAGAACACAGCACAGACACAAATCCGGCAGATGTACGAAGACAATAGAGGCACGAACACAGTAGAGGCAGATGCACACAGCGGAACACGGCAAAGGCACAGGAAATAGAGGCACGAACACGACAGAGCACACAGTGGAACACGACAAAGGCGCAGGCACAAGAACCCTAAAGAAATTAGGGCACACAGTAGAACACGGGTGGGCACAACACACACAGGTCACCAGAAAGTCGGCTATGATACCAAGTCAAATAATATGGTAGAATATTTTCTGATATATTCCATTCTCCGAAAGGAGGTATTTATAATACAAAGTTACAAACCCTAGTAGGGTTAAACTAGGAAAATAAGTGGAATCCTAATTACATAATATTTATACAAAAGGAAATAAATAAAATCCTAATAGAATAAGAAGGAAATATCCTAATAGGGCTAGGATTTCTCGCTAACAGTTTGCTCACCTTAACCTGACATTTTCCATAGCAGGACAGATAAGCTTTGATGTAAGTAATAGTTGATATTCATTTATGCTTGATGATTACTGGACCAGTCCTTTATCTATTCATTCCAACATTTATCTGATGCTCTACACTATTTGCAGTTACCACCAGCCCTGAAGATACAATCAAGCAGTGCAAAGCCCTCTTCGTTCCAACTTTTCGGTTTTGTATTATATGCCATTTTTCAAACAAGAAGAAGTTGTATTTGAGAATAAATGTTAAGCAGAAATCTGAAATGTGTAATATTATTATTAGACGCAAACATATTGGTTCAGAAATTGCATTTTATGCATTGTATTTTTTGTACCACTGGTTCCCTATGTATTTAAATCTATCTTGGAAAGGATTATTCACTTTTGCACTTTGCTTCTGCTAGACTTGCTCTATACTAAAGAAAGATATGTGCAGTTGGATGGTTGGTGCAGCATAAGGTTGTTAAACTAATCATCATCCTCATATCAAAGAGCTATAATTCAATTCTCTCCAATCCAACCACATTCAAAATTTTAAATTGCACAATACCAATTAATCAACATACAAATAAGACCATAAATCAAGACAAAATCCAAGATTGTTATTATTACACACTTTTTTAAGTTTTTTTTTTGGGCCAAAGGTAGGAAGGGGAGGGGGGAGATTTACACACGGATATCATGGGGCTTGAATCCAAGACCACTTGGAGCACAACAAAGGCCTGGAACCTATTCTAAACTTAACCCATTTTTCCACTCACCCTCCCCGTTTGAGCTAACTCAAGTTCTTGATATTAGACATTTTTTAGCCTCCATGATTGTCTAATTTGGATAAAAATAGAAATGGTGCCAAGAATCATCTCATTATTAGTCAAGTAAATTATTCATTTTCTGTTAAAAATAATAAATTTCTATGACATAGGAAAATATTTCAAAAGAAAAACAAAGAAACAGTTGCACAAAATGAAATGAACCATAAAGAAAGAATGCTCATTAAATAAAAAATAAAAAATAATAAAAAAACCTTAAAAATGGAAAGTGTTATATAGTAAATGTATCTTAAACTGGAAGTAAGAAGAGCAATGAATCAGTTCAGACACAAAACGCTGCGTTTAGTTCCATCAAAACAATCCATGGCTGCCGCTAACCAAATGCAAGAAGAAGATGAAAACGCCACCTTCTTCGTAGCGGTTCACGTCGGCCCAGGATATCACGCGCCTTCCAACGAGAAAGCCCTCAGGTCAGCCATCAAACGCTCTTGTCTCGCCGCCGCTTCACTTCTCCGCAAGGTCTCTTTCTCTCTCTGTCGTGCGCATATTTAATTTATACTATTTCCAGCTCCTGTTTGGTTTCCTAGAAAGTCTGAGACAAGGAAAAATTGAAACTTGAAAACATTGGTAATGGCATTTTTACAATTTGATGTGGACCAAGTGATGATGGTTGGAAATATTTAAATAAAAACTTAACACTATAATGTTTTTGTTTCTTTGCTTAAGGGTTCTGGTAGATGCATAGATGCTGTTAAGGCTGCTATTCAAGTCTTGGAGGTATATTTTCTCTTTGTAGTCGTAGATATCTTTTTTTTTTTTCTTGTTTATTTATTTATTTATAAATTCCTTTTATTGATGCTTTTATTAACATATTCTTAGAATACTGCATCTTAGGAAGGAGAAATTCATAGTTTGGTGCTCCGTATCCGAAGTGTTAGTATGATATGACTGTGTGTATGTGGAAAGAATTCTCCGAGGCAGTTTATGGATGAGTTTTAGCCTCATGTTTTGTATAGAAATGAGGGTTAACATTGTTGCTTTGAAGTGTACTTTTGGAACTGATTAAAATTTGAAGAGAGCTTTAGTCCAATTAAGTACAAGTAGCTAGAACATGTGCTTTAAAAGCACCAACATGCTTGCAGAACAACTTAAGAGGAAGATTCAAGTTCCGATGAAGATTAGATATTTTGCTTCTCTTTCTTTATGTGGAATTGTGGAGAGGTTGTTGATAGAAGCCTCTTTCCTTTCTTTGAGAGCAATATTTGATGTGTACCATATCATGTATTGTTTATTAACTCGGTTTCGATGCCTAAAGGATAACCCAAGCATGAATGCGGGTAGAGGATCCAATTTAACAGAAGATGGTCATGTAGAATGCGATGCCAGTATTATGGATGGAAGTTCTGGAGTTTTTGGAGCTGTTGGAGCAATTCCAGGTTTTCTCATAGCCGGAAATGACATATATTATTCAAATATGCTATACATTTTCCCTTATGTTACTTAATATCCCTTGCACTGTAGACCGGGTGTCAGAAACCCCATCCAGGTTGCTGCTTTATTGGCCAAGGAGCAAATGATGGGATCCTCTCTGTTGGGCCGAATACCTCCAATGTACTAATTCGTTTCTCTTAATCAGACAATGATAGCTTTCATTCTAATCATTGTGTTTAACTCAGCATTATTTTCTTTCAGTTATTTTGTCCCTTGAAGTATTTGTAAACCGTAATGGACTTTTTTTTCCTGATCCTCTGTTCTTCTTGTCTTTTCCCTTGTTTTCTTTTACTTAATTTAATAATGGAGCAGATTTTTTGTTTTGTAGCTTCCTGGTTGGTGAAGGTGCCCGCATGGAGCAAAGTCTGAGGACATTGCATTGTCAGCTAGCACACCAGCTGCTGATGAGGTAATTTGTTTTAGTTTTTATATATAATACTCATCTCAATCACTAATCTTTATTTTTTGTATGCTTATGTTCAAACTGGGAAATGGCTCTGATGTTTCAGCTGCAAATTTATTTTTTAGAAGGGATGAAGTAATTGTGTGTGTATTCAAAACAGTGGCTGGTGACAGAAAGGGCAAAAGCACAACGGAGAGTACAAAGCAATAGTAGATTATACAAAATTAAAGACCGATATTTCTGCTTTTGGACTTTCTTGTAGTCCTCAAGAGACTGCTGGAATGTCAGGTATTTCATCACCTTTTGATATAAAGCAGATCAATTCTGTCCTTCAAAGCTGATATTTTTTATAGTGCAACTTACCATCTACATGTATACGTGTCCTGGCAATGACACTTTCATTCTGTTTACCTTCCTCCATACTGTACAGTAATCTTTGTGTCTATTCTTTCCTTAACATGCGCTAAAGAGGCACGTCATAATATTTGAGGGATATGTTTTAAATCATAGTGCCAAAGCCAAATTTTGAACTATTCCTCTCTATAAATTCGGAAAAGTATGTTGCAGCATGATACACTTACACTTCATATCAAAGTCTGTTCTATTTATGCCTTTAATTTTCTTTTTAGTTTTTTTCCTTTTAAATAATCTGATACTCTGTTGACATAGCAACAAAACTGTTGATTTATTATCTTCTCCAGAAAATATATATTGATGATCTGTTCCTTTTATAAGGATGTTTTTCTTGGTTCTTCTAGTCTGCAGACTAGCCTCTTGCTTAATTTTATTATGTAGTTCGTATGACCTTATTAATAAAAAGAACTAAAGGATTATACTTCTCTATAAGTGATCGTTGTATGTATCTATGTTTTAGAATTAGAAGCTCAACCCTGTGATTCTTTGAAGAGCAATGGGGCTGAAGAGGATTGCGTCATGGACACTGTTGGAGTTATTTGTGTGGACACTGAAGGACAAATAGCTTTTGGTGCTTCAAGTGGGGGTATTGCACTGAAGGTGGCAGATGCTTCTAATAATTTGCACTCGTTTGTTTGTCGTCTGTTTGTAGTGACTAATAATCTAACAGGTTTTTTGTTTAAAAAAAATATAATAATAATTCAGGTTGGTGGGCGAGTGGGATTAGCAGCAAAGCATGGTTCAGGCTGTTGGGCATCCTCCAAAGGTTTTTCTGGGGCGCCATGTATAGTTGGCTGTTGTGTAAGTGGTGCTGGAGAATATCTAATGAAAGGATTTGCAGCTTGGGAGTGCTGCGTCTCTTTGTCACTGTATGTTTGTCGTATTACTATATAACTTATTTTTTAAAATTTTCCTTGACTTGAAGATAGCTTCTCTGTCTCTCTCTCGGACACACACACTCACACACACCAAGAAGCCAGCTTTATTGCGTATTGGACCTGCCAAAGTTGGAGTGGTCATGATTTTTCAAAGTCAGAATTAGCACCCTATAAAAGAAAGGTATAATTTGTTGTGCGGAAGCGTCAACCAACTGTGAGTGAAAAATAAACAACAACTGGCAAGAGATAAAATAATGAACACAAAATAACACCAACAAGAACACCAAGATTTATACTGGTTCGGCAATGCCTACATCCAGTTTGGAGACGACGGAGTATTCCACTATAATCAAATGAGAGAATACAATAGTGTTTAACACTCAGAAACCCAAGCCCCAAATATACCCAAGTTCACACACTCAAGAATATAAAGGGAATACAAATTGAGTACAATTGAAAAAAGGGAAAAATAACAAACGACAGCAACAATTGTTTTGCTGCCCAACTCTTATTTTTCCTCTCTCACTTCTCTCTGCCAACTTCTGTCTCTGCTCTACTCACTTGCTGCTGCCATGCTTCTCTATTTATAGAGAAGCCAACGGGTGAAGGCCAACTATTTCAGTTATGAGGCCAACTACTGAAGTCAAACCAATTAATTAGCCAACGTCCAACACTTAATGTGCCCATGCAATTTGTCTGCCAATCAACCAAGACAAACAACCGAAAGTAACCAATCAACCAAATACCAAGGCAAACAGCCAACTACAACAATAACTAGCAGAAAGTGAATTTCACCTTTTTGACTTCTTTGAGCCAATAATCAACAATCTCCACCTTGGCTCAAACCCTTGAAGTAGAACTCCCAATAGTCGTCTCCCAATCCCCCACGGGGCAATCAACAAATTTTACAAATGCCAATCAAGTCTAAGCAATGCTTAAACTTGAGTAACGAAACTGGCTTTGTCAACATATCTGCAGGATTGTTGGTGGTTCCAATCTTCTCATGAAGAATATCTCCCTCTTCAATAATCTCACAAACAAAATGGAACCTCACGTCAATGTATTTCGTACGTGCATGATGAACTTGATTCTTTGCTAAATAAATAGCACTCTGACTGTCACAATGAACATCCACATGGTCCTGTTGAACCCCTAAGTCATCAAGCAACCCTTGAAGCCAGATGGCTTCCTTAATAGCTTCTGTTACCGCCATGTATTCAGCCTCAGTAGTCGACAAAGCAACTGTAGATTGCAGAATCGACCTCCAACTCACTGGACCTCCAGCAATAGTGAATACAAAACCAGTAGTGGACCTACGCTTGTCCAAATCACCTGCGTAATCAGAATCCACATATCCAACAACACATTGACCAGTAACTTTATCCTGCTGAAACAATAAACCAACATCCACAGTACCCAGAATATACCGTAGAATCCATTTCACAGCTTGCCAATGCCCTTTTCCTGGATTATGCATATATCTACTGACAATACTAATAGCTTGTGAAATATCAGGCCTTGTACACACCATAGCATACATCAAACTACCGACAGCACTTGCATATGGAATTTGAGCCATGTAATGACTCTCCTCATCAGTGCTAGGAGACATAGAAGCACTAAGTTTGAAATGAGGGGCAAGAGGTGTACTAACCGGTTTTGAATTTTCATTCATCCCGAAACGCTGTAGTACCTTCTTCAAATACTGCTTCTGACACAGACTAATCTTGCCCTTCGCTCTATCTCTTTCAATTTCCATACCTAGTATCTTTCGAGCTTCTCCCAAGTCCTTCATCTCAAATTCATTACTCAGTTGAGTCTTCAACCTTTCAATCTCCACTTTGCTCTTACATGCTATCAGCATATCATCAACATATAAAAGCAGATAAATGAAGGTCCCATCTTGTAGCTTGCGAAAGTATACACAATGATCATAGTGACTTCTTGTGTACTTTTGCCCGATCATAAACCTATCAAATCGCTTGTACCATTGTCTTGGAGACTGCTTCAAGCCATACAATGATTTCTGCAATTTGCAAACCCAATTTTCCTTTCCAGCAACCTTAAAACCTTCTGGCTGAGACATATAAATCTCTTCCTCCAAATCACCATGTAAGAATGCAGTCTTGACATCAAGTTGAGCCAACTCAAGGTCAAACTGTGCAACCAAAGCCAACAAAATACGAATAGAAGAATGTTTTACTACAGGAGAAAATACCTCATTGTAGTCGATGCCTTCCTTCTGAGCGTAGCCTTTAGCTACCAATCTGGCTTTGAATCTTACATTGTCTTTTCCCAAAGATTCCATCTTCTTGGCATACACCCATTTACAACCAATTGCTTTCTTCCCCTTTGGTAACTGAACCAGCTTCCAAGTCTCATTTTTATGAAGAGATTTCATCTCCTCATCCATAGATTTCTTCCACTCCATGCTTTCTGAACTTCTGACAGCTTCTTTGTAGACGGATGGAATATCATCTTCAATAACGGGAAGTGCATATGCCACAATATCAGTAAACCGAGCAGGCTTTCGAATTTCCCTTCTCGATCTTCTGTTTGCAATGTAATCTTGTTGCTGTGGAGGCTCTTGGGTAGGTGCCTCCTCTTCATCATCCTTGTCCTCATCATCAGAATCAACTGTAGGACTAGTGTCTGTAACATCAGACCTTACTGGAACAACTGGAGTCTTCAGTAACTCCACCTGCTTTGAACTACTCATAGTCTTGGTTGCTTCAATTTCACCTTCATGCTTGTTCTGATTAACCATAGCAGCCTCATCAAAAGTCACATCTCTGCTTACAACAAATTTCTTCTCATCTGGACACCAGAGTCGGTATCCCTTCACGCCAGTGCTAAAGCCCATAAATAGAGCTTTCTTTGCTCTTGGATCCAACTTGCTTTCTCTGACATGATAGTAAGCAGAACAACCAAATATGTGCAAATACTTGTAATCAGTACAAGGTTTACCAGACCATACCTCCATAGGCGTTTTGCCCTCGTTCGTAGCAGTAGGCAACCGATTAATGAGATGGCTTGCATAAGTAATCGCCTCAGCCCAAAACGCCTTGCCTAAACCAGCATTAGACAACATACACCGGACTTTCTCAAGCAAAGTACGGTTCATGCGCTCCGCCACCCCATTTTGTTGCGGTGTCTCCCTAACCGTGAAGTGCCTCACAATACCCTCATCTTGACAAACTTTCAAGAAAGGATCAGACTTATATTCACCCCCATTGTCTGATCTGAGAGTCTTGATCTTTCGACCGCTTTGCATTTCAATCATCTTTTTCCACTTCGAGAATATCTTCAAGACTTCATCTTTACGCTTCATGGTGTACACCCATATTCTTCTAGAGAAGTCATCAACAAAGGAGACAAAATAATGGCTACCTCCCCAAGATGCATTCTTGGAAGGTCCCCAAACATCAGTGTGAACATAATCTAGAATGCCTTTAGTGTGGTGAATAGCGGTGCCAAATTTCACTCTAATTTGCTTACCCAGCACACAGTGTTCACAGAATTCCAATTTGCATGCCTTTGCACCCTTCAATAAGCCTTGCTTCACCAATCCTTGCAACGCTTTTTCACCAGCATGCCCAAGACGCATATGCCATAACCTCGTGGTGTCTGTGCTATCTGCGTCAGCAGGTTCGGTGACAGCTGCTCCACCAATAACTGTATTCCCCTGTAAGAAATACAAGTTATTTCTTCTTGTACCTTTCATCACCACCAGTGCCCCGTACACAGCTTTAAGAACTCCACCCTCCATGGTGATCTTGAGACCCTTGGATTCCAAAGCGCCCAATGAGATGAGATTCTTCTTCATATCCGGTACATACCGAACATCACTCAATTCTCTGACTGTTCCATCATGCATCTTCAAACAGATTTTGCCTATCCCTTGTGTTTTGCAGGCATTATTATTGTCCATCAAAACAACTCCACCATCCAGCTCCTTGAAACTAGAAAACCATTCCCGAATGGGACACATATGATAGGTGCAACCTGAATCCAAAATCCACTCCTCGGAGTGACCATCAGTAGATGAACTAGCCAAAGCAAACTCGAAATCATCATCTCCAGATTTTGCAACATTTGCTTCAGAACTCGCTTTCTCCTTCTCTCTGTTCTTCAATTTGGGGCAGTCTTTCTTCCAATGACCCTTTTGGCGACAAAAGGCACATTCATCTTTAGCAGGAAACTTCCCTCGTGACTTTGAACGAGATTTTCCCCGCTTCCCAGATTTTCTTTCCTCTGTTCGACCCCTTGCAACAAGTGCCTCGGTTTGTGAATTTTGAGTCTTCAATTCCTTCTTACGACACTCATGATTCACCAACGCCGCAGACACCTCCTCAAGTTTCACCTCGGATTTTCCATACAACAAAGTAGTTGTCAAATGATCATAATCATCAGGCAATGAATTTAACAAACATAGTGCCTTATCCTCGTCAGGAATTTTCACATCAAGGTTTGCTAAATCAGCAAGTATTTTATTATAATCATTGAGGTGTTCATGCATAGAAATACCTGGACGATACTGAAATCGGAAGAGTCGCTTCTTCAAGAAGAGCCGATTTCCTGCGCTCTTGGTCATATACTTCTCCTCCAATTTCATCCAAAACTCCTTAGCAGAAGTTTCCTTCATATACGGGTATTTCAACTCCTTATCAAGGAACGATCGAATAGCAGCACAAGCATGAAGATTAATTCGCGTCCACTGCTTGTCATCAATATCTTCTGGTTTATCCTCCAGAACCATATCCAACTCTTGTTGATACAATACATCCATAACTTCACATTGCCACATACCAAAATTATTAGAACCATTGAATTTATCAACTTCTAACCTTGTAGTAGCGATAGGATGTCTATTGGATATAGGTGCCGACGAAGACGATGTCGACTCCTTCTCCTTCACAAGTTCATCTTTATCTCCAGCCATCAAATCCACTCGGCACTATTCACAAATACGGCACTGTTCACAGATACTGTAGCATTCACTGTTCACGGAACTGTAGCACCGGCACTATTCACCACTGTAGCACAGCCTATTCACGCCACTGTAGCTCCAGCAAATTTTTCACTCCTACGAACCCCAGTCGAAAAACTGGAGCTCTGATACCACTTGTTGTGCGGAAGCGTCAACCAACTGTGAGTGAAAAATAAACAACAACTGGCAAGAGATAAAATAATGAACACAAAATAACACCAACAAGAACACCAAGATTTATACTGGTTCGGCAATGCCTACATCCAGTTTGGAGACGACGGAGTATTCCACTATAATCAAATGAGAGAATACAATAGTGTTTAACACTCAGAAACCCAAGCCCCAAATATACCCAAGCTCACACACTCAAGAATATAAAGGGAATACAAATTGAGTACAATTGAAAAAAGGGAAAAATAACAAACGACAGCAACAATTGTTTTGCTGCCCAACTCTTATTTTTCCTCTCTCACTTCTCTCTGCCAACTTCTGTCTCTGCTCTACTCACTTGCTGCTGCCATGCTTCTCTATTTATAGAGAAGCCAACGGGTAAAGGCCAACTACTTCAGTTATGAGGCCAACTACTGAAGTCAAACCAATTAATTAGCCAACGTCCAACACTTAATGTGCCCATGCAATTTGTCTGCCAATCAACCAAGACAAACAGCCGAAAGTAACCAATCAACCAAATACCAAGGCAAACAGCCAACTACAACAATAACTAGCAGAAAGTGAATTTCACCTTTTTGACTTCTTTGAGCCAATAATCAACATAATTAGCATTGTAGAACAACAGTTGGGACGATCTACAACATCTATGAGTTTTTTAGTTTATATACCATGTCTATTCTTGTCCAGATGAAGCGCAGTATGTAAACTTGACTTTCATATCCATTGCTTAGTTCACAGGCGGGTCCTGCCTCTGCTTGCATGAAAGTTTTACGCTCGGTTGTTCAAGAGAGTAATCACAATTGTACTGATAGAAGTGCTGGAATTCTACTTGTGCAAGCTGATGATCCCACAACAGTGAGTTCCAAGCTAGAACCTTTTTGTGTTAGTTGTCTGAAACAAATCATTTTTTTTTTTTTACAGGAATAGTTGTCTGAAAGAATTGTATGTTTAAATGTTGCTTTTTAGGTTTCAGGAAGTTCTCCAAAGTTGAAAGCCATAGAGATTGCAGCTGCTTACTCTTCCTTATCCTTTGGAGTAGGATACTTTGGAAGCTCTATGGAGCGGCCCAAGGTATCTGAGTCTGTTTGATATTTTTATTGCTATCTTTTTCTTCTTTTCTTCTTCTATTTGTTTTAAATCTTTTGGGCCCGGTTGATCTTTCAGGACTTCAAAGATCTCATTTTGTGATTATTCTTGTATTGTTTATGTTTCACATAAACTTCTATTTAGCGGCATCACACCAATTGTTTCTGTTTGTTCCAATGAATGTGTATGGTAATGACTGTCGGGGTGATTATATTGTTATTTGGCAACTTCAAAACTAAATGCTTTATCTTCTGCCTCATACTGTCAATATCTATTTGATTTCTAACAAGAATGTTGAATCCGTAGTGAATTTGTGGACTAAATTGTTTCCATCTTTCAGGTTTCAATTCTTAGGAGCACAAAATTGCAAAAAAAAACTGGAGTGGACCATTTTCGAAGCGCGAATTGATCTTACTGATGGAAAGCTGCTATGACTGCAAGTTGCAACCTTGTTTGTTTAAAATTCTGGATTGGCTGCTTATGCTTTGACGTTGAGGATCATCCGTCTGTCTCAATTGGCTAATCTTCTCCTACTGTTTCCTTGTCGAACTACGTCTGGATGTGTTAAATTAAGTGTGCTTCTGATCTGTTAGCTCTTGTTGCTGGTACTGGAGTAATTGGTGAAGCAATCTGGCAGGCCTCCTCCTCATAGCAGACATCTCCAACCAGCCGATAACCTCGAGGGCTCTTTTCATCCTGTCAAAAAATACACACATCATGATCTCAATTACCTGTAGGCTGTAGCCTTGAATGAGATACAATCCTCATAGCATGACCAAATAATCAAATTTCATATGAGATATTTAGTCATATACTCATTCTTAGCACAAAAACTATAAATAAGCTCTATACCATTGAATTTCTATAAACAAACCCCAAAAAAAACCCAAAAAATGACAGCTGGCCTTATTGAATTTAATTTCGATTATTAAATTACTTTGATGCCCTATTGAGTGTTTTGGGCCTTTTTATGAGGTTTTGGGGTTAGGTTTGTTTTAAGAAATTAATGGCAATTTTGTAATTTAAAAGAAATTAAAAGCTTTTTTGTTATGTTGTAAATGGGCTTTGGGTGTGTTTCTAAAGTCCATTTCATATAAGGTGTTTTTATAATTTAGGCTCTTATATTGGGTATAATAGTGAATCTCCTGAGTGAGATCAGCCCAAAACATTAGAGATAGACCTTAAGAAATGATGAATTGCCTAAGCATCAAAAATTGAAAGGCAGCATCAACATTGCATGACCAAATCATCAAATTTTATTTTAACAATGATATTTCAACATATCCACTAACAAAATCAATGCTTCATTTCCTATTCACAAATATATCTGAGTCTGACAACCAAATCAAGAGAGAGATTATGATATCGGCTTGTCTTGTGACTTAAACCACATATATGCAATCATGAGATGTGGCGTGGTGGTAGCTCACCTCATTCCTTAACCATGAGGTTGGGGGTTCGATCCCCGCCCATGGGAATGGAGCGCATTTCATGACCAGCTGTTTACCTCCATTGGGAGAGCTTCCGCGGCGAAAGGGATTAGTCACTGCTGTCGGCGGTGGATACCCTTGGGTCTCACCTAAAAACCACATATATGCACACGCAAGGCAGATGTAGAGATGAAGTTGAGCATTTCTGTACTTCGAATGAATTAATCCCAACAGAATCACAAGCTTTTTTCTTGTTGCGCAAATTGTAATTTGTATGTGCCACTTCCACTACATCGTGACCACACGATCATGGTTGCCGTGTAGCCCATGGAAACCAACTCTGCAGTCTGCACTGGCAATTGGTATAATTCAATTTGTGGAATTGCTACAACCTCACGAGTCAACTGTATCTGAATAAATTATAAATTAAAATAATAATGATAATAATAATAATGTTAGGCTCATCAGCTCATCTTTGCTCATTACATTATATGTCCTCACAAAAATAAAATAACCAAATCGGAAATCGTTTAACCGTTTGATTATTATCATAATATTTCAATTGCCCCGTAGGAAATGTTGTATTTGATTTTTCCCTTTAATTATTTATAAACTATCTTACGCTTTAATTTTTTTTATTTTAAATATAAGTGATAGTCTCACACACACACTACCAAAATGACATTGATGTTCAAACCTGAGATCACTAGTCTACAAATCAATATCCTTTTTCATTGGGCTAGACCGGTTGACATGCTTTTTACAATTTCAAATCCTGATGTTTAGTTTTCTTCATATTTTACTTGCAATGTGTTTTGTGAAGTACTAATTATTACACGTAGCGAATTGGTGATCACTAAACAATTAATATAAAAAATCAGAGTAATTTCTGTTCTCCTTTTCTTTCATTGGTAATGGAAAACCAAGCATATGGGAACTGACATCTGTCTCCAAGATGAACATCCACATGAGCAAATTATTTTTGTTGTAGGTATCAATCACATATTTAAAAGCTTCAATGAAGAAGAAAAAGCAAAATGAACATAAAGCGATCTCGTCTTTTCTTCAAATTTTGTTATCTGTGCAACAATTAATTATACTTTTGGAGACCAACAATATTTTTTTTTTGTCGAGGAGACAAACAATATAAACTGATACTTTGAAAAATAAAATTGTTATGGACAGCTTGAAAAAATTGGAAAGGGACAGAAAAAGAAAAAGTACAAAGAAGATAGAATGAAAGGTTCAATTTCGACCACATAAGCAACAAGACCTTCGACCAATAAAGAAAAAAGGAACAAGACCAATAATCGTAACGCGACAGCACAACAACAACACCAAAAAGGATGTCATGTCTCTTTGAAAGAAGTTTTGATTGCATTCACTGTTTAGGGAGGACAATCTCGTGTTTCACATGATTGTGTATTATACATGAAGAAGGCGAAGCCATAGTTTTAGCATATCTTGGTGGATCATCATGACAAATTGAAAACAATTAAGACATTTAGTTGTCACTAATCAAATAGACGAACACAACACTTCAAGACAAGAATGACAACCATTTAATTGAATGATTTCGAATTTCAGTGTTTTTTTGGAGAGATGATTTTTGAAAAAATACCTAAAAAAACAGTTCGAATCGTTGAAATACAACGTGTAATGATCCCCACAAAAATGTTCGTTAAATACACTAATTTGAATAATAACTCAATTGAAGCTCTCTCTGAGAAATCAATTGCATATACATAGCTCAAAGTGTATTATCTTTTTCTAACATAACATGCACAACATTTTGAAGTCGTCAAATTGTAGGATGATCCTATTGAGTCATAATTACTCCACTTTTATTGGTTGAATCTTGTAATAAAAATCTTGGATAACATGCTGTGGGCCATGGCCATAGACGAATTGTACCAGGTAGTGAGTATCTGGGGGTGAATATACTCTTGCCGACAAAACCCCAGGCTCCAACTGCCACTCAAACGAGCTCCACCACCGGCCATAATAAATTGTCTTAGTCAAGAAGAAAAGGAGGGATTTGGTTCCCACCTCAACTTTTTAGGGTTTATCTGCTTTTCCCTGAAAATCATCTTGTATTAGTGTTTGTCCTGTTTCAATTTCTCTCTCACCCCACACCTATCCAACTAACTGTTAATTTAATTGGATAACGTGTCAGATTTTATGCAAGGAGGACCCATTTATCCATAAGTAGTTAGGTGACTTCACTCACCACAACTTTTTTTTTAATTATTATTATTTTTAATATAAATGATATTGAAGGAGTCAAGTTTTCTCACACACTGAGAATGTGTCGAGTTTCGAACTTGAAAATACTAATCTGCAAGTCCCATGTTCGCCACTCACCCACAACTTAACACATCACACATGCTCACAAATTATTTTTATTTTTATAGAGCTTGAAGTTTATAATAAATTGGTTAATTAACATAGGTTTTCAGTAACAAAACATAAGTTTTCGATGAAATTATAAATTTTATAGCCACCTTGATCACAATTATTATCACAAACTATTACTTGATCCAAGAGAAGTAGACGGCAATCCGCAACATTCATTGATCTGTGAATTATTTCTCACTACCGTCGGCCCCAACCAGAGCATTTCCTCCACTTATTCTCTCTCTTACTCCAACATGGATTAAGGGGGACCAGCAAATTAGCAATCTTGCCGGAATGTTTTCTCACTGATTAGTGTCTGAACGCTTAATTTTATCTATTTTAAAATAATAATAAAAACTAAATGACAAAGTTTATGTTCAATGAGATGCTTGAACGTTTATCAACAGATTATTTATCTTGAAAATAAAATAAAATAACATCACAAAGTTAAACAATTAAAAATAACAATATAATATAGAAATATTATTCCAGATAGAACTACAATGACCAAAACAACAAAGGAAGCTTCTGCTCTAGCCATGTCTATCTGCCAATGAGTTCAGTCCACGAATTTCTTAAATAAAACTAGATTTGAATTATTTTGATGGCATTTTGTGACTTTCATTCTGCATTATAGTATAATAATATAATACGATTTAACTCATATAATATGAATACAATTGTCTACTTTCTATTAAAGAAAATGTTATCATAATACCCCACTTTAGATGGGTATCTACCTATCACTTTTCATTCGATTTATAGAGAGGACAGCAAATCCTAACAGTTCACTAAGGCATGGCACGTGGCAAAATCACGAGTGTCCAATTTGAAGATATTTACTATTAGGAGAAAATTTTAGAAATGTCACATATACTACTTATATACTAATTTCAATTTGTCACTCAAAGAAAATTTTGATTTACCAAAATTCCTAAGTTAGAATATGTGGCATCTACAACACATACGTGACAAAGTTTAACAAAATTTTGGATAGAGTTACAGTGCCACACGACAAATTAAGCATTTTGAAAAATTAAGATGTGATTTTTCTTAAATGTTTGTTTTACAACGATGAATTGTAGATGTGACATTTATAAAGTTTTCCCCTTCCTTAAAAAATCAAACCACTTTTAACCTAAGGTTATATTTGAGCGTGCCACAGGAAAGAGTGAAGAGCCGAGGAAAAGAAGTTTGGCACCCGCACACTTATATATACCCACCACCATGCACCCAACTGTCTCACACCATCAAAACCTCTTCTCATATTAATCTTGCTCTCCATCGTCCCATTTCCGATATAATACCCAAAATACCCCGCCATGTCTGAAGAGAGGCACCACCACGGCCACTTCCACCACCACAAGGATGAAGACAGACCCATTGAAACCTCAGACTACCCTCAGTCTGGTGGTTACTCTGATGAAGGACGTACCGGCAGCGGCTACGGTGGTGGTGGCTACGGTGACAACACTGCTTATTCTGGTGAAGGACGTCCCGGCAGCGGCTACGGTGGTGGTGGTGGCGGCTATGGAGAGAGCGCTGATTACTCCGATGATGGACCCCGCGGCGGCCGCTACAGCGAGACTGCTGCATATGGCACCACTGCCACCCATGAATCTGAAATTGACTACAAGAAGGAGGAGAAGAACCACAAGCATCTTGAGTACCTAGGCGAGGCCGGGGTTGCTGCTGCTAGTGTTTTTGCCCTGGTATGGATTTAACCACCTTTTATATATTAATCTTCTAATTTTGTTCATGATTTTAGTTATATATTAACCTTAAATGTGAAGGATCA
The DNA here is from genome assembly GCF_965620075.1 of Prunus avium. Taxonomy (NCBI): domain Eukaryota; kingdom Viridiplantae; phylum Streptophyta; class Magnoliopsida; order Rosales; family Rosaceae; genus Prunus; species Prunus avium. Next base: position 4,127,746 of record NC_142291.1, read on the forward strand.
CAGCCAGAAATTCTTACACGTTCAAGGCTCATCTCCCAATAACTAATTAATCATGCATAGTAAGCAGATCATTGTATACAACAGTTGTATGTAAGAATTTCTCCACGAAGCAGGGCGAATGCTTTTAAGCTTGTTAGGTCTTGTCAACATAACAAGAGAAGTGTGAAACATAAATTTTCTCAAGTATCATATGGATTAAGTTATGTGAGGCCACAAAATGTCTGTTAATTTCCAGGTTTTTTTCTGAGACTAATGTAATTAAGATCTGTCCCAGAAATAATTTCACAAAATTATAAAGATATTTTCATTTAACAATGGTCCAGATGAGACATATAATACAATTAAAATACCATATCCTAATTAATTAACTCTTATTTAATTTAATAATGATCATGAGATGTGATGTGATGTGCAGCATGAGAAGCACGAGTCAAAGAAAGACCCAGAGCATGCTCACAGACACAAGATAGAGGAGGAGATTGCTGCAGCAGCTGCAGTTGGGTCTGGTGGGTTTGCCTTCCATGAGCATCATGAGAAGAAAGAGACAAAGGAAGAAGAGGAAGAGTCTCATGGAAAGAAGCACCACCATCTCTTCTAAATCTACAAATAAATACTATATTTTATATTTATATATTGTGATTTTACTTATCTGTTATGAGTGAGGTTTGATCTCAACAATGTTATAATTGTTGAGTGCTTATGTGTGCTTGTTATATGAGTGCTATGTATCTATCTATTTCTCATTGTTGATAATAAATAATATCGTTTACTTGGTGTTAATTAATTTCTATATTATTAATTAGTCTTTTTTTTCTTTCTAAGATAGAAAATATTATATATTGTTCTTGTGGTGGTGGTAGTATGTGTTATCTTTTTTTTTTTTGGTCGAAGTCTGATCTCATTAAAGAAACCCAGAGAAAACAAAATACAAACAGAGCCAAAAGCTCAATAGCAAGACACAAAAACTAGGTAGAAACAGCTAGACCTCAAAGGCACAAGGCTATAACCAAGCTTCTCACCCAGACAAAGAAGAGTTCCTACAAAGCAACAAAAACAAAACACAAGAGACATTAAGGACACTGCTTCTCTTAGCCTCTTCTAAAGGACACTGTCTCTCTCTTTCCCTGGAAGGGACATTTCCACTTTATGCAAATCACAATTTAACACATATGCAAAAATAATTCATAAAAAAACACAAACAAAAAAAATCTTTATATACACATCAACCTGTGATTGGTAGAAAAATAAACGCTCTTATTTTTAGGGAAGGAGGCAAGTATTTCCCTCTCCTTAATTTGATTTTCAGGGAAGGAGGCAAGTATTTCCCTCTCCTTAATTTCCATCAAGGTCATGGTTCATTTTGTCAATCCCAACTTTAGTAAATTGACTTAGCAAATATCTGGCCCTATCGGAGAACAGTACGTGGATATTGTACACTTGCTTTTCAATCGTGAGACCATCATGTTCATAATAGTGCCATTTAATATAAACATAAATTAATTATTATTTTTATAATATTTTATACAAGAGATACTGGGAAGGAGGAAACTTAAGATCTTAGATTGAGGAGTAAATTGGGGTTTCACTCAATTATAATATATATTAGACTCTTTAGGTGAGCAAGACAGTATATTATAATATATATATATATATATATATATATATATATATATATATATATATAGGATCCATATATTTAATTTATTAATTTTTATATCGTATAGTATAAACCCATCTTCTAGTCTCTTTCATGTGAAGTAAAGGGTCCCCGGGAATAATGATAAAAGCAATTGTTTCTTTCTCTTCCTTCTTCGTGCCATTTAAGCCAAAACGTAGGGTAGCCATCCATTACATAACCAATTTTTGTTTATGAAAAGTATTACCTTCATCAAAATCACGGAAAAATGACTAAATAGCTCTCTTAAAAAACCCTTTCCATTTAACAATGATGAAAGGAGGACATTACAAGTGAACAATGAGGGGTTGACTCTAATGACCCTACCTTCTTTCCTCCCGATAATAATTTTGAGTGAATATGCAATTGAAGTTTTAACTCTCTTTATCATTCTTATCACAAATCGTCCTTGAGATTTTCAAAAATCATCATTTTAGTCCCCCACATTGCAAATCGATCAATATGACGTTTTAGTACATACCTTGCCACCATGGCCCATAAGATAAGGGAAGGCGGTGGATAGATTCTTGTCTTGGAATTTTTCGAATGACAACGATGGAATTTAAGAAACCCAAATATAATGGATTAGTGTATATATATCCCTTTTATTGAGGGATTCTTCAAATAATTTTATTTGAGGGATTTTTTTTCAACGATCCAAACAATCTATTTTTTTAAGTCTTCATTCTTAGATCATCCTTACAAAAAATTAGACAAATCGGAAACCGGTTAGACATCCAATTGTGTCCTACAAAATCAATGAACATGGGCTTCAAGAAGGTACTAAAATTTCAATTATTTAATTGAGTGGTCAAATTATATTAGATTGAAGTTATTTTTTGTAGAGATGATATTTGAATGAATATCTACAAAATAGAAGGTTTGGATTAGTGAAATATAATCCGGAGTAGGCCCTACAAGAGTGTCTCTCAAATAAGCTTATTTGAGAGATCCTTCAATAGAAGCTCTCTGTGTATATATAAATATATTTTATTGCGTACTTCAGTTTTGTGCAAATGTTAAATCCATATCTAGCTTTCAATGACCAAACGAATAATTTAATTTAGAGACCAAAATGTAAATCGGGTACAAATTTGAGGACCATTTGAGTAATTAACTCTTAAAAAAAAAAAAGGCATGATTTTGTAATACTATATTCATTCAGGTTAAGAATGGTAAATCAACCTTTATTTTTCTTTCTGATATCAACTGGGGAGGGCAAGAAACCTACTGGCATGGCATCCGTTGATAATAAATAGAAATATATGTAGTTTTCAAGGTGTAATAAGTGAAAAGTCTTTGTTGAAGAAATGTTTCCACAATCCAGATCGTCCACCAAGGCTTGGATAACTAGCAATGCATGTGATGTGGCAAGAGCAAGAGAGCCCCACTTTAGGGGAGAGAGAGAGATCCAAACGAATCCAGACCGTCCACCAAGGCATGGATAGGTAGCCAAGCATGTGGCAAGAGCAAGAGAGCCCCTCTTTAGGTGGATATTTTACGTACGAGCTTGTGATAGAGAAGAGCCACAAATTAAAGCCAAAAAAAGAGTTTTGGGACACCCAACGCTTATATAAGGCCCCCCATCACCATGCACACCCAACGCAACACCCTTACCTCATAATCTTCCTTCATCCTCGCATTTTCTTCAAAATACCCAAAATACCCCTCAACATATGGCTAAGGCCCCGTTTGGGATTGCTTTTTTTGGCCAAAAACCCACTTCACTTTAAAGTTAAGCAGTTTAAGGTGTTTGGTAAAAAGAAAATATCCTGATTATTTTAAAAGCAATGGCCTTTTGACAGCAGCTTTTAAAAGCAGGCTCTGGGTTGCTTTTCAAAGCTGCTTTCAAAAGAAGCAGAGATGAACATTTAATGAATTTTTTTAATTCCCAAAATACCATCATTCATTTTAAAAAATGACACCACCTCCACTTCCGCATCCAACTCCACCACTTGCACCACCACATTCACTACCTCCACAACCACCGCCACCACCACCACCACCACATCCTCCTCCTCCTCATCCTCCACCACCACCACCTCCTCTTTCACCTCCACCTCCACCTCCACCACCACCACCACAACCACCACCTCCCCCAAAACCTTCACAACCAACATCACCACCATCACCACCACCACTTCCTCCTCCTCCTCATCCTCTGCCACCACCACCTCCTCCTCCACCACCACCACCTCCACAACTGCCATCCCCACCACCACCAACTCCACCTTCATCACCACCACCACCACCTCCACTCCATCACTACAACTACCACCACATGATTAGTATATAACACTTTTAACATCATGTCTATTTTAGTCATTATTCACAGTTACAACAATTTTATATTAAAATTTACGAAACGTTTTTTACACTGCTTTTTGTACTAACAGCACTTTAAAAATATTGTTTACCAAACATGGAGCTGCTTTACTTTACAGCTAATTATTTTCAAAGCACAGCAGAAGCAACTTTTTTTTAAAGTGACAGCAATCCCAAACTGGGCCTAACCAGGAGCAGCACCGCCGCGGCCTCTTCAACCAGGACAGAGACGAAGAAAAATCCTCATCCTTCTCTCAGTCCGGTTATGGAGATCAAGGCCGCACTGGTGGTTACGGCGACAGCACTGGCTATGGCGACTCCACTGGTTACTCTTCTCAAGGACGTGCCGGTGGTGGTGGCGGCGGCTATGGCGACAACACGGATTACACCGGTGAAGGACGTCGTACTGGCGGAGGAGGCTACGGCGGCAGCACTGATTACTCTGGTGGTGAAGAGCGTCGTGCTAGTGGAGGCGGCGATGGCTACGGCGACAGTTACTCTGGTGAAGGACGTCGTACCGGTGACGGCGGCTATGGAGACAGCACTGATTACTCTGGTGAAGGACGTCGTACCGGTGGGGGCGGCGGTGATTACAGAGATAGTTACTCTAGTGAGGGACGTACTGGAAATGTCGGTGGCTACGGAGACAGTTACTCGGAAGGAGGACACGGCGGCCGTGGCGAGACCACTGCTTACTCTTCTGATGGGCCCCGCAGCGGACGGTACAGCGAGACGTCTGAAACCTATGGGTCTAGTGACTCTGGAGACTACAAGAAGCAGGAGAAGCACCACAAACATCTCGAGGAACTTGGGGAGCTAGGTTCTGCTGCTGCTGGCACGTATGCATTGGTAGATTAACGTTTCAACCCTATTTTTCTGATTTAATTTATGATTTTAATTAGGCATACTAATTGTGGATTTATGATCATTCTCAAAGCTATATTAGTGCATGATTTGTGATCGATCTCGTTGCAAAGAATTTTTTAGTATGATGGATAAGTATACATCACCTATTTTATGATAATCAATCATCTAAATGATATATACACCCGTTATATCTAAGAATTTATCGTAAAAAAATACATACTTCCCGTTCACTTAAATAGAACATAACCGAAGAAGTGGAAGATTAATTAGGCTAAGTTTTATCCAGATCTTATTGACAAAATATATAATTGCCAATCTTACTTTGCGTTCACTTAAAGTATAGTGATTAATTATATGTAATTATAAGGCCAAATCTTGTTTTGGTTACAACTTACAACAGACCAAATCAAACTCTAGTTTTTTATTTTCTAACACTAATGAAAATTTATAGGATATATCACATATATAATTTTGAAATATAATATAATGTTTTGTAATTCTTGAGCTTGGATATATAAAAGGAGAAACTTTGACCCTTAAGTTTTCTTTTTTTTGGGCAGTATGAGAAGCACGAGGCAAAGAAAGACCCAGAGCATGCTCGCAGGCACGGGATAGAGGAGGAGATTGGTGCAACAGGGGCAGTTGGTTCGGGTGGGTATGCCTTCCACGAGCATCATAAGGAGAGAGAGTCAGAGAGAAAAGAGGAAGAGTCTCATGGAAAGAAGCACCACCACCTCTTCTAAATAATCTCAATTAATCAATATCGATCTTTATTGATTACCTAATTAAGTGGTTAATTATGCACTGTGCATCTCTTTAATTATTTGTGTGATTGTTTAATTATGATGAATACTCAGTATTTTGTGTCTGAGAATTGATGCATGTTGAGTCTATAAGTAAGACTCTTTGTTTAAAGGGTACTGTATATATCCGGTTTTCTTTTAGCATGTCATGTATTTCATTGTTAATAATCGTTTACTCGGTGTAAGTTTTATATGATTTTTTTGGTGGTATTAATCTTTTTTTTATACAAGCGATATTGAGTGAGGGGGAAATCGAACCTAGAACCTATGCAGTGGTATAAATAGTCTTAACTACTAGCTATAAACCCCTTGCGTATAAATCTTAGCCAGACTTAATTAACACAATATATCGATAAGAATATAGAGTTGAGAAAATATGCACAGGAAAATCATTTTGTTGATTTTTTGTTGAATTAATCCCCTTTACCTTGTTGTAACTAAGTGAAAAATATGGTGCTTTGCATATAGAATTCGATAGAAACTGATTATTCTAATCATTTAGTCTTAAATAGTAATACACTCATAAAGGTAAGCCCAATTAAGCCATTAAAACACTGCGACTAATTCATGCTAAAACATAATTAAGATCATGAACAAAATAGACCCTACTAGTTAAGTAAGTAACGTGGCCAAAGACCCCATATGCGTTACTATTATTGATTGAAGATCTCAAATTCTTCAAGCGACCAACTTATTCGAACCAGGAACAACTTTTACATTAATTAGTAGGATCATGACTTGATGGTGGTGATGGTGGATTTGACGACAGGGATTTAACATGATCGGCTTCATCGCAGTAACCCTTGAGTAAATCAGTCTCTTCCGCAGTAAACCCTAGCGTGCCAAGCAAGGCAGGCCAACACTGATGCTCAATGGTCCAAATGGCTTCACAGCAACTGTGACCCAAGTAAATCTCACCATTAAGAAAAAACATGACAACCTCACCAGAACATGACTGGAGCTGAAACAAAGCGTCCCAGCAGTTGGAAGATTCTTCATCCAAATTCAACCTGGCCACGAGGTTCAAATTTAACCAAATTATTTTAGGATTCAAAGGGCGAGCACTTGTGGGTAAGAATGGCATAGTCAAGGCTAGAAGAGCTGTGAGAAGGAAGAGCTTGAAAGTTGTGTAAGCTGCCATTTTGATTTTGATTGTGGATGAGTAAGGGATTGATACGAATGAAGGTTTTTATATAGATGGTGAGGTGATTGTGTTATAAAATGAAAAATAAAAAAAAAACCGTTACGTGCATTGGCTGGTGAAGAGGCTGCTGAGAGTAACTCATAATGACAATGATCATGCGATACTTAACTCATCAACTGATGATGCATATAAAAAAATTTGTGGGAATTAAAATAATTAAACGTAATTCCCAACCACAGACGAATTAATGGATAATTTATGGTCTTTGTGAGGGTTGGTTTGCTTGCTAGCGTTGGTTTTGTTTGCTGATGTTCAAAAGGATCGACCATTCGTTTGCTTACCGAAAGTTGGTTAGTGTATATTCATTATTCGTGCTCATTCCAAACGATTGATTGAGACCCATAATTGGATGATTAAATTTATGTTTGCTTTACATTTTAATTTCAAATTTGTTCTCAAATTAACAAAGTCGATTTCAACCTATTGTAATGTACAGTAAGGGAGGGGGTTTGAACTCGGGTCAAGCTGACCAACTCAGTGGGGCAAACACACTACCTTGACCAACTCACCTAACCCACATTTGCAATTTTAATTTTCTATTAGATTTTTAGAACTCCAAACTATGCTTCAATTCTCATTGGAATTTGCTTAGAGCTAGACAAATTAATAATTTTGTGATTTGTTGATTAGCTAGATACTGGAGTTGGCTTCATTTGGGCTTTATTTGGTGCCATTCGGCCTTCGGTTGATGGCTCTTGGATGTTTGTTTGGCTCTGTTTGTTTGAACATATCTATAGCTTACAATACATCTTAATTTTTAGAACATATGTCTAATTGTAGTTCCAAAATGTCTCAAAATAAAAATCGGAAGAAAATAATAGCTCCAAAATTATTGCCACTCAAATGATTTCCCTAGCGTGAAATGTTGTCATCAAGATAGACTGCTGTGTGAATATTAATATGAAGACTACATTCTCTACTTTTGTGGAAATGTGAGTACATTTTAACTAGATTGATAACTTCTCATTCATAAATCACCAATCTCCAAATAAAAAGTTACTATAGTTTTATTTAAAACTGAGTGATGCTAAATAAGAGAAGACTGCATAAGTGAAAGAGATTGTATAAACTATTAAAGAGATGATCAATGAAGCAGACAGGGGAGGAGTTCCAACAAAGCCATTGGTCGGTTTTAGATCGATTCAATGCAAATGTTTACGGGTCTGATTGAGAATTCTTGTTGTCTTATTCCATCCTGCAAAAAATAGAACAGGGCAGTTTAAATAGTCACATAAGTTGTGTCAATAAGAACCAGGTAGGTGATCTTGAGGTGCAAATTTCATGCGAACCTGGCCAATAAGTACATGACTACTTTCGATCAGTTCAAGTTGCACATTAGCAGTGTGCCCAGTACCGGCCATGGCATCAGGAACCCAAATTTCAGTTGACTACAGGACACAGTTGGCGGGCTTCAACAGCAATAGTCTTGTTATTATGCACTTGAATGCAGAAACAAAAAAAATTACAGTATGTCCCGTTTACTTGCATCATAAATCTTGCATATACGCTTTTGCAATGGAAAAAAAAAAAAAAAAAAGTTGCAAGATAAATTGTTCTCCTCTCCTACTTAATATCATTGAAACTTGTTGGAAGACAAATCATTGAAACAAACAAAACAAACAACCATTCACTCTATCTTAAGATAGATGAGATCATGGAAGACATATACTTGTTTGCTGAAGGTAAGTACTTAATGATTTGCAGTATGCTGACAGATACTTTGCTCAAATGCTATATAATATGCAGCAACATGACAAATGTACATGAGAGAGAGAGAGAGAGAAAGAGAGCAGAGGAATTACCATCAAAGATATGAATCTAATGATAAATGTATGGCTAGAAAAAGAAAATGGCATAGTCAAGGCTAGAAGAGCTGTGAGAAGGAAGAGCTTGAAAGTTGTGTAAGCTGCCATTTTAATTTTGATTATTGTGGATGAGTAAGAGATTGATACGAATGAAGGGTTTTATATAGATGGTGAGGTGATTGTGTTATAAAATGAAAAATAAAAAACGTTACGTGCATTGGGTGGTGAAGAGGCTGCTGAGAATAACTCATAATGACTATGATCATGTGATTATTTAACGGCAGGAGAAGAGGAATTATCATCAAAGAAATGCAGCAGCTGTGATGCCTCTTGCTTTGAAAGTGAGGAATCATAGGTCAGTCCCAAACACATCCATCTTTTTTCTTTTTCTGGGCCGAGCTTCGTCAACAACATCATCATCATCATCATCATTTAATTCATCTTGGTCTCTGCCTCTTCGGAAAGAGCATAGGGTATTGCAGAGGAGAGATTTTTGGTCAGAAAAGAAAATGTAGGGAGACAGATGGTGGTGACTAACTAATAATATCAATTGTGAGAGCACCGTTATTGGCCTTTCAAGTGTTTGAGGTGCAAAAATTTAGCTCCTCTTCTAAGAATAACAGTTTTTAGTAAACTTTTAAAAACAGTGGGAGAACCGGGCCAACCGAATGAAGGAGCAAACAATAGTACGTCAAATCCAAAAAAATGAAAAGTAGAATCAGCCAAAGCAGCAACTCACATTGAAATGCAGCAGCTGTGATGCCTCTTGCTTTGAAAGTGAGGAATCATGGGTCAGTCCCAATCACATCGATCTTTTTTCTTTTTCTGGGCCGAGCTTCGTCAACAACATCATTTAATTCATCTTGGTCTGCATCTTCGGAAAGAGCATAGGTATTGCAGAAGAGAGATTTTTGGTGAGAGCCACCACTTCCACTAGGACTAGCCTCCTCGTCATCGTGGCGTTGTTGACCTTGTGCATCAGCTGATTTGGTAGGACAATTAGTAGTGCTCTTGATGATGTATTTGTTCATCATGATCTGGTTGAGTTGTTCCACATCTAGCTCGTGCACCAAACGAAACCCACACTTCTTCACATGTGGTAACATTTTTAAGGAAGTGCAACCGGCTATGTTTATATCCACTAATGAGATAAGCTTAGAAAGATCTGGCAATTGTTGAAGCCTTTGGCACCCATTCACCTGAAGTGACTGAAGCTTAGAAAGACATCCAATGCTTGCAGGAAGGCTAACAAAATTGTTTCCACTAAGATTTAATACTTCTAAAGAGGACAAGCAGCCAATATCACTGGGAAGATCCCCTTCACAAACACCACAATTTCTCAGATCTAATCTCCTCAAAGACAATAAACCATCTAACGAATTTAACACAAAACCATTTCTGTTTTGATACAAACCGGAAAGGCCCCACCAAAACCTTGATTTATTAGGCTGTGATCCACTTTTACCCAAATCTAGCACGTATAGTTTTTTCAAACCAACAATGGAGCGTGGCAGCTGTCTTATAGAAGTTCCATACAATCGAAGCTCTGTAAGAGACTCCATCTCCCCCACGTTCTCTGGGAGTTTGTCAATTTTTGAGCATCCACCCATCCAGAGCCATTCAAGAGACTTCAAATTACAAATTTCACTCGGAAGACCCGCGAGATTTTTGCAATCCTCTAGATACAGAACAGTAAGGCCTACCAGACATCCTATTGATGAAGATAATTTCTCAATGGACGTCCCTTGTAAACTAAGGGATGACAAATTTTTCATTTGCCCTGAAAATTCTGGAATCTTTTTCAATTTTGAGCACAAATCAAGATGCAACCTTTCACGACATTTGAGATCTGCAATTGACGGGTGAATCTCAACCAAATTCTTACAACATCCAAAATCCAACAACTCAAGATTTGGAATGCCACTGAAATCCGGGGTTGTGGTCAACTTTTCAGAGTAACGAAGGTCCATATTTTTCAAGTTGGGCAAGTCCTGTACAATTCATAAACAACGGTAGAATAGATAATTAGCTCATATTTATTTTAATTTTTAAAACAAAATATTTAAAATAATTAAAAAAAACTAATTTCTAGAATGGCATATGGTCACTACTCTTACCATTCTTCCATCCCAAAGCCGAACAAGTTTGCTCTTACGCATCTCAAGTGCAATAAGGAAATTCGGTTGAAAACCTAACGGCAGAAACTTGGAAGGATACGAACTCCATTTGATACTTCTCAAGGAATTAGGAAGAATTCTGGGGCTTGAAGAAATGATCACATTGTCAAATTCAAGAAATTTCAGGTTAAGCATCTTAGAGAAGGCTTCACAACTCCAATTTGCCTTTTCAAGTCTTGCCATGCTTAAGCTGATGCCTTTAATTTTGTTCGTTGCCTGTAATTAAGATATTACATGAAAACTTAACTGCGCATTTAAGTCAAATTTCAGGTTAAAATTAAAATAAATCATATTTCTTTCAAAACATGGTATTTTCTACATAATTTCTTACCGTATTGTTTATGAATACATGAAAGATATCATCATGATTGCGCAATCTACTTCGTCCACCAGGCTCTTCAGGACACTCTCGACGAACAATTTCCAATGCCATTTCTTGTATCAAATCATGCATCTCAACATTCCTATTTGATATAGTTAAGAGTGATTTCTGAACGAGAGCATTTATCCCAATACGACCACATAGCCTACAACTGTCTAGTATTTCAATTACTTCCTCCTTGTCCTTCCCTTTATGGAAAAATGCAACATCAAGAAATATATCCTTGTTCATCTCATCTAGTCCATCATAACTTATTCTGAGCAAATCAAATATTTCTGAATCAGGAATTTTCCGCAGCTTATCCAATTCACTTTTCCATTCATCTTGATCTCTCTTATACACTAAGCATCCCAAAAGTTTAAGAGCTAGTGGAAGGCCTTTGGCATAATTTACAAAACCCTTAGATAATTCCAAGAAACCTTCCTCAAGCTCTTTTTTTTTAAAGGCGTTCCGACTAAAGAGCACAAGGGCATCATCATCACCTAATGCCTCTACCTTATATGATATATGTATATCATGTTTAACTAGCAACCGTTTATCTCTAGTTGTAATAATGATTATACTCCCCTTACCAAACCAATCCTTTTCACCAGCCAACTTTTCAAGTTGGCTTGATTCACTCACATCATCAAGAATGAGAAGAACCTTTTTATTATACAAGCAATTCTTAATGACAGAGGTTCCCCACTGTTCATCCCAAACTTGAGTAATTTGATCCTTTAAGATTGGGGAAAGAAGTTGCCTTTGTAGATCAACAAGATTACCACGTTGAGAAACCTCTCTAACATTAGCAAGAAAGCTGCTAAGTTTAAAATGGGTAGAAATGCTATCATAAACTAGCTGAGCAATGGTTGTTTTGCCAATTCCGCCCATCCCCCATATCCCCATAAAGCGAACATCATCCGTAGGATGAGCTAAAAGCAAATCTACTTGCTCACGTATAAACTTCATTCCCACTAACTCTGTGGAATCTAACAATTTGAATCTGTGATGCACTTTCTCCCACACCCATTCAACAATATTTTCAATAAGCTTTCTTTCACACCTACAAAGAGGAAGAGTAAAACGATGATTAAGTTAAAAATATAAGCCATGGGTTTTGTTAAGACATACGGAGAAGGTGTTCATTCATGCTTACTTATTCTTTGAATCAAACCCAGATAAACTGGCCACTTCAGTTAAAGCATCTCTCCAGCTCTTCACCCTTTCTCTGTCTTCCCTAAACCTTTCCTCATGCTCAGCGAATGCGCACGCAAAACTGCCGCTTTGTTTTCTCACATGGGAGGGATCCACATTATAAAACACTGGCAGAATTGTGCCCTTGGATTTCATGCATTGGAGAATCTTTGTAAGTTCATCCAAGCACCAGGAAGAAGATGCATAATTTGGCGAGAGAACAACGATTGCAAGCCTTGATTCTTCGATTGCATTGAAGAGCTCTGAAGAAATCGGTGTCCCTCTTTCAAGCTTAGGATCGTCCTTGAATGTTTTAATGCCCCTGAGCTGCAATTCGTGGTATAAATGGGATACAAAGCTATTTCGAGTGTCCTCACCCCTGAAACTCAAAAACACATCGTGGTTCGGTTGAGGAGCAGACTGATTAGGTGAAGGAAGAAAGGCAGAGTCTCTTTGGGTGCTCAATGCCATTTGGCAATCTGCTGCTGCTGTAAACACTCAATGAAAATAAGCCTTTCGCTAATTAATTCTTTAAAAATCCACACACTCAACTAATAAATAGAAGATGATGATAATGTAAACTATAATGACTGCACATAAGTAGAACACATATCTTTGGTATGTCACAGAAACTGTCGAAATATCAAGAATATACACAAGAGCTCTTCTCCTCAATCCGATCCCTCATACACTCATTCTAGATGGGGTGAATTCTTTTGTGTGGGTTGGCTTGATCGGTTGAGCAGGGGCACTTGTGTTTTATATGCATCTGCCTGAGAGTCTCTCCCATCAAGAAAAACTCTCAAGCAGTCCTTATTGCATTAGGAAATAAAAACCCTAGTCCATATTAATTAGGAATCCCTGTGGCCCATGTATTTAACTTAAACACTCATACAAAGGCTACGGGCCGAGTAGTAATTGAGTCCTTGATCAATATTGAGCCCAAGACAACCCTATGATGATTAGAAGACCACTTAAGTAGGTAATTAGATTAATCCAACGTCTTACATTCTCCCACTTGGTCAAATAATCATCAAGGCTTCAAAGTTGATCACTGTATGGCCATGTAGAACTCAACATCACTCTATTCCTAAATCAAGCCACTGTCAAAAATGTAAACTTACATGGAACTGTCGGAACACATTGAATTTATAACATCCAAGATTCTTACAACCACACATATAAGCTTGCAAAATCACATAAGGCTTCCATCAAGACTAGGACACAGAATGATCAGGACAAAACTTAATTTGTGTTTACAAAGGTCACTTTCATTCATAAGCCCTTCCTTAAGAGATTACTAAGATCTCTCCTTAATGACACTGGCATGAATTCATGTCTTATGCAGTGACTGTAGCTAGCTATACTGCATGACGACATGTTACTGGATTCATTTGTCAAAGAAAGGTAAACATAAAACTGAAGTCACGTAATCCAATAAAAGAACCGAACCAAACAGCAATAGACGAAATAATTGAACTGTCTCCAAGAAATCTAATGAAATTGAGTGGAATAAAACTTAGCTCCCACTAATTCTACATATCAAAACTTAACGGCATAACCATAATTGTAACAAGTATGAAACAACCTTATTCAATGAATCAATGAACCACTGGAAAAATTTCTTTCTTTTACCTTCTCCCTTACAAGCATGAACCAAAATCCAAATGCTTATTAGCAATCAAAAAATTCAATTGAAAAGGCAAAAGTCATTGATTAACTACTGAAGATTTGAACAAAACTGCATGAAATAATAAGAACATATAACATACGTAAACCAAACTTTGTTCTTATTAGCCTTAAAATCCTTAATGCAAAACTAGATTGTTAAGCGATTAATAAGAAATATCCAAATTACTGAATACATCCTCAAAGAAGATCATTAAACGCTCCCACTCATCAAAACATATATTTTGCATGTTACAAAAATGGATCAATACCATATAAAATGAATTAATACCATATAAAATGAATTAATACATTATAAAACTTTATCGCAATCCAATCCTTAGAGTTAGAACTCAAATTTAATTTATTCAATACTTTCTCAAACAACACTTTATATTTAAGTTGCACGTAGATGAGAAAAACCAAAAACTGTAATGGAAGCATTCAACTTTATTCCACTTGCATCTTAAACACCGATTCAATTTTCTTTAAGCAATACGAAACAGTCAGTCATCCAAACAGTTCCAAGTATGCTTATTAGTACTCAGAAAACTTCAATGCGTCAAAACCCAGAAAAGAATTCCAAGTATGCTCCAAAACCTATATGAGCTTTATGAAAATACAAGATAATAAGGTATTGAGTGTGAAGCCCAAAACTTTACATCACTTCTCCCACTTGGTCAAACACTCACTACTTTACTACTTGAAAATATATAGTGCACCAATAACCTTATGATTAGAAACACTGTGACAAAAAAGTGTAAAAGAACTTTCAAGGCGTGCTCCTAATGTACTTCACAGTATAAGCCTAAATGCACAAAAACTGTCAAGAAATTTCCAGCAATGATATGTGATTACTTGAGAATTTACCATAATTAATTTATAAGTCGGATTAGCATCAAATTTAATGCAAACAAACTAGAGTCATTAATCTTCAAACAGAAAAATTAATGAGTCGTTTTAAAGCTAATTAAAAAGACTGAAATTGACCTACAAGGTTACTCAGAAAATCTGTCAGCACATACTTTTCCTGAACACAGATCACTAATAAAATTCTCACAAATAATCTATACATCCAATAATCACGAAACTTTGCAGAATTCACGAAGACACGTATATGCTCAACATATCAAAAATTCAGTTCATTTGAAGATCTTTAAGTGAGTCATTCAACAATCTTTATTCATAATGCAGAAACTGTCAGGAAAATTCCTGTGCATCTGTTTCAACTTTATAAATTCACCAAAAAAATTCAATTCTCAATATATTTTCATGAATTCAGCGTCTAAAGAAATCTTAGAAAATGATCCTTATCGCCTAATTTTATCACAAATTAATTCGTACTACAACATTATGTAAATAGACATCATAGCAGCATAGTTCAAAACTGAAAAATTAGTTAACTATAGAATTATGAAAGCTATCAATATGCTCCTCAAAATTTAATTATCCTTATGTGCATTCTAAACATCATAAAACAGTAAGTTCCATGTAGGTGCAAACGAAACAATTAAAACCATATCACAAAACCAAAATATATAAAATATCATTTTATTAAGTTTGAAAAACACCTTTGAGCAATCCAGAGATCGTATCTTGAGTATTTTATATATGGCAATGTGCCACTTTGATTCAAAACAAGTAAGTTAGTGATCCTTAATCAAAAGTGCAATTTTATCCATGCACCTCATTCATTAAGAAATAGCAATACAACAGCAGAATATCCTTATTTCTAATGCAAGATCTAAACTTCATATAGCATGACATTTTCCTCATATTAAAACAAAAAGTTTATCCAAATAATTCGCCATGCAAAACCCAAGTTTTTCTTTAGGTTATCATTCAAAATTATCCTTTCTTGGGTGAAAAGATCATATTTCTTAATATCAAGCATGAATACTATATAACATGACATATAATTAGACGTCGATAAACTGAGAATTGAAAACTATAATGGCAATAAAATAGTGATATTCCTTAAATGCAAGTGATATAACCACAATTAATACTTGTAAATATATATTCACAAGGCAAGTTTGTCTTTATCCAATACTGAAAGCATAAAAAATAACACCAATCATGCCTCAAAAACACTTGCAGCAGTACACCATACCATTTAAAACAAGCCAACTTTATTTTATTTCATTCTATATGACGAACACAACCTTACAGATCAATCCAACTTTACGTGATTCAATCCAATTAAATATGTATCAATCCTTTTACACGTATGAATCAATCCAGCTGTATGATATAAAACAGTCACTTGATTGCATATGAAAAATAGCCAAGTATCAAACATGTCCATACATAACCAAATAAGAAAACACAAATTTTCGATCAATCAAGTCACAAATACCAAAATTGCATACATTCTATGAATATGCATAAACCTTGATGTGAACTAATAGTGATCAGAAACTGTAGTGTAACTTGAGAGAATATTTGATATGAGAAATTAATGCAATCAATTTTTCATACTCATATCTCCTTTATGTGATCAACCAAAAATCTATTTCTTTGTCATACCATTAACTTTCATGACTATTCAAGATCACCAATATCAAATTATCATCAACAACTTAAACATGTTACAATCCGTATAACAAGAACAAAATTTGTATGCCAATGGAGTTAAGGTTCATTGTGACATAACTGAAATCTTCCAAAATATATCATACAATCAATCTGTCCCCATATCCTCAATCAAACATAATTAATTCACACCTTTGGGTAGAGAATTAAACATGTTTTCAACACTAGGACATGAACATACACGAATTTCCTGAACAAAGAAACTCCCACGTCTTTGGACTGAAGAAATTCCTTGCTAATTCATGCAGTTCATCTCCCATGCTGTTCCATTATAAGTGTACTCATGTTAAACCACTCACATCTTTGGACAGAGAGTTTTTAACACGCCTACCTACAATGCCAATTATGATCAATTCCTTAAATCCAGAAAACTATTAATGATTGAGTTGCTTTGGCTCACTCAACCATTGCTAGAATATCTGTAGACTATGATCATAAAACTTCCAAATATGATAAAGTTAAAACTTTATACTTTTATCACATTTAATAACCAATCTTATTAGAATCAAAGGTTCTTTAATCAACTAGGTTGCTTTCGCTCTTTAAATTGAAACAAGAACTCTTGAAACTTTGATCTCAACCCTTCAAGCATGAACGAGAAAAGCTTTATATCGAAACATGCTTAACAAAGTATGTTAGTGTAACAAAAGATTAGAAAACAATACATGCTTATGTAGCTTTCAGTTTTAGGTTTTAGCTTTCTGGTTTGGTGCTTTAAAACTTTATGCATATATGTACTATCATGCTTACTTGAAAACCTAGAAAACAGCTTGATTAAAACTACCCAACATAAGCAGCGTTACTAAAAGGCCTTTGGAAAAAAAATGTAATTATTCTATCTCTCTCTAGCTAGATTGCAAGCCAAGCACAAGTACTCTTGATTACGATTCCATGTTTTTCGACATCAACCTTCTTGAAAACATGTCAACTTGAATGAGATCTAATGCATTTAGCTTAGTGCCGGAATAAAATTACTTGTATTAATTCATAAGAAAATGAGCATGCATCCAATGTGTCAATTCTTTTAATAAGATCTGATATGCCATATATGAAATTATGCATGCCAACTATATCCATGATTGATTGACTCTCCCAAAACAAGGTGCAAGCAGCCTTTATGCTAATTTGTCCCCTTATGTTTCGTTTCCTAATTTCTAGGGATATTTGGCCAAAAAGTTTAGGATCTAATAATCTTTAGAGCTGAACCAAAATAAACAATATAGGTGACTTTACCTTTTAAAGGGTCTGAATGCAGTGTTAAGCTTCATGATGTGTTGCCTATTATTCAGAACTTGAATTTCTGGATCAAACTCAATAACTCCCATGAAACCGATAACTGAATCAATGGTTTCTGCTCAACGTCTGCTGAACGCGACTTCCTCTTCCTAGGCTTGCGGCTTTTGGATATTGGGTCTGAGAGCAAGCGTCTTGCTGCCGTCGTTTGAATTACCATTATCGATTATGTCTAGTGATTTTGGGAGAGGAATGAGAATCAGAAGCTGGGGTTTTAGAGGGAGGCAGTGGAGACGGGTCCTCATAATCTAAGACTAGAGTTTCTAGAGTTCCAATGGCTTTGGCAGAAAAGATGGGAGAAAAACTTTTGGTTCTAAGACATGCAGCCTAGGCTCTGATACCACATGTAAACTATAATGACTGCACATAAGTAGAACACATATCTTTGGTATGTCACAGAAACTGTCGAAATATCAAGAATATACACAAGAGCTCTTCTCCTCAATCCGATCCCTCATACACTCATTCTAGATGGGGTGAATTCTTTTGTGTGGGTTGGCTTGATCGGTTGAGCAGGGGCACTTGTGTTTTATATGCATCTGCCTGGGAGTCTCTCCCATCAAGAAAAACTCTCAAGCAGTCCTTATTGCATTAGGAAATAAAAACCCTAGTCCATATTAATTAGGAATCCCTGTGGCCCATGTATTTAACTTAAACACTCATACAAAGGCTACGGGCCGAGTAGTAATTGAGTCCTTGATCAATATTGAGCCCAAGACAACCCTATGATGATTAGAAGACCACTTAAGTAGGTAATTAGATTAATCCAACGTCTTACAGATAAATGGCTTGCATAAAGAAAAGGATTAAAATTTAGAGAGGTTTTTTTTTGGGAAATGAAAATTTAGTAAGCCAGAGGAAAAATATGGATGTTGAGGAAACAAGTTTCAGAGCAAAGAAAAGGAAACAAAAAGTTTGACAAGTGGGGAAATCATATTACACACGTTGAGGAAAATATCGATAGTCGAGTACATGTTATATTGTTATCTTTTTTTTTTTTTTTAAATCCACTTCAACAGAGAGAAACAGAGGAATTCAACAGATAAAGTAAACATGAGAAGGAACAAAAATACGAATTTCAACATTTAAAACAAAAATATAAGCCTCAAGACTACACAAGTGAACTTAAAATTGCATCTGCTTTAGTCAACGTTACCTGAACAAAACAGATATGGAAATGTAGTCGAAGCAAGCCAACAAGTTTAGCTTAGTGTTACCTCAACACCGAAAAAATTACAGAGCCAACAACCACACAACCAGCAAACCAACCAGAAACTCACAATAAATACAACTTCTCAAGATCAGCCAAAAAACCAGCAACAAAAGCAAACCTAACAGTCAGAGAGAGAGAGAGAGAGAGGGAGAATTGCAAAACTGTGTAGTGGCGAGCACACATTTTCTCTTGTCAGCTATCTCCAAGTCCAACGTCTCCAATGAAAGTCCAAGTCTTCGGTCAATGAGTGATTTATTTTGAAGAGGAAGGAGGGCATTTCATTTTCGGACAAGTTCTTTTGCTTTTTATTTTATTTTATTGTCAATTATTTGAGTGGTTGCATAATTTTCTTTTGGTCAATTTTAGATAATAGCTTTGATCTAAACAATAAATGATTAAATAAAAGAATATTGTTTGGCTCATTCCGTAAAACGAGTTACTCTTGATATGTTTCTGTATATCTATATACATATTTGAAAATTGTCTGGACACATTTCAAATAAAGTAAAAGGAAATGGATCTTTCCATGGAGAAGCCAAGTAATTTCCTGTGTG
This sequence comes from Prunus avium, assembly GCF_965620075.1. Classification (NCBI taxonomy): domain Eukaryota; kingdom Viridiplantae; phylum Streptophyta; class Magnoliopsida; order Rosales; family Rosaceae; genus Prunus; species Prunus avium. The sequence continues at coordinate 4,147,483 of NC_142291.1, forward strand.
ATGTGAAATTGGGTGTATTCATTCACCGCCAGCCAACTTTGCCAAGAATCCTCGTAACAAAAGTAATAAAATAATAAATTGTCAAGAAGAAAAAAAAAATTGTTTATATGCAATTCCAAACTAATTTCCATACACAAAAAGACAAAATAGGGTAAGGGTACAAACTAAATTTCATGGAGGTTCGCAAGCCGCGGGCCAAATGATGAACCTTATATCATGTCATCTAAGGCATATCTGTTGATTATAAAAAGCCCACATCCTTATAGCAACCTCTAATTAATGTAATTGCCTAATCTCACTTTTGCACTCTGTTATCACTCAAATCAATTTCACAAGGACAAACATCATTTTTATCAAAAATAGCCTAATTTGGCCTTCAATTTCATAAAAGTCAATTTTTTAACAAACTTACAAATATAGCTGAAACTTCACTTGAATAGACTCGAACACTAAATAAACTTACAAATAAATTTGAAAAATATGGTTTTGTATAAAAAAAAACAATTCAAAAGATTCAGGATGATTTAACTAAAGACCTTTGCATCAGAACAATTCAAAATGGCACAACAATTTAATTTCATATACTATACCTCATATACTATACCTCAACACTTTTTCACACTCGAGCAAAATTTTCTGGGTGATGAACAAACCCCTGCATAAGGGCAATAAGAAGTTTGTAACCGGATTTCCCCTTTAATTCTTCACGAGATACATAAATTAGCCAAAGGTCATCTGATACAACATGGCCTCTTTCAAAAATATCACTATCCGCAAGGAATTCTGCTCCTGAGTAACAATCAGTTCGAAAATAAAATTGAGGATGGTCAATGGTCATCCGCTGGATTTGGGTGATTTTCTCAAAACACAGCACATACAACAATCCCCATCCAGGTGCTATATGAATCCGAAGGTAGCTCCACAGTTAATGAGTCACCCACACTTTGATTACTGAACCACTCTGGAATTTTCCTTCCAGGAATTACAATTTTTAATCTGTTAGTGTTTTCTGATGTGTGTGAGTGAGAGTGACGAAAGGGGAGAAGAAGAAGGAAAAAATGGCAACTGCTCTGCTATATTGAAGCTGAGGAATGTTCTCTTCTATTTAATCACAACCTCACGCACTTGGAGTGAGAAATATAACCGTTAGGCACAGTTGCTGGATCCCTTACATCACAAGGTGATCTCAGCCATCCATTTAGTTATCCAATAGGATCTTTACACTTGGCTATGAAAATAAAGAAGCAAAAATATTCTTTTAACTAACTCCTAAATCAGCTTAAGAGCTTATAATTCAACACTCCCTTTTAAGTCTTGAGCTGATTTAACTCCAAGTATATTCCTGAGATAATTGAACCGATCCTTAGTTAGTGGCTTTGTGAAAATGTCAGCTAGTTGGTCACTTGTAGGACAATACACCAAGTCAATAATGCCTTCTTGCAGTGCATCTTTGATTAAGTTATGTGAGGCCACAAAATGTCTGTTAATTTCCAGGTTTTTTCTTAGACAAATGTAATTAAGATCTGTCCCATAAATAATTTGACAAAATTATAAAGATATTTTCATTTAACAATGGTCCAGATGAGACATATAATACAATTAAAATACCAGATCCTAATTAGTTAAGTCTTATTTAATTTAATAATGATCATGAGATGTGATGTGATGTGCAGCATGAGAAGCACGAGTCAAAGAAAGACCCAGAGCGTGCCCACAGGCACAAGATAGAGGAGGAGATTGCTGCAGCAGCTGCAGTTGGGTCTGGTGGGTTTGCCTTCCATGAGTATCATGAGAAGAAAGAGGCAAAGGAAGAAGAGGAAGAGACTCATGGAAAGAAGCACCACCATCTCTTCTAAATCTACAAATAAATACTATATTTTATATTTTATATGTTGTGATTTTACTTATCTGTTATGAGTGAGGTTTGATCTCAACAATGTTATAATTGCTGAGTGCTTGTGTGCTTGTTATATGAGTGCTATGTATCTATCTATTTCTCATTGTTGATAATAAATAATATCGTTTGCTTGGTGTTAATTTCTATATTATTAATTGGTTTTTATTTTTTCTAAGATAGAAAATATTATTGTTCTTGTGGTGGTGGTATGTGTTATCTTAGCCTCTTCTTAAGGACACTGCTTCTCTCTTTCCCTGGAAGGAGACATTCCTACTTTATGTAAATTACAGTTTGACACATATGCAAAAATAATTCATGAAAAACACCAAAAAAAAAATTTCTACCTACATATCAACTTATGATTGATAGAAAAATAAGAGCTCTTATTTCCTAAGAAAGAGGCAAGTATTTCCCTCCTTAATTTCCATCAGGGTCATGGTTCATTTTGTCAATCCCAACTTTAGTAAATTTACTTAGCAAGTATCTGGCCCTATCAGAGAACAGTACGTGGATATTGTACACTTGCTTTTCAATCGTGAGACCGTCATGTTCATAATAATGCCATTTAATATAAACATAAATTAATTATTATTTTTATAATATTTTATACTAGAGATACTGGGAAGGAGGAAACTTAAGATCTTAGATGGAGGAGTAAATTGGGGCTTCACTCAATTATAATATATATATTAGAGTCTTTAGGTGAGCGGGATGGTATATTATAATATATATATATATAGGATCCATATATTTAATTTATTAATTTTTATATCGTATAGTATAAATCCATCTTCTAGTCTCTTTCATGTGAAGTAAAGGGTCCCGGGGAATAATGATTAAAGCAATTGTTTCTTTCTCTTCCTTCTTCGTGCCATTTAAGCCAAAACGTAGGGTAGCCATCCATTACATAACCAATTTTTGTTTCTGAAAAGTATTACCTTCATCAAAATCACGGAAAAATGACTAAATAGCTCTCTTAAAAAACCCTTTCCATTTAAGAATGATGAAAGGAGGACATTACTTGGAGGACATTACAAACAATGAGGGGTTGACTCTAATGACCCTACCTTCTTTCCTCCCAATAATAATTTTGAGTGAATATGCAACTGAAGTTTTAACTCTCTTTATCATTCTTATCACAAATCGTCCTTGAGATTTTCAAAAATCATCATTTTAGTCCTCCACATTGCAAATCGATCAATGTCATGTTTTACTGCACACCTTGCCACCTTGGCCCATAAGTTAAGGGAAAGCGGAGGATAGATTATTGTCTTGGAATATTTCAAATGACAACGATGGAATTTAAGAAATCCATATTCCAAAATTATTTGCAAGAAAAACTTATAATCTTCTTTTGGGTTTATGAATCCAAATATAAGGGATTAGTATATATATAGTCCTCTTTTATTGAGGGACTTCTCAAATAATTTTATTTGAGGGATTCCTCAAATGGTATTAATGTCTACATCGTCGATTTTTGGTAAAAATCTTGTTCGATAGAGAGAAAGTTCGATACCTATTTGATAGGTAATAAAAAAAATTAGGCATGATTTTGTAATACAATATTCATTCAGGTTAAGAATGGTAAGTCAACCTTTATTTTTCTTTCTGATATCAACTGGGGAGGGCAAGAAACCTACTGGCTTCCGTTGACAATAAATAGATATATATATATATATGTAGTTTTCAAGGTGTAATAAGTGAAAAGTCTTTGTTGAAGAAATGTCTTCCATACCGGCCAAGAGAGAGAGAGAGAGAGAGAGCCAAACCATCCAGACAGTCCACCAAAGCGTGGATAACTGGCAATGCATGTGATGTGGCAAGCGCGAGTAGAGGTGTCAAACGGGCCGTGCCGGGCCGGCCCGTTCCATTTAAACTCGTGCTTTTAACATTTTCGTGCCGTGCCGGGCCGGCCCATTTAATTTATCTGGCCGTGCCGTGCCGGCCCATTTAATAAAATCATTGATCCCGGCCCGGCCCAAAGCCCATGTGCATATTTAAACGGGCCGGGCCGGGCTCGTGCCGTGCCCGTGCCCGTGCTCGTGCTCGTGCCATACTCGGGCCCAAGAACCAACCCATTTAATTTGAATTTTTTTCGCTTGATTTTTTTTTTTCCACTAGATAATTTAAATTATAAACATTAAAAATATAATTAGAGGCAAGAAATTATAAACTATTTGAAAACATTAATCAATCAAACATCCAAACAATATGAAGGGCGGAGGGCAAAAAGTGTCCAACTTCACAAAGTCCACTTGAACTTTTCATCTTTAAACAACTTATTATTTTATATGTGAAGAAATGTTTTGCTTTGATTATAAGAGAAGCGTATATGTCATATGTATTGATTAGATATCAAGTCCAATGTTGTTTAATTAATTTGTAGTTGATATGTTTAATTAACTAAGGACCCAAGTAATTTCCCTAAAATGAAAGACATCAAATATATGGTTATGATTTTTTTTTATTAAAAAAAAACATATAAACACTGACATTAGATGTCAAATTATTGCATTTTGACTTTTTAAGAAGAAAAAAAAAGCTAAATGGGCCGTGCTCGGGCCGTGCTTGGGCTCGTGCCTGGGCTCGTGCCGTGCTTGAAGCGGGCTTGGGTCAAGCCCGGCCCATGTCGGGCCATGGGCCGGCCCGGTCCATTGGACCTATTTTTTGATCCCGGCCCGGCCCAAGTTTTGATCAAGGCCGCACTGGTGGTTACGGCGACATCACTGGCTATGGCGACTCCACTGGTTACACTTCTCAAGGACATGCCGGTGGTTACACTTCTCAAGGACAATTTCTTATTGGTATTCGAAATATAACGCCTAGGGATTAGCTGTACCATATACAAAGATATATATGAGGTTAGCAAGTTGTAATTATTATTATAGCAAACAACAAAAGAGAGACAGAGAGAGAGAGAACCTGAAGGTATTACTGTAGCATTTTCAGTATTATACTATCGCAGCCTTCATTGTGAACCAATACAAAACAATTGGCACAATTAAAACTACAAAAATGTATTTCGTTGTTTATATTTGAAGTCAGATCAGATGTAAGAGGTGGTAACATTCTTATGTTTGTATCCACTAATGAGCTACTTGATGTCAGATCTGGCAATTGTTGAAGCCTTTGGCACCCATTCACCCAAAATAACTGAAGCTTTGAAAGACATCCAATGCTTGCAGGAAGGCTAACAAAATTGTTTCCACTAAGCTTTAATTCTACTAAAGAGGACAAGCAGCCAATATAACTGGGAAGATCCCCTTCACAAACACCACAATTAATCAGATCCAATTTCCTCAAAGACAACCATCAAGCGGAGCCAACACAAAAGCCTTTCTTTCATATGAGAGGGGGAGGCTCCACCAAAACCTTGATTTATTTGGCTGTGATCCACATCCACCCAAAGATAGACTGTATAGATTTTTCAAACCAACAATGGAGCGTGGCAGCTTTCTTATAAAAGTTCCATCCAGTAGAAGCCTCTCTAAACACTCCATCTCCCCCATGTTCTTTGGGAGTTTGTCAATTTTTGAGCATCCACCCACCCAAAGCAATTCAAGAGACTTCAAATTACAAATTTCATTCGGAAGACTGGCGAGATTTTCGCAATCCGTTAGAAACAGACTAGTAAGGCCAACCAGGCAATCTATTGATGAAGATAATTTCTCAATGGACGTCCCAAGTAAATTAAGCATTGACAAATTTTTCATTTGCCCTGAAAATTCTGGAATCTTTTTCAATTTTGAGCAAAAACCAAGAGACAACCTTTTAAGACATTTGAGATTTGCAATTGATGGGTGAATCTCAACCAAATTCTTACAAAATTGAAAATCCAACACCTCAAGATTCGGAATGCCAGAGAAATCTGGGGTCGTGGTCAAGTTTTCAGAGCCAAGAAATTTCATTTTTTTCAAGTTGGGCAAGTCCTGTACAATTCATAACAATGGTAGAATAGATAATTAGCTCAGATTTATTTTATTTTTTAAAAGAAAATATTTATTTAAAAAATAATAATTTCTAGAATGGCATATGGTGACTACTCTTACCTTTCTTCCATCCCAAAGCCGAACAAGTTTGCTCTCATGCATCTTAAGTGCAATAAGGAAATTCGGTTGAAAACCTAATGGGAGAAATTTGGAAGGATAGTGACTCCATTTGATACTTCTCAAGGAATTAGGAAGAATTCTGGGGCTTGAAGAAATGATCACATTGTAAAATTCAAGAACTTTCAGGTTACACATCTTAGAGAAGGCTTCACAATTCCAATATGTCTTTTCTAGTCTTGGCATGCGTAAGCTGATGCCTTTAATTTTGTTTGTTGCCTGTAATTAAAAATAGTAAAAGAAAAGTTAATTCCAAAACTATATCTTCCAAAACTATTTTTATTTAACTTCTTACCGTATTGTTTATGAATACATGAGAGATATCATCATGAGTGCACAATCGACTTCGTCTACCAGGCTCATCAAGACACTCCCGACGAACAATTTCCAATGCCATTTCTTGTATCAAATCATGCATCTCAACATTCCTATGTGATATAGTTAAGAGTGATTTCTGAACGAGATCATTTATCCCAACACAACCACATAGGCCACAACTGTCTAGTATTTCAATTACTTCCTCCTTGTCCTTCCCCTTATGAAAAAATGCAACATCAAGAAATATATCCTTGTTCATATCATCTAGTCCATCATAACTTATTTTGAGCAAATCAATAATTTCTGACTTAGGAATTTTCCGTAGCTTATCCAATTCACTTTTCCATTCATCTTGATCTCTCTTATACACTAAGCATCCCAAAAGTTTAAGAGCTAGTGGAAGGCCTCTGGCATAATTTACAAAACCCTCGGACAGTTCCAAAAAACCTTCCTCAGGCTCATCTTTTTTAAAGGCATTCCAATTAAAGAGCTCAAGAGCATCATCATCACCTAACGCCTCTACCTTATATGATATATGTATATCATGTTTAACTAGCAACCGTTTATCTCTAGTTGTAATAATGATTATACTCCCCTTACCAAACCAATCCTTTTCACCAGCCAACTTTTCAAGTTGGCTTGATTCACTCACATCATCAAGAATGAGAAGAACCTTTTTATTATACAAGCAATTCTTAATGATAGAGGTTCCCCACTGTTCATCCCAAACTTGAGTAATTTGATCCTTTAAGATTGGGGAAAGAAGTTGTCTTTGTAGATCAACAAGACAACCACGTTGAGAAACCTCTCTAACATTAGCAAGAAAGCTGCTAGATTCAAAATGGGTAGAAATGCTATCATACACTAGCTTAGCAATGGTTGTTTTGCCAATTCCGCCCATCCCCCATATCCCTATAAAGTGAACTTCATCCGTAGGATGAGCTAAAAGCAAATCTACTTGCTCACGTATAAACTTCATTCCCACCAACTCTATGGAATCTAACAATTTGAATCTGTGATGCGCTTTCTCCCACACCCATTCAGCAATATTTTCAATAAGCTTTCTTTCACACCTACAAGGAGGAAAAGTAAAACGATGATGAAGTTTAAAATATAAGACTTTGAAGTTCCATCAAATGGCTTACGAAAAAACTTACCCATTCTTTGAATCAAACCCAGATAAATCGGCCACTTCAGTTAAAGCAGCTCTCCAGCTCTTCACCTTTTCTCTGTCTTTCCTAAAACTTTCCTCATGCTCAGCGAACGCGCACGCAAAACTACCGCTTTGTTTTCGTACGTCGGAGGGATCCACATGATAAAACACTGGCAGAACGGTGCTCTTGGATTTCATGCATTGGAGAATCCTTGTAAGCTCATCCAAGCACCAGGTAGAAGAAGCATATTTTGGCGAGAGAACAATGATTGCAAGCCTCGATTCTTGGATTGCATTGAAGAGCCCTGAAGAAATAGGTGTCCCTCTTTCAAACTTTGGATCGTCTTTGAATGTTTTAATGCCCCTGAGCTGCAATTCGTGGTATAAATGGGATACAAAGCTATTTCGAGTGTCTACACCCCTGAAACTCAAAAACACATCGTGGTTCGGTTGAGGAGCAAACTGATGAGGTGAAGGAAGAAAGGCAGAGTCTCTTTGGGTGCTCAATGCCATTTGGCAATCTGCTGCTGCTGAAAACACTCAATTAAAATAAGCCTTTTGCTAGTTAAATCTTCAAAAATCCAAACACTCAACTAATAAATAGAAAGATGATGATAAATTTAAAGAGGTCTTTTTTGGGTATATGAAAACGTTGAGGAAACAAAAAGTCGGACAAGTGGGGAAATCATATTATATACGTTGAGGAAAATATAGATAGTTGAACAGAGAGAAACAGAGGAATTCAACATATAAACATTAGAAGGAACAAAAATACGAATTTCAACATTTAAAACAAAAATATAAGCCTCATGACTACACAAGTGAACTAAAAATTGCATATTCTTTAGTTCATGTTACCTGAACAAAACAGATATGGAAATGTAGTCGAAGCAAGCCAACCAGTTTAGCTTAGTGTTACCTCAACACCGAAAAAATTACAGAGCCAGAGAATTTGTAAGACAACAACCACAAGACCAGCAAGCCAACCAGAAACTCACAATAAATACTTCTCAAGATCAGCCAAAAAACCAGCAACAAGAAGCAAAGCTAACAGTCAGAGAGAGAGAGAGAGAGAGAGAGAGAGAGAGAGAGTTGCAAAACCGTGTAGTGGCGACCACACATTCTCTTGTCAGCTATCTCCAAGTCCAACGTCTCCAATGGAAGTCCAAGTCTTCGGTCAATGAGTGATTTATTTTGAAGAGTAAGGAGGGCATTTCATTTTCGGACAAGTTCTTTTGAGTGGTTGCATAATTTTCTTTGGTCAAGTTTAACTGTTAAATTGAACATGTCCTAAAGAGATAAAAATTTTAATTGATTGATCATACCATCAAAACTACTGAGAATGAATGAAGCTATAAATTTAGTTTAGATAATAGCTTTGATCTAAATAAATTAAACCAACAATGAATGATTAAATATTTCCGCACAAAGACAAGTAAAAGAATGTCGTTTGGCTCATTCCGTAAAAACAAGTTACTCTTGAAAATTGTATATGTATATCCATACTTATTTGAAAATTCTCTGGACACATTTCAAATAAAGTAAAAGGAAATGGATCTTTCCATGGAGAAGCCAAGTAATTTCTTATGTGATGTGAAATTGGGTCTATTCATTCATCGCCAGCCAACTTTGCCAAGAATCCTCGTAACAAAAGTCATAAAATAATAAATTGTCAAGAAGAAAAAAAAAATTGTTTATATGCCATTCCAAACCAATTTCCGCACACAAAAAGACAAAATAGAGGAAAAGAAAATGAAGCAGCATGGAAGAATACCAAAGGAAGACTTGAAGGGTGCCATGCTCCTCAACATGCCCTATATGTGAAGAGCTTCCTGAATCGGTTGAACATGCCCTCCTGACTTGTCCTTGGGTTATTGGGGTATGGTTTGCTTGCCCACTGGGGTACATCGGTAGTAGGCAACAGGTAACCTCCCTTCACCAATGGTTTCTTTCCCTCTGCAACATCCCTGACCAGACTAAAGATGAGGTTAACAGATCAATTACTATCTTGTCTTTTGTTATGTGGAGTATCTGGAAAGCGCGTTGTAAGGCCGTGTTTGAGCAGGTGCGTCCAAACCCTTTGGAGGTCTTAATTGGAGCTAGGGAGGCCTGGTCTGAATTTTTGCAAAAGGAGGTTTGCCCAGGGAGTATCAATAGAGTTGGAGGAGAGGACAGTATGGTGAACCCTGGTCTGACATGGTGTGCTCCTCCTAACCCATTTCTTAAGCTGAACGTGGACGCTTCTTGGCAAAAAGATTCAGGTTTAGCTGGTCTTGGTATAATCATCAGGAATCATATGGGGGATTTTAAGTATGGAAAGGTTCTGAAGACCACAACCGGGTCTGTTGAGATTGCTGAAGCTCAGGCAATTATTGAGGTACTGTCCTTTGCGCTGGAAAATGGCATCACTCATGTGTATGTGGAGTCTGATTCAAAGAAGGTTATGGATAATTGTGCTGGAAACATTGCCAAAGGGGACTGGGGTATATACCCCTCGTTATGTCGTATTCAGGATTTGAAGTCCAAATTTTCTGCTGTTCGTTGGGCTTGGATCCCGAGAGAAGCCAATGCGGTTGCGGATGCTGCTGCGGCGATTGCATTTGGAGGGATGGGTACGGAAGTTTGGGTCGATCGACCCCCATCCTCCCTTGTCCATGTTCTGTCCCGAGATGGGCTTCCTTGCCCTCCGTAGGCTCTGTTTTGATGTTGAGTTTTTGGACCGCTGACACCTGTTGCCATCTGCAATGTGTCTGGTTACTGTCCTAACTCTCTTTGTTTCTGTTTTGCTGTGTCGGCTTGTTGTTTTTTTGGTTGCATTTAGTTCTTGTTTTAGTGTAGGCTGTTGTGTCTTGGCTTACGTTTTGTTCTGCTCTGTTTCTTTCTTTGGCTATTTGCCTTGGCTTCTGCCTAATGAAATATTCAGTTTCCAAAAAAAAAGGAAGACTTGAAGGCACCCGCACACAAATTTTGAGAAAAGGACCACAATTTCCATACAAAAATAAGGTAAAGGAACAAACTAAATTTCATGGAAGTTCGCAAACCGCGGGCCAAATGATGATCCTTAGAGCAAGTGCAGTGGTGCGCCCAAGCCTGGGGCTAGGGGGGGTTCAAGAAGAAAAAGGTGTTCCAGCGGGCTTTGTTTGCCCGGGCTGAGTGTGGGCTCCACAAGCTTGGGTTGGCCCTCAGGCAAAATCAGCCTCAGTGCTAGCCAGGGTTTGCTGACGTCAACGATGACATCAGCAACCAAAAAAAATTTTAAAAATACTAAAAATTTCAGAATTTTTTTTAAATAAATACTTAGTAATATTTTTTACTTCCCACATAAAAAATCTATACAAATTCCTCTCTTCATATCTTATGTGAATAGTGGTTGTCATGGCAACGGGTGGAAACACACATTCTTTTTTGCAAGGGCAATTACTATTCACATGAATAGTGGCTGCCCTAGCTCCCCCCTTGCCATGGCAAAGGGCAAATGGGTGGAGTTGCTCTTATATCATGTCATCTAAGGCATATCTGTTGATTATAAAAAGCCCACATCACTGTGATCTGCTCTCATGTTTTATTGATATTTAGCAGCGTCTAATTAATGTCATTGCCTAATCTCACTTTTGCACTCTGTTATCACTCAAATCAATTTCACAAGGACAAACATCATTATTTTAAATAAAAAATAGCCTAAGTTGGCCTTCAATTTCATAAAAGTCAAGTTTAAAAAAAAATTACAAATATAGCTGAAACTTCACTTGAATAGACTCGAACACCCTCAAAATAAACTTACAAATAAATTTGAAAAATATGGTTTTTTATAAAAACAATTCAAAAAATTCAGGATGATTTAACTAAAGACCTTTGCATCAGAACAATTCAAAATGGCACAACAATTTAATTTCATATACTATACCTCAAGTAAGAGTTGTTCATTGCTGCCGATATATCAAACCAATTCCTCTGTACAATTTCCAGGCATGGCATATGTAGGTCTTATTATTGCTCCGAAATGTCTCATAATAAAAATCAAATTAAGAAAATATTAGATCCAAAATGATTGCCTAATGATTTCCCAAGCGTGAAAATGTTGTTATCAAGCGGAATAATGATAAAAGCAACTGTTTCTTTCTCTTCCTTCTTCGTGCCATTTAAAGCCATCCATAACCAAATTTTGTTTATGAAAAGTATTACCTTCATCAAAATCACGGAAAAATGACTAAATAGCTCTCTTAAAAAACCCTTTCCATTTAAGAATGATGAAAGGAGGACACTGCAAGTGAACAATGAGGGGTTGACTCTAATGACCCTACCTTCTTTCCTCCAATAATAATTTTGAGTGAATGTGCAGCTCAAGTTTTAACTCTCTTTATCACAAATCCTCTTTGAGATTTTCAAAAATCATCATTTTAGTCCGCCACATTGCAAATCGATCAATATGACGTTTTAGTACATACCTTGCCACCTTGGCCCATAAGATAAGGGAACGCGGTGGATAGATTATTGTCTTGGAATTTTTCAAATGACAACGATGGAATTTAAGAAACCCATATTCCATAATTATTTGCAAGAAAAACTTATAATCTTTTTTTGGGTTTATGAATCCAAATATAAGGGATTAGTGTATATATATCTCTTTTATTGAGGGATTCTTCAAATAATTTTATTTGAGAGACGCCCTTTAGGGTACAATACAAATTTTTTTCAACAATCCAAACCATCTATTTTTTAAGTCTTCATTCATAGATCATCCTTAAAAAAAAAATTAGACGAATCGGAAACCAGTTAGACATCCAATTGTGTCCTACAAAATCAATGAACATGGGCTTCAAGAATGTACTAAAATTTTAATTATTTAATTGAGTGGTCAAATTATATCATATTGAAGTATTTTTTGTAGAGATGATAATTGAATGAATATCTACAAAATAGAAGGGTTTGGATTAGTGAAATATAATCCGAAGTAGGCCCTACAAGAGTGTCTCTTAAATAAGCTTATTTGAGGGATCCCTCAGTTGAAGCTCTCCATATATATATTATTGCAAACTTCAGTTTTGTTCAAATGTTAAATCTATCATACTATCTAGCTTTCAATGACAAAATGGTCAAATGGTATTAATTTCTACACTGTCGATTTTTTGGTAAAAATCTTGTTCGATAGAGAGAAGGTCGATAACTATTTGATAGGTATTTTTATAAATAAATAAAAATTAGGCATGATCTTGTAATACAATATTCATTCAGATTAAGAATGGTAAATCAACCTTTATTTTTCTTTCTGATATCAACTGGGGAGGGCAAGAAACCTACTGGCATCCGTTGACAATAAATAGAAATATATGTAGTTTTCATACCGGCCGAGAGAGAGAGAGAGAGAGAGAGAGAGAGAGAGAGAGAGAGATCCAAACGAATCCAGACCGTTCACCAAGGCGTGGATAGGTAGCCATGCATGTGGCAAGAGCAAGAGAGCCCCACTTTAGGTGGATATTTTACGTACGAGCTTGTGAAAGAGAAGAGCCACAAATTAAAGCCAGAAATACCCCTCAACATGGCTATATAAGCCCCCCCATCACCATGCACACCCAACGCAACACCCTTACCTCATAATCTTCCTTCATCCTCGCATTTTCTTCAAAATACCCAAAATACCCCTCAACATGGCTAACCAGGAGCAGCACCGCGGCCTCTTCAACCAGGACAGAGACGAAGACAAATCCTCATCCTTCTCTCAGTCCGGTTATGGAGATCAAGGCCGCACTGGTGGTTACGGCGACTCCACTGGTTACTCTTCTCAAGGACGTGCCGGTGGTGGTGGCGGCAGCTATGGCGACAACACGGATTACACCGGTGAAGGACGTCGTACTGGCGGAGGAGGCTACGGCGGCAGCACTGATTACTCTGGTGGTGAAGAGCGTCGTGCTAGTGGAGGCGGCGATGGCTACGGCGACAGTTACTCTGGTGAAGGACGTCGTACCGGTGGGTGCGGCGGTGGTTACAAAGACAGTTACTCTAGTGAGGGACGTAATGGAAATGTCGGTGGCTACGGAGACAGTTACTCCGAAGAAGGACACGGCGGCCGTGGCGAGACCACTGCTTACTCTTCTGATGGGCCCCGCGGCGGACGGTACAGTGAGACGTCTGAAACCTATGAGTCTAGTGACTCTGGAGACTACAAGAAGCAGGAGAAGCACCACAAACATCTCGAGGAACTTGGGGAGCTAGGTTCTGCTGCTGCTGGCACTTATGCATTGGTAGATTAATGTTTCAACCCTATTTTTCTGATTTAATTTATGATTTTAATTAGGCATACTAATTGTGGATTTATGATCATTCTCAAAGGTATATTAGTGCATGATTTGTGATCGATCTCGTTGCAAATAATTTTTTAGTATGATGGATAAGTATATATCACCTATTTTATGATAATCAATCGCGTCTAAATGATATATACACCCGTTATATCTAAGAATTTATCGTAAAAAATTACATACTTCCCGTTCACTTAAATAGAACATAACTGAAGAAGTGGAAGATTAATTAGGCTAAGTTTTATCCAGATCTTATTGACAAAATATATAATTGCCAATCTTACTTTGCGTTCACATACGTATAATGATTATGTAGTTATAAGAACAAATCTTGTTTCGGTTACAACTTAAAACAGACCAAATCAAACTCCAGGATCATCGTAATTTCCCCCTAATTTATAGGATATATCACATATATAATTTTGAAATATAATGTTTTGTAATTGTTGAGCTTGGACATATAAAAGGAGAAACTTTTGACCCTTAAGTTGTGTTTTTTTTTTTTTTGGCAGTATGAGAAGCACGAGGCACAGAAAGACCCAGAGCATGCTCGCAGGCACAGGATAGAGGAGGAGATTGGTGCAACAGGGGCAGTTGGTTCGGGTGGGTATGCCTTCCACGAGCATCATGAGGAGAAAGAGTCAGAGAGAGAAGAGGAAGAGTCACATGGAAAGAAGCACCACCACCTCTTCTAAATAATCTCAATTAATCAATATCGATCTTTATTGATTACCTATTTAAGTGGTTAATTATGCACTGTGCATCCCTTTAATTATTTGTGTGATGTTTAATTATGATGAATACTTAGTTTGTGTCAGATAATTGATGCATGTTGAGTGTACAAGTAAGACTCTTTGTTTAAAGGGTATTGTATATATCCGGTTTTCTTTTAGCATGTCATGTATTTCATTGTTAATCGTTTACTCGGTGTAACCACTACTACAAAAAACACTTTGCGCGACGAAATAATTTTGTTGCACAAAGTGCAATTTCGTTGCGCAAACTTTGCGCGACGAAATTTTGGTCGCACAAGTTCTGTCGCGCAAAGATCGTGAAGAAAGGGTTTGCGCGACTAAAAATATTTTTTGTCGCGCAGAGCTACTTTGCGCGATGAACGATAACAATTTTGCGCGACGAATACTAACGTCACACAAAGCAACTTTGTGCGACGAAAATTAACCACTTTGCGCGACGAATATTAATTACTTTGCGTGACGAATATTAACTACTTTGGGCGACGAATACTATCTACTTTGCGCGACGAATAATATCTATTTTACGCAACGAAACTTAACCACTTTGCGCAACGATAAACTTTGTCAACGAATCCTGATGTCGCACAAATCTTTGTGCGACGACATTCAATTTTTTAAAATTTTTGTTTTTAAAATTTCTTTAGTTAAAATAAACTAGTTTAATAGTTTGCGTGACGAAATATTTTGTTGCGCAAGGTTTTTGACATTTTGTTTTATTATTTCTCTTATATCAATTTCATTATATTAATTTTTTCAAATTTGTACTTTTTAAATTTAATTTAATTGTATGATTTTATTTTTTTTAATTACTTTAATTTAAATTGACATATTCAAAATAAAATTACATATGAAAAATAGTGGTCAAATTATCCAATATATATAATATTCAAAATGTACACATAAATTAACAAAGTACAATAATAAAATCTAGAAGCCTATTGTGGTGGTAGTGGTGGAGGATATGTTTCGATAGCGTCCAAATCCTCAACTTTAGCCGTCAAAGTCTCGACGATTCCCTATAAAAAAAAAACAAATATTGTCAAATAACAAAAAAATAACATAAAATAATAACAAAAAAATTGGCATAAACTCAAAACTAACTCCAAAAACACATATTAATGAAAAAAATTTAAAGTTTGGAGAGAATATACCTTTTAGCAAGATTTTGAGTGAGTGAGAATGAGAGGGAGAAGTGAGTGTGAGAGAATTAGAGAAGATAGTGAGAGAGAGATGAAAGAGTGAGTGAGAGTGAGAGATGATGAAAAGAGAGATAAGAGAGTGAGTGAGAGTGAGAGATAGTGAAGAGAGAGATGAGAGATTAAGTGAGAGGAGTGAGTGTGAGAGAAAGGGTAGGATTTGGGGAGAGGGAAAGAGAGAGGAGAGGTAAGAGTAGAAGACATTGAGAAAATGGTGGAGGAGTTATTTTGGTTTTAAAAACCGTATCACTTTGCGTGACGAAATAACATATTGGTCGCGCAAAGACTTGAAATTTTTTTTTTTTTTAAAATTCCCATTTTGGGTACATTTTTAGGGTTTTGTGCGACGAATTTTTGGTCGCTCAAAGTTTTGTGCGACCAAAATATTCCCGCGTCCCATTTTTGGTACCTGCCCAAATTTTTAGGGTATACTTTGCGCGACAAATGACTATATATTGGTCCCGCAAAGTCATAAATTTTTTTTTAAAAAACATTCCCATTTTTGGTACCCGCCCAAATTTTTAGAGTATACTTTGCGCGACAAACTACTATATATTGGTCGCACAAAGTCTTTAAATTTTTTTTTTTTAAATTCCCATTTTTGGTAACCCCCCCCCCCCCCCCCCCCAAAATTTTAGGGTATACTTTGCGCGAC
Source organism: Prunus avium (assembly GCF_965620075.1). Lineage (NCBI taxonomy): Eukaryota > Viridiplantae > Streptophyta > Magnoliopsida > Rosales > Rosaceae > Prunus > Prunus avium. Next base: position 4,163,859 of record NC_142291.1, read on the forward strand.
GAACGACTATATATTGGTCCCGCAAAGTCGTAAATTTTTTTTAATTTTAAATTCCCATTTTTGGTACCTGCCAAAATTTTTAGAGTATACTTTGCACGACGAATATATATATTGGTCACGCAAAGTCTTAAAAAAAATTTAAAGCTACTAATAAATATATATACTATTCAATTTCTTAAGTGTTATACGTACAAAATAAACAAATTTAAAGCTACTCAACGATCCAACCGTCAAACTTGTCTGTTTATACTTCGAGATCATATATGCCAAAAGTCGGAAAAAATAAACATTAAGAGATCACGTAATGGGACAAAACATTTCGACGGTTATAAACAAAAAATTGAGATTTAACGGTTATTTCAACTCTGATGTTGATGATTTTTTACAGCTACAATCCTTGACCCTATATGAATACAATGACTGTATTTGATTGTCAATTTAAAATATTTACACTAGTGGATACCACAAAATCATATGTTATATTTAATAAAAGTATAAATAAAATCGTGATTGTTAGTGAATATATTGTTTTGATGGCATACGCATTCTACGAAACTAGTGTCAACGATCCAACCGTCAAACTTTTTTGTTTATACTTCGAGATCATATACGCCAAAAATCGGAAAAAAAAAACATTCAGAGATTAAGTAAAGGGACAAAACATTTTTACGGTTATAAACGAAAAATCAAGATTTAACGGTTATTTCAACTCTGATTTTGATGATTTTTTACAGCTACACTCCTTGACCCTATATGAATACAATGACTATATTCGATCGTCAATTTAAAATATTTATACTACTAGATACCACAAAATCTTATGTTATATTTAATAAAAGTATAAATAAACTCTTAATTGTTAATGAATATATTGTTTTGATGGCATATGCATTCTACGAAACTAGTTTCAACGATCCAATCGTCAAACTTGTTTGTTTATACTTCGAGATCATATACGCCAAAAATCAGAAAAAATAAACATTCAGAGTTCAAGTAAAGGGGCAAAACATTTCGACGGTTATAAAAAAAAAAAAATCACGATTTAACGGTTATTTCAACTCTGATTTTGATGATTTTTTACAGCTACACTCCTTGACCCTATATGAATACAATGACTACATTCAATCGTCAATTTAAAATATTTACACTAGTGGATACCACAAAATCTTATGTTATATTTAATAAAAGTGTAAATAAACTCTTAATTGTTAGTGAATATATTGTTTTGATGGCATACGCATTCTACGAAACTAGTTTCAACAATCCAACCGTCAAACTTGTTTGTTTATACTTCGAGATCATATACGCCAAAAATCAGAAAAAATAAACATTCAGAAATCAAGTAACGCGGCAAAACATTTCGACGGTTATAAACGAAAAATCACGATTTAACGGTTATTTCAACTCTGATTTTGATGATTTTTTACAGCTACACTCCTTGACCCTATATGAATACAATGAACTAATTCGATCGTCAATTTAAAATATTTACACTAGTGGATACTACAAAATCTTATGTTATATTTAACAAAAGTATAAATAAACTCTTAATTGTTAGTGAATGTATTGTTTTGATGGCATATGCATTCTACGAAACTAGTTTCAACGATCCAACCGTCAAACTTGTTTGTTTATACTTCGAGATCATATACACCAAAAATCAGAAAAAATAAACATTCAGAGATTAAGTAATGGGACAAAACATTTCGACGGTTATAAATGAAAAATTACGATTTAATGGTTATTTCAATTTCGATTTTGATGATATTTTACAGCTACACTCCTTGACCCTATATGAATACAATGAACTAATTCGATCGTCAATTTAACATATATATTTTCTAACAAAAACCCAATTCGAACTACAATAATATATTTTTCTAACAAAAATCCAATCCGAACTAAAATAATTAATTTAAAGCTACTTAATAAATATATATACCGTTCAATTTCTTAAGTGTTATGCATACAAAATAAAAAAAACAAAAATAAATTGGTTTAGGCGACGAAATATTTGGATTACGTCATGCAAAGATTTTAAAAAATAATTTTTTATTTCATTTATTTTTGTATCGACTTTGCGCGACGAACCACTCTTGGTAGCACAGTACTTTGTGCAACGAAGTTTAGTACTTCGTCGCGCAAAGTCATGCAAAGATTTTAAAAAATAATTTTTTAATTTTATTTATTTTTGTAAATACTTTGCGCAACGAATCATACTTGGTAGCGCAATACTTTGTGCAAGGAAGTTTAGTAATTGGTCGGGCAAAGTCATGCAAGGATTTTAAAAAATAATTTTTTAATTTTATTTATTTTTGTAAAGACTTTGCGCGACGAATCATACTTAGTAGCGCAATACTTTGTACAACAAAATTTAGTAATTGGTTGCGCAAAGTCATGCAAGGATTTAAAAAAATAATTTTTATATTTTATATATTTTATAAAGACTTTGTGCGACGAATCATACTTAGTAGCGCAATACTTTGTGGAACGAAGTTTAGTAATTGGTTGCGCAAAGTCATGCAAGGATTATAAAAAATAATGTTTTTATTTTTTATATTTTTTAAAGACTTTGCGCGACAATTTTTTGTCGTCACGCAAAGTGACTTTGCGCGACGGATATTTTTTCGTCGCGCAAAAGTTGGTCGCGCAAGGGGTTTTTTTTACTAGTGAACTTTTATATAATTTTTTAGTGGTATTAAATTTGTTTTTTACGAGTGGTATTGGGCGAGGGGAATCGAACCTAGGACCTATGCAGTAAATGCTCTCAACTAATTAACAGCTCAATATATGGATAAGCATATAGAGTTGAGAAAATATGCAGAGGAAAATCATATTGTTTATTTTTTTTTGTTGAATCCGCTTTCCCTTGTTGTAACTAAGTAAAAAAATATGGTGCTTTGCATATAGAATTCGATAGCAAATGATTATTCTAATCATTCAATCTTAAATAGTAATACACTCATAAAGGGGAGACCAATTAAGCCATTAAAACACTGCCACTGATTCATGCTAAAACACAATCAAGATCATGAACAAAATAGACCCTACTAGTTAAGTAACTAATGTGGCTAGAGACCCCATATGCGTTACTATTATTGATTGAAGATCTCAAATTCTTCAAGGGACCAACTTCTTCGAACCAAGAACAACTTTTACATTAGTAGGATCTGTTGGCGAGTAGAATATATCCTATTCTATTTGGGTTTTATTTATTTTTCCTTTTGTATAGATATTATGTAATTAGGATTCCACTTATTTCCTAATTAAACCCTACTAGGGTTTGTAACCTGTATTATAAATACCTCCTTTCAGAGAATGAAATATATCTGAAAATATTCTACCCATATTGTTTGACTTCGTATCAGAGCCTAGTTTCTGGTGACCTGTGTGTGTTGTGCCCACCCGTGTTCTACTGTGTGCCCTAATTTCTTTTAGGGTTCTTGTGTCTGTGCCTTTGTCGTGTTCCGCTGTGTGCTCTGTCGTGTTTGTGCCTCTACTGTGTTCGTGCATCTGCCTCTACTGTGTTTGTGCCTTGTGCTCTGTCGTGTTCGTGCCTTTACTGCGTGCCTCTACTGTGTTCGTGCATCTATCTCTACTGTGTTTGTGCCTCTGTTGTCTTCGTGCATCTGCCATATTTGTGTCTGTGCTGTGATCTGTTGTATACCTTGCGTGATTTGTTGAGTTTCTGCTACAATCATGGGTGATAATTCCATTGTTGGTGCTGATGCTGCTTCTGCAAATTTGCGTGTTTCTGACTCTATTCCAGGTACTGGCTCTAATACTTGGATAATTGACACTGGTGCTTCTGATCATATGACTTATAATGCTAAATTTTTTGATGAGTTGTCTAGTAACACCCGTGACCCATACATAACTAGTGCTAATGGTTTGCCCTCTCCAATTACTAGCGAGGGCACCATTTCTCTCACCCCAACTCTGTCCTTGTCTTGTGCGTTATTAGTTCCCAATATCCATTGTAACTTGTTATCTGTTGGTCGCTTACTTGATACACTTAATGCTTCTGCTACTTTCTATCCTAGCCATTGCTCTTTTCAGGATCTCAAGACTCACGAGGTGATTGGGCATGGTAAACGGATAGGGGGGTTGTATTATTTGACATTACCTTCTGCACCAGTTCGTGATCGTGTCGTTAATACTGTTCAACGTTGCAGTGTCAAAGACAAACAGCAAATTTGGTTATGGCATCGTCGCTTGGGACACCCGTCATTTGGCTACCTTAAGCGTCTGTTTCCATCTTTATTCCGCTCCTGTGATGAGTCTAGCTTCAAATGTGAGACTTGTGTAATGGCCAAGAGTCACCGTACCGTTTTTCCCTTAAGTAATAATAAAGCTGCCTTGCCTTTTGAGTTTGTCCATTCTGATGTATAGGGTCCTGCTCGTGTGACTTCAAATGGTTTCCGTTGGTTTGTTACGTTTATTGATGACTGCACTCGCTTAACATGGGTGTATTTGATGAAGAATAAACATGATGTTGCCTCTATTCTCCCTGATTTTTGTGCCATGGTGTCTACTCAGTTTCATGCTCATGTTAAAGTTTTTCGGACCGATAATGGCGGTGAATATGTGAATCATACATTGCATCAGTTCTTTCGTGATCACGGTATCATTCACCAAACTACCACTCCATTCACTCCTCAACAGAATGGCGTGTCTGAAAGAAAGAATCGTCAGTTACTTGAAGTTGCCCGCTCTCTTATGTTGGATATGTCTGTTCCCCATCATCTTTGGGGACATAGTGTCTTGGCCGCGGCCTACTTGATTAACCGTACTCCTAGTCGGGTTCTTGATTTCAAGACTCCACTTGATGTGTTGTGTGCTCTTCCTCCTCCGGTTTCGGTCTCTAAGTTACCTCCGAAGGTGTTTGGGTGTGTTGCGTATGTTCATGTCTACTCCCATCAACGGAGTAAACTTGATCCTTGTGCTCTCCGCTGCGTCTTCATTGGTTATTCTACTACTCAGAAGGGTTATAAGTGTTATCACCCGCCTACTCAGAAGGTACATGTCACTTTGGATGTTACTTTTCATGAAGAAGTACCCTACTATGTCTCTCCCTCCTCTTCAATTCAGGGGGAGAGGGGGAGTGAATTGAAGAGTTTCGGAGTGGAAAATATGGAAGTTTTTGGACTTGAAGAAGGAATTTCTGGCGAACAGGAAGCGACCGGTCGCAGGGAAGAAGCGACCGGTCGCCAACGACTCTGTGATGAAAACGACCGATCACACATAGGAAGCGACCGGTCGCTCGCGTCGACGAGCGACAACAGTATCGATACGAGTGACGCGACCGGTCGCGAGGAAAGCCACGACCGGTCGCCAGACGAAATTGTTGGTGTTTTCGAGCCTCTCTCAGAAGGACATAACAGTGATATTGGCGACTCTCGTACAAATGAAATTGATAATAGACCCCCCTCTGCCCTGCCATTGCCTCAATCAAGTTGTGATAATAAGGTACTTTCTAGTGATGTGCCTACCTATTCTTTGCCCCCACGTACTACCCGTGGAAAACCTAAAGTGCAATATTCTCCTGATATACATGCCAAGTTTAAATATCCCATTAACCATTATATGTCAACTCATCGTTTATCTAAGTCATATGCATCATATTTGTGTCAATTATCTAGTGTATGTGTGCCAACTAAGTTGCAGGATGCTCTATCTGATCAAAATTGGGTAGATGCAATGTATGTTGAGATGGAAGCCTTGAACAAGAATGCTACTTGGGAGTTAGTTCCTTTACCAAAAGGAAAAAAGGCAGTTGGGTGCAGATAGGTGTTTACTTTGAAGCACAAGGCTGATGGTTCCATTGACCGTTACAAGGCAAGATTGGTAGCAAAAGGGTATACTCAGACATATGGAGTGGATTACATAGAGACTTTTGCTCCAGTAGCTAAGCTCAACACTGTACGCGTACTCTTATCCTTAGCTGCTAACCGTGACTGGCCGCTGCTACAATTTGATGTCAAAAATGCATTCCTCCATGGTGACCTCAAGGAAGAAATATATATGGATCCTCCGCCGGGTATCCCTGTGACTTCTAAGGAGGGTGTGGTGTGCAAGCTACGGAAATCCTTGTATGGATTAAAGCAGTCTCCAAGAGCGTGGTTTGGAAGATTTGCTGCATCCATGAAGAAGTTTGGGTATGTGCAAAGTAACTCTGATCATACTTTGTTTCTGAAGCGTCATAAAGGTAAATTGACGGCTTTAATTATTTATGTTGATGATATGATTGTGACTGGATATGATCATGTAGAGATACAGAATCTTCAGAAGTATCTGGCTTCTGAGTTCGAGATGAAATCATTGGGTGATTTAAAGTATTTTCTTGGGATTGAAGTTGCCAGATCTAAACATGGTATTTTTCTATCCCAAAGAAAGTATGTTTTGGATTTACTTGCAGAAACTGGAATGTTGGATTGTAAACCAATTGATACCCCTAGTGAGCAAAATCATAAGTTGGGGATATATCCCGATCAAGTTCTGACTGATAAAGAACGTTATCAACGACTTGTGGGGAAATTGATTTATTTAGCTCATACCCGTTCGGACATTGCGTATGCTGTAAATATAGTGAGTCAGTTTATGCACTCTCCTAGTGTGGATCATATGGGGGATGTGACTCGTATTTTAAGGTATCTGAAAGTAACTCCTGGCAAGGGGTTAATTTTCTCCAAGTATGGCCATACGAATGTAGAAGGGTATACAGATGCTGATTGGGCAGGTTCAGCCACAGATAGGCGTTCGACATTTGGGTATTTTATGTTTGTGGGTGGCAATCTTGTTATGTGGAGGAGCAAGAAACAAAAGGTGGTGTCTAGATCTAGTGCTGAGGCCGAGTATCGGGGAATGGCCCATGGTGTATTTGAGTTACTATGGTTGAGGAGATTGTTGAAAGACCTTGGTTTTGGGCCTAATAAACCCATGGATTTATATTGTGACAATACGGCAGCGATTGCAATTGCTCATAATCCTGTACAACATGACTGTACAAAACATGTGGAGGTTGATCAAAATTTCATTAAAGAAAAGTTGGATGCGGAGATTGTGTCCTTCCCCTTCATCCGTTCAGAGTATCAGTTAGCTGATGTTCTTTGTTAAGCTCATAATTTCATACATATACATGCCCTATTTACTTACTTCTTTTGCTTAGTTTCTTAGATTTCTAAGTTATTTGCCTCCCTTTGTGTGTTTTGTAGGCAAATAGAGCAAGAGAGCATAATTCATGCAATTCAAGCATGTTAAGGCCTAATTTGGATGAATGGATGAAGAGCTTAAAAGACAAACTCATTTTGGCTACAGCCCCCTGCCAGTCCAGTTCCGTAGGTTATATTGCAAGCTTTCTTTCAGCAACCTACACGGCTCAGATGAGGCAGCATTCTTCATGAAAGTTGTTCCAATGGGTATGTACTATAACATATCCAAATTTCAGCCCCATTGGATAAATATGGAGTCTGTTACCTAGCAAACACAGAGCCATGCTCAGGATGGATTTTATCAGCGCGCAAAATGAGTTAGCAATTTGTTTTGGCCTTAACTTCCTCCTCCGACCTTGGATTGGCCCAAATGATATATGGCTGGAAAGAAGACATTCTGAACTTCAAGTTTGAGTGCTTAAAGTCTTAATTTGCTTAAGGGAAGCCCAATTCGTAAGCCCTTGAAGTTGCTGGTCATGCTGACCTCAGGATGAGCTATTGTTTCTGGTTGGAAGCTTGGTCATGGTGAGCTAGGCATGAGCTATTGAGCTGGTTGGAAGCTTGGTCATGGTGACATGAAGATGAGCTAAGGCTGCTGGTGGGATTTATTGGTGAAGTGCATCAACCAATTCAAATTTTCTAATACAAGTGCATCAACCATTTCAGATTTTATAAAACAAGTGTTGTATGCATTAGCCATATCAAATTCAGATTTTCACTTCCCCTAGGCCTATAAATAGGGATGTTCTCTAAGCTTGTAAACACACCCCAAGGGGGGGAGCTCTCAAGCACTTCTCTAGAGCTCCCTTCCCTTCTCTCCCTCAAATTCTCTTAGTTTCATTTTCTAGTTTTCAATTGTAGTAATGAAATATTTGTGCTGAAATTTTCCTTAAGTTTTTCTTAGTTCCACTTTACTTTTCATTATGTAAATTCTTTTCTTTAGTTTCAAGTTTGATTAGTTTCCAAGTTTCAATTATGGTTCATGTTCTTATTCATTATGCTTATAAGTTAATATGCTAGTTTGAATGATTGATCACCATTTAGGCTTGCATGTTAGCTATCTTGGTTTGAATTAAGAGTATACACCATGCTTTAATTCGAATTGAACTATGAATAGGAAGAGTATGTATGGACATTCGACAACAGGGATTAGATACATGCTTGGTTGTTTAAATTGTTCTTCTATGCTTAATGGGTTCCTAATGCTTAATTTTAGGTTAGACAATAAATGATCAAATTAGGGAATTAGGAACACAAGGTTATGACCAAACACCATGGCTTAATCATACTTTAGCTAGAATCAATCCGATAATCTAATTGAACTTGGGAACTTATCTGCTTGAGTTAGTTATTTCTTTCTTCCTTGTTTTATTTATTTCCTTGCTTTTTTTTTTTCATTTCTGTTTTGTGTAGGGAAAATGAATTGGATCATTCAATCACCAATCCTCGTGGGATCGACCTCGCACTTACATACGCTATACTACCGAACGGCTCGTGCACTTGCGAGTATCACAAGTTGAGGATGCAGCTTAATCCATTTTGGTGCAGCTGAAATCCACACAACAAGTTTTTGGCGCCGTTGCCGGGGATCGGTAACATTGTTTGATTCTATTTGGCTTTCCTACTATATATTTTTTTTTCTTAACTGGACAATTTATTGTTTTAAAGTTAATGACGTTAATGGACAAGTTGTGTTTGTAGTCCAACAGAAAAGGACAATTGCCCAACAAGCAAGAGAACTGGGTTTAAGTCCCAGCTTACACAATCCATTGGTGCTTGTTGCTTTGAAGCATGGAATTGGATGTGTGTTGATTTTCCTTTTCATTTTAGTTTTTATTTCCTCATCCTTTTAATTCTATTTCAAGTTTTCTATGTTTGTTTTAGCACAACAAGTTCTTACGAAAGCTGTTTCTACAAGTATCTTTCTCAACTAGCTTGACAAGTTGGGCATGCGTGACGTCTTTGCTCCAACTTGAGGGGGAGTGTTGGCGAGTAGAATATATCCTATTCTATTTGGGTTTTATTTATTTTTCCTTTTGTATAGATATTATGTAATTAGGATTCCACTTATTTTCTAATTAAACCCTACTAGGGTTTGTAACCTGTATTATAAATACCTCCTTTCGGAGAATGAAATATATCTGAAAATATTCTACCCATATTGTTTGACTGGATCATGACTTGATGATGGTGATGGTGGATTTGACTGCGGGGATTTAACATGATCGGCTTCATCGCAGTAACCCTTGATTACATCAGTCTCTTCCCCGGTCGTGCCAAGCAAGGTAGGCCAACACTGATGCTCAATGGTCCGAATGGCTTCGTAGCAACTGTGACCCAAGTAAGTCTACCATTAATAAAAAAAAACATGACAACCTTGTAAGTCATTATTAGATTATTTGAACCAAACACACACACACACACACACCTTGATCAGACATGACGTGTTTGCTGATGGTTGATCTGCGTCTGGTTTTGTTTGGCAGTTGTTGACAGGCTTTCGACTGGCATTCGGCAGATGCCCAGCAGGTGTTCGATAGAATTACTCAACCAGGAAATCTTCTCTGCTACTCGGCACCTTAACTCTCTCTTGATGGGTTGAGTATTTAATTGAGTATTTGCCGATAGCACATGGACTTCCTTTTATAGGCTGAGCTTAAGAATCCTCCTCATCAAAGACTTCTTAAGCTCTCCTTAAGCCTTCATGATTTAGCCGTTCCAATCCACATGTAATTAGGAAACCTTTAGCACTTAGTATTGAACTAAAATAATCACTTATACTTAGTCTAAAATTCTGATCATATATGTACTCCTAATTGACATAGAACTAGTTAACTGTATATGATTAGAAGACCATCTCAGTGTTTGCTTTTAGAATGAAAACCTTACATTCTCCCACTTGGTCAATTAATCACTAAAGAACTATGTCAATTACTGTAAGGCCTTGTGAATCACATTTTGATCTTGTTTCCTTACCAAGCCACTGTCAACAACGAATTATGATAATGAGCCATCAAGACTGACCAAAGAAACTCTATGAAGTCTTTATAGCCACAATCAACATTCTCCATTGTTACATAATGCTGTTGTCAAGATTGAAACTACAGAATAGTCACAGTTAACTGAAAGTGAAATGATCACTATGCTATTCTTTACAGTCCAACTTATAGGATTACTCAAGATCCTTTCTTTTGCTCTAGGCAAAATATCATTGTCATGAATGCATTACTTTAGCAGTTATCCTTAAGCTAGCAACAACTTTATTTACTGCTTATTGCATTCAAGTAACAAAACATAATATATATATATATATATATATATATACTTAAACAAAATATATATTGTATTAAACCATACCAACATCCATCGAAATCAAACTTTAACTAAAGGAATAACCACACTTGTCTTTAAACAGAAAACTTTAAAATAACTAAAAGAAAATGCTCCCACTGTTTTAAGCATCGAAACTAGCCAATAGTCCCATACTAGTCACATGCCTTTTGAAAACACCATTTGGAAGCCCTTTGTTGAATGGATCTGCTGTCATCAAATCTGTACCAAGGTGATCTAATGCAATGCTTCCATCACTTACCTTTTCTTTTACATACAAGAACTTTAATGACAATGGCTTGCCCCCAATTGATTTCTTATTTCCTTTTGCAAACAAAATAGCTGAGCTGTTATCATTCCATATTTGAATAGGTCTTTCCATAGTTCCCAAAATAGTCAAGCTTGTTAGAAAGTTCTTTAGCCAAATTGCTTGACATGTAGCTTCATAACAAGCAATGAACTCAGCCTGCATAGTTGAAGTAGTCACAATAGGTTGCTTGACACTTTTCCAAGACACTGCAGCTCCTCCAAACAGAAAAACAAAACCTGAAGTAGATTTCAAGTCATCTGCACATCCTGCAAAGTCTGCATCTGCATAACCAACCAATTCCAAATTGTCACTCCTTTTATAAATCAATTTAAAGTCCTTGGTTCTTTGCAAGTATCTCATCACTTTCTTCCCTGCAACCCAATGAGCTTGTCCTGGATTCGACTAAAACCTTCCTAGAACACTTATAGGAAATGCTATATCAGGTCTTGTGCAGACTTGAGCATACATGAGACCGCCAACTAGAGAAGCATAGGGTTTATTTGTCATCTCCAATTTCTCATGATCTGTTTTAGGTGCTTGCTCTCGACTGAATTTATCCCCTTTGTTAATAGGCACATCTCCTCCAGCACAGTCCATCATATTAAACCTTTTGAGTATTTTCTCAATGTACCCCTTTTGTGAGAGTCCTAGATAACCCCTTTTCCTATCTCGATTGATTTCTATTCCAAGAACATATGATGCCTCTCCCAAGTCAGTCATTTCAAAATGTTTGGACAAAAAACTTTAACATCGTGCAACAATGTGAGATTGCTACTTGCTAGAAGTATGTCATCCACATAGAGAATTAGTATCATGAAATGCCTCCCACTGACCTTGTTGCGTCGATTCAGCTGCACCAAAATAGATTCAGCTGCACCAAAATAGATTCAGCTGCATCCTCAACTTGTAATACTCGCAAGTGCACGAGCCGTTTCGTAGTATAGCATATGTAAGTGCGAGGTCGATCCCACGAGGATTGGTGATTGAATGATCCAATTCATTTCCCCTACACAAAACAGAAATGAAAAAGAAAATAAATAAAACAAGAAAAAAAGGAAATAACTCAAGCAAATAAGTTCCCAAGTTCAATTAGATTAACGGATTGATTCTAGCTAAAGTATGATTAAGCCATGGTGTTTGGTCATAACCTTGTGTTCCTAATTCCCTAATTTGATCATTTGTTGTCTAACCTAAAATTAAGCATTAGGAACCCATTAAGCATAGAAGAACAATTTAAACAACCAAGCATGTATCTAATCCCTGTTGTCGAATGTCCATACATACTCTTCCTATTCATAGTTCAATTCGAATTAAAGCATGGTGTCTACTCTTAATTCAAACCAAGATAGCTAACATGCAAGCCTAAATGGTGATCAATCATTTCAAACTCGCATATTAACTTATAAGCATAATGAATAAGAACAAAAACTATAATTGAAACTTGGAAACTAATCAAACTTGAAAATAAAGAAAAGAATTTACAGAACAATGAAAAGTAAAGTGGAACTAAGAAAAACTTAAGGAAAATTTAGTAAAATCATTTTGTTACAACAATTTACAACTTGAAAGGAAACTAAGAGAATTTGAGGGAGAGAAGGGAAGGGAGTTCTAGAGAAGTGTGTGAGAGCTCCCCCCTTGGGGTGTGATTTATGAAGCTTGAAGACTTCTCTATTTATAGGGCTAAGAGGGAGGAACATCATGATGAAATTCAACACCACCATTCCTTCTTTAATACAACCCATAACTCCCACCTCATCTTGTCTATGTTAGTGTGGTTGGAATCAATTCCATCCCATCCTTCTTTTGCTGCACTCCAAGCTTTCTTCACATGGGATTATCAAAGGTGTTCAATTTGTTGCTGCCTTTTGCTGCCAACCCATGTGGGTTTTCTTCACCTTTGCTTGCTGAAAAAACGATTTTTCTGAACCTGTTTTGGTGTAGGAAGGCCATAGGTTTCAAAACGTATCCAATGGGGCTGAAATTTGGATATGTTATACTAGACACCCATTGGAACAACTTCTATGAAGAAAGTATTCCCATTGGAGCGGTAGAAATGTACGTTTTGGCCATTGCAAGTTGGCTGCCGAAACAGGGACTGGAATTGACTTCATTTTATTTCTTTTCTTTCTTTTGCTTCACATGCATGCACATGCTTTCTCTTTAATAGCTCCATCATGTACCAACTTGCTCCTTTAGAATTTCATAGCTGGAATGCCTCCCTACTTCACTCATTATGTTGGGTACAAAGTCAGTTATAGCTAGGGTAAGGCACATGGCAAAAAAGCTGGCAGCTGCAAATCCTGCTGAGCAAGGTTGAGTGTTGGACGGGCTAAGCACTCCAAATATGTCCAATTGGGCTGAAATTTGGATATGGTGTACTAGACACCCATTGGAACAAGTTTCATGAAGATCATCACCTCATTCGAGCCCCATAGCATGCTCATCCAAGGCCAAGAAGTTGACCTACGAAACTGGGCTGGCAAGGAGTTGTAGCCAAAATGAGTTTGTCTTCAAGCTCTTCTTCCATTCACCCAAATAAGGCCTTAACATGCATGGATTGCATCATTTCCTATCCAAAGTCATCATTGTTACCTAAAGCTCAATGAACTGAAACATAAACACAAAAAGGATTAAAAGCACAAGTTTAACTCAAAAACATAACCAAATCATAAGCTAGAAGGGTACAAAATAATATATAAATATGCACCGATCAGACCTTGACATATATACATGAGTCTAGAATGTTTTCTTTAAAACCATAAGTCTTGATAACCTCATCAAATCTCATGTACCACTGTCTAGAGGCTTGTTTTAAGCCATATATCGATTTGTTCAGTTTGCAGACCATGTTTTCTTGTCCTTCTTGAACAAAACCCTCAGGCTGTTGCATATAAATCTCTTCTTTTAGATATCCATTTAAAAATGCAGTTTTGACATCCATTTGGTGAAGATGTAGGTCTGTGCAGCTAATGCCATGATCACTCTGAAAGAATCTTTAGTGGACACTGGGGAGAAAGTTTCAGTGTAGTCAATGCCTTCTTGTTGTGTGTACCCTTTAGCAACCAACCTGGCCTTATATCTGTCTATTGCACCATTTGAGTCTCTTTTGGTCTTATAAACCCACTTGCAGCCTATTGGTTTACTTCCTTGAGGCAAAACCTTTAATTCCCAAACTCCATTCTTTCTCATTGACTCTAATTCAGATTTCATTGCAGCCAACCACCTTTCATTGTCTTCACTCATTATGGCTTGCTTAAAATTCTCAGGATCATCCTTTCCAAGTATGTCATTCTCAGATTCTTGCAAATATACGTAGCAATCCGGCAATGCAGATCTCCTTGCTCTTTTTGACCTTCTCAACTCCATATCCTGCATATTTTGGTATATGCCTTGTATGTCATTGTTGTTTTGTGCAGATGGATTTGTGTTTTGTGCCTGATCCGTGTCTTCTTCCGTATTGTCAGGGTTTTCACAGTTTGTGTCGACTGCAGGTATTATAACAATGCCTTTACTTGCCTCAAATCCAACATTGTTATCTATCTCCATTGATTTTCCATCAAAATCCAAAACTCTATCTTCTATTTTATCAGATTCATTTTCCATGAAAACTGCTCTTTGAGTCTCAATAAATCTTGTAGTGTTCTTTGGACAATAGAACCTATACCCTTTTGATCCTTCAGGATAGCCAATAAAATAGCAGCTCACTGTTCTTGAGTCCAGCTTTTTTTCCACAGGGTTGTAGAGTTTTGCCTCTGCTTTGCAACCCCAAACCTTTAAGTGGTTTAAGCTTGGTTTCCTTTTATTCCAAATTTCGAAAGGGATTTTGTTAACACTTTTTGTTGGAACTCTATTCAAGATATAGTTTGTAGTCTTCAAGGCTTCTCCCCACAGGAAAATAGGGAGATTGGTGTTGGAATTTTAAAAGGTTTTAAAAATTTAACCGTTTTATTTAATTAATTATTTTGGCTGTTTTATTTGATTTATTGTGGGGGTTATAAATATTTAATATTCATGTTTTATTTCTGGTTGGTGAATGCCTTAATTTTTGGTTGGTGAACTTTTATGGTTGGTGAAGGTTACTTGTTTTTGGATGCCTATAAAAGGCCACTCCTCCTTCACATTTGAAACACACACATTACACCATCAGAATATCACATACCACAATCACCACCATAAACTGATTCTCTCCTTTTCTACTTTTATATATATTCTCTACTTTATATTATTATTTTGGCAATGGTTCTGTGACTTGGATACCCATATCCGTCTATGAACGTGCTCATAGCGGATCTTGAGTTTGTGTACAAGGGGTCGTATCTTGGAGTCTTGTAGACCGTCAGTACCTGCACGTAGGGAGGCTACAAAGGCTTTAGGACAGCGTCTTTGACGTGCTTCACCGTACCAAACTCACCTTCTTACTTATTATTTATTTTCCTTTTACTTACCTATTATTTTGTTTTCTTCAATTTCATTATACCTTAAAAGCTTTCCTATTTATTTATATGTTATTTATAATATGATATTTTTTTGTGTTTGGCTTTACGGAAAAGGAAAACTATATTTTGTATATTTTTTTATAACAATTGGTACAACACATCATGCTTCTTACCATGTCTTTTAAAGTCCTATTTCTTCTCTCAGAAACTCCATTCTGCTGGGGTGTACCTGGATTGGTATACTGAGCTATTATTCCTTCTTCTTGGAGATATCTTGCAAAAGGGCCTGGATTTCTTCCAGCTTCATCAAATCTGTCATAGTATTCTCCACCTCTATCTGATTGTACCACCTTCATTTTCAATTCCAGTTGCCTTTCTACTTCTGTTTTATAAACTTTGAACATATCTAATGCTTCAGACTTTTCTTTCATTAAGTAGACATGTCCAAATCTCGAGTGATCTTCTATGAAAGTGATGAAGTACTTATAACCTTCATGTGTTGGATTTGGAAAAAGACCATAGATATCTGTGTGAATTAATTCCAGCAGATTTACACTTCTTATTGCTCCTTTCTTTCTCAAGTTTGTCAATTTTCCTTTTATGCATTCAACACAGTTTTCATCCATGTCATTAAAGTCAATTGGTGGCAGCACTGATTCTTTACACAGGGAGTTCATTCTTTCTCTTGAAATATGGCCAAGCCTTTATGCCAAAGTTTAGATGATATGGGATTCTTTTGTTTCGTATTTGCAACATTCATAACCACTTGAGGTGTTTTGCAGTTCAATTGAAACATATTTCCAACAAGAAAACCATTCCCAACTACTTCTTTATTATTGAAAATCGAAAATCCAAATTCATCAAAACTTAAAGTAAGTTTTGATTTAACAAGTCTAGCAACTAAAATAAGGTTCCTTGTCATAGAAGGAACATAGACTACATCTACCAAATCTAAAACAAAACCAGAATCTAGTTGAATCCTAACTGCTCTAATGAACTCCACTTGAACTTTGACTTCATTGCCTACGAACACTTTCACCTCATCCTTGTTTGGCGATCTCTTGGTTATGAACCCCTGCAAAGAATTAGCAACATGTATTGAAGCACCACTATCTAACCACCAAGTGTCAGTTGAAACTTTAATCACATTTGATTCAAAACAGACCAACCTTACCTTCATTCTTGCCTTTGGTTTTCTGTTTCTCTAACCACCTCTTGTACCTCTTGCAGTCCCTCTTCATATGTCCAAACTTTCTACAGAAAAAGCACTTTAGTCCAGTCGATTTTCCCTCTTTTGCATTGGTACCTTCTTTGTCTTTCTTTTCTCCAAAACTTGCCTTTTTATCTTTGTTTCTGCTTGCCACGATAATCCTGCACCATGTTCACAGCTTTCTAACCCCTTTCCATGATTATATTGTTCTCTTCTTGAACACTTATTGTTATGAGATCATCTAGTGTCCAACTTTCCTTTTGAGCCACATAAGAACTCTTGAGAGTTTTGAATTCCTTTGGCAGTGAATTTAAAGCAACATGCACCATCATATCGTCATCTATAGTCATGTTTAGTCCCTTTAGCTTGTGTGAAATGTCTGCCATATTCATTTTGTGAGCTCTTACACAACCTCGCCCATCATACTTCATCTCAGTCAATTTGTTCAGCAAAGCACCTTTCTCTCCTTTCTCAGATTCCTTAAACTTCTGACCAATGGCAGCAAGATAATCCTTAGCACTTTCTGATCTTGGAATGCTACCTCTTAAAGAAGGTGTCATGGTTTTCAGCATAATCAGTGTAGCCATCCTGTTGGCTTTTTTCCCATCTTTCATATTTCCTTTTGACATATGCAGTTGCATCTGCAGCAGGTTCCTTGATTACATCCCACTTTAGAGCTATGTCATAGTCCATCAATCCTAACGAAATTTCCAGCTCTTCTTTCCACTTTAGATAGTTTGATCCAGTCAAGATTTCGATGGAGTTGTAACTTGAAGCACTCACTGTAATTTAAAGAAAATATAAATATAAATATCCCCAGAATCTTTAACTAAACATTATTGTCTTGCACCTGTAGGTTACAAGTTAAACATGTACCAAAGTACTTAGAAAAACAGATCTTGTATGAGCAGTCTTGAAACGAGAAACAACTCCACATCTGTAGACAGAAGAGTGTTCCTTGTTTGCTCACACAACCTGTTTTCTAAACTGCTCCATTACATCCATCCTCCTATGCACGATTCACGTCTGTGGACAGAGAATTGTACATGAGAGTTTGAGTGTAATGCAATTTTGATCAAAACTTTGAATGAAAATTCTCCTGTACCAATTGAGTTGTGGCTCAGTCAATTGATCCAAGATCCTCTCCAAACATTGACCATTAGTCTTTCAAGCATGATTTAAGCAGAAAACTTTATGCTTATCTCATACCTTAACAAATAAGATATGCAAAGTGTGATATTCGAAATATACATGCTATAATGACCAATGTTTTCTTTAAACTATGTCATGCTTGCATAAAAACCATATTTTAATTCTTTTATGCAAGTTGTGTCATGTTTTATTTGTGATTAGGTTAAGAACATATAACCTATAGCTCTGATACCACATGTAAGTCTTTATTAGATTATATGAACCAAACACACACACACACACACCTTGATCAGACATGACGTGTTTGCTGATGGTTGATCTGCGTCTGGTTTTGTTTGGCAGTTGTTGGACAGGCTTTCGACTGGCATTCGGCAGATGCCCAGCAGGTGTTCAACAGAATTACTCAACCAGGAAATCTTCTCTGCTACTTGGCACCTTAACTCTCTCTTGATGGGTTGAGTATTTAATTGAGTAGTTGCCGATAGCACAGGGACTTCCTTTTATAGGCTGAGCTTAAGAATCCTCCTCATCAAAGACTTCTTAAGCTCTCCTTAAGCCATCATGATTTAGCCGTTCCAATCCACATGTAATTAGGAAACCTTTAGCACTTAGTATTGAACTAAAATAATCACTTATACTTAGTCTAAAAGTCTGATCATATATGTACTCCTAATTGACATAGAACTAGTTAACCGTATATGATTAGAAGACCATCTCAGTATTTGCTTTTAGAATGAAAACCTTACAAACCTCACCAGAACATGACTGGAGCTAAAACAAAGAGTCCTAGTAGTTGGAAGATTCTTCATCCAAATTCAACTTGGCTACGAGGTTCGAGTTTGAGCGAATTATGTTAGCATTCAAAGGGCGAGCACTTATGGCTAAGAATGAAATAGTCAAGGCTAGATGAGCTATGAGAAGGAAGAGCTTGAAAGTTGTGTAAGCTGCCATTTTGATTTTGATTGTGGATGAGTAAGGGATTGATACGAATGAAGGGTTTTAAACAGATGGTGAGGTGATTGTGTTATAAAATGAAAAAAAAAAAAAAAATGTTACGTCCATTGGGTGGTGAAGAGGCTGCTGAGAGTAACTCATAATGACAATGATCATGTGTTACTTAACGGCAAGAGAAGTTTATGGGACTCAACTCATCAACTGATGATGCATATAACAAAATTTGTGGGAATTAAAGTAAGTAAGCGTAATTCCCAACTCATGATATATCAGACGAATTAATGGATAATTTATGGTCTTTGTGATGGTTGATTTGCTTAGTGTTGGTTTTGTTTGCTGATGTTCAAAAGGATCGACCATTCGTTTGCTTACCGAAAGTTGGTTAGTGTATTCACTGTTCGTGCTCATTCCAAAAGATTGATTGAGATCCATAATTGGATGATTAAATTTATGTTTGCTTTACATTTTAATTTCAAATTTGTTCTCAAATTGACAAAGGAAATTTCAACCTATTGTAATGTACGGTACGGGAGGGGGTTTGAACTCAGGTTAAGGGAAGACACATATACTTGTTTGCTGAAGGTAACTACTTAATGATTTGCAGTACGTTAACAGATACTTTGCTCAAATGCTATATAATATGCAGCAACATGACAAATGTACATGAGAGAGAGAGAGAGAGAGAGCAGAGGAATTATATCATCAAATATATGAATCTAATGATAAATGTATGGCTGGAAAAGGAAAATGGCATAGTCCAGAGGCTAGAAGAGCTTGAAAGTTGTGTAAGCTGCCATTTTGATTTTCATTATTGTGGATGAGTAAGAGATTGATACGAATGAAAGGTTTTATATAGATGGTGAGGTGATTGTGTTATAAAATAAAAAATAAAAAATGTTACGTGCATTGGGTGGTGAAGAGGCTGCTGAGGAGGAGTTTTTAATGAAGTTAGCAAAAATTTAGCTCCTCTTTTAAGAATAACAGTTTTTATTAAACTTTTCAACAATAGCAAAAAATAAGAGGGGGCAAGGCCTAAGTAGAAAATCAAAGTGGCTACCCTCCAATAGGGGTGGCAATTTCCGACTCGACCCATTACACGACTCAAAACCCGCACGGGAAAAACACGACCCGAACACGCACGATTAATAAACGGGTAATTTTTGGTCAACCCGCCACTGACCCGTTTATAAACGGGTGGGTTTGGGGTCAACCAGCCAACCCGATTAAATACCTGTTTAACCCGTTTATTAAACGGGTCGTGTCATGGGTTGTGTCAACCCGTTTACTACCTGCCAACCTGCGAAAAAAATTAAAGAAATTGAACCTTCAGCACACCCAATGGGTTTCGAACCCCAGCCAATTCCACCCCTCTCCTTGCACCTTATTCATCTTGGTGTTGATAACTTTGTGATTATGTGTTACAACATTTGATATTTATAATGTCTTTACAAACTGATGAGTACTTAATTATTACATTTTTATCCCTAAATTATATTTGTTAGTAATTGTTCCTTATTATTTGAGTTAATTATGGATCTAAGGTTTAGGGTTTAACGTTTTAATCCTATGGACCCGCTGCTGTAGTTCAAGAATGAAGCGCGCCAACCAAATGGAGCAACATAAGGCCAAAAGAATGAAGCACATAGTACGTCAAATCCGAAAAAATGAAAGTAGCAACTCACATTGAATTGAAATGCAGCAGCTGTGATGCCTCTTGCCTTGAAAGTGAGGAATCATAGGTCAGTCCCAAAAACATCCATCTTCTTTCTTTTTCTGCGCCGAGCTTCGTCAACAACATCATTTAATTCATCTTGGTCTGCCTCTTCGGAAAGAGCATAGGTATTGCAGAAGAGAGATTTTTGGTGAGAGCTACCACTTCCACTAGGACCAGCCTCCTCGTCATCGTGGCGTTGTTGACCTTGTGCATCAGCTGATTTGGTAGAACAAGTAGTAGTGCTCTTGATGATGGATTTGTTCATCATGATCTGGTTGAGTTGTTCCACATCTTGCTCGTGCACCAAACGAAACCCAAATTTCATCTGAGACGTGCCAGATTTTTCGTATATCCGCCGTATTCGGTCATAACAATAATAATCAGTTGTTAACAAAACCTTTATCTGACCGCATTTTGTGTCAAATTGTTCACGAGGTACATAAATTACCCAAAGGTGAGGTGACACAACTTCGCCTTTTTTAAAATATTTTGAAAATACTCCATAAAGCAATTCTTGTGCGGAACAGCTAATTTCAAAATAATGAAAATCAGAAAGATCAGCCTGAACTTCAAACACAGCACATAAAGCAATTCCCATCCACGTGGTACATGAATCTGGAGGTAGCTCCACAGTTAGGGAATCTCCCAAACTTTGACTACTGAACCACTCTGGAATTTTCCTTCCAGGAGTTAAAATTTCGAAAGCAGGCCTAGGGATTAGCTGTACCATATACATAGATATATATGAGGTTAGTAAGTTGTAAATATTATTATAGCAAACAACAAAAGAGAGAGAGAGAGAGAGAGAGAGAGAGAGAGAGAACCTGAAGCTGAAGGTATCGCTGTAGCATTTTCAGTATTATACTATCGCAGCCTTCATTGTCAACCAATACAAAGCAATTGGCACAATCAAACCCACCAAAATATATTTCGTTGTTTATATCCACTGATGAGCAATTTGACGAAAGATGTGGTAACATTTTTAAGGAAGTGCAACCGGCTATGTCTATATCCGCTAATGAGATAAGCTTAGAAAGATCTGGCAATTGTTCAAGCCTTTGGCACCCATTCACCCAAAATAACTCAAGTTTAGAAAGACATCCAATGCTTGCAGGAAGGCTAACAAAATTGTTTCCAATAAGCTTTAGTGCGGATAAAGAGGACAAGCAGCCAATATCACTGGGAAGATCCCCTTCACAAAGTCCACGATTACTCAGATTCAAATTCTTCAAAGAGAATAAACCACCAAGTGAAGCCAACACAAAAGCCTTTCTTCCATTGAAGCGGGGGAGGCCCCACCAAAACCTTGATTGATTAGGCTGTGATCCACTTCTTCCACCCAAAGATAGATCCTTCAGTTTTTTCAAACCAACAATGGAGCGTGGCAACTGTCTTATAGCAGTTCCATTCAGTAGAAGCGTATGTAAACACTCCATCTCCCCCATGTTCTCTGGGAGTTTGTCAATTTTTGAGCATCCATTCACATGGAGTGCACCAAGTGACTTCAAATTACAAATTTCACTCGGAAGACCCTCGAGATTTTTGCAATCCAATAGAAGCAGAGTAGTAAGGCCAACCAGACATCCTATTGATGAAGGTAATTTCTCAATGGACGTCGCCTGTAAATCAAGCATTGACAAATTTTTCATTTGCCCTGAAAATTCTGGAATCTTTTTCAATTTTGGGCAAAAACCAAGATCCAAGTTTATAAGACATTTGAGATCTGCAATTGACGGGTGAATCTCAACCAAATTATCACAAAGTTGAAAATTCAACACCTCAAGATTCGGCATGCCACTGAAATCTGAGGTTGTGGTCAAGTTTTCAGAGCCACAAAGGTTCATTTTTTTCAAGTTGGGCAAGTACTGTACAATTCATAACAATGGTATAATAGATAATTAGCTCAGATTTATTTTATTTTCAAAAACAAAATATTTATTAATAAATAAATAAAACTAATTTCTAGAATGGCATATGGTCACTACTCTTACCTTTCTTCCATCCCAAAGCCGAACAAGTTTGTTGCCAGGCATCTCAAGTGCAATAAGGTATTTCGGCTGAAAACCTGATGGGAGAAATTTGGAAGGATACCAACTCCATTTGACACTTCTCAAGGAATTAGTAAGAATTCTGGGGCTTGAAGAAATCATTATATTATGAAATTCAAGAAATTTCAGGTTAAGCATCTTAGAGAAGGCTTCACAATTCCAATTTGCCTTTTCAGGTGTCGCCATGTGTAATATGATGCCTTTAATTTTGTCAGTTGCCTGTAATTAAGAATAGCAAAAGAAAAGTTAATTCCACATTTAAGTCTAATAATTGTGAGAATGTGAAGGTAAAAAGTCACACATTGGAAAGTTAGGAAACCTAGCAAGGGCTTATAAGGAGTTGGGCTACTCCCCCCATTGCCAATGGTTTTGGGGTGGAACCTCAACTTCCTTCATGGTATCAGAGCGGGTTGCCCACATGTGAAAGCCCAACGGCCACACGTGCTCCACATCACCCAAAATGTGTTGTCCACGTGATAGGCTTAAAAATTCGCCACACGTGCGGGGGCATGTGAGAATGTGAAGGTAAAAAGTCCCACATTGGAAAGTTAGGAAACCTAGCAAGGCTTATAAGGAGTTGAGCTACTCCCCCCATTGCCAATTGGTTTTGGGGTGGAACCTCAACTTCCTTCAATAATGTGTTAAACAGAAATCATATATCTTCCAAAACTATCTTTATATAACTTCTTAACATGTTGTTGATGAATACATCAAAGATATCATTAATTAAGTCTAATACAGTGTTAAAGACAAATGATAAATCTTCCAAAACTTAGTATCTTTTATATAACTTCTTACCGTATTGTTTATGAATACATGAGAGATATCATCATGATTGCACAATCAACTTCGTCTACCAGGCTCGTCAGGACACTCTCGACGAACAATTTCCAATGCCATTTCTTGTATCAAATCATGCATCTCAACATTCCTATTTGATATAATTAAGAGTGATTTCTGAATGAGATCATTTATCCCAACACAACCACATAGGCCACAACTGTCTAGTATTTCAATTACATGCTCCTTGTCCTTCCCCTTATGAAAAAATGCAACATCAAGAAATATATCCTTGTTCATCTCATCCAGTCCATCGTAACTTGTTTTGAGCAAATCAATAATTTCTGACTTAGGAATTTTCCGCAGCTTATCCAATTCACTTTTCCATACATCTGGATCTCTCTTATACACTAAGCATCCCAAAAGTTTAAGAGCTAGTGGAAGGCCTCTGGCATAATTTACAAAACCCTTGGACAATTCCAAGAAACCTTCCACAGGCTCATTTTTTTTAAAGGCATTCCGACTAAAGAGCTCAAGAGCATCATCATCACTTAATCCCTCTACCTTATATGATACCTGCATGTCATGCTTAACTAGCAACCGTTCATCTCTAGTTGTAATTATGATTATACTCCCCTTACCAAACCAATCCTTTTCACCAGCCAACTTTTCAAGTTGACTTGATTCACTCACATCGTCAAGAATGAGAAGAACCTTTTTATTAGATAAGCAATTCTTAATGAAATAGGTCCCCCACTGTTCATCCCAGACCTGAGTAATTTGTTCCTTCAAGATCGGGAAAAGAAGCTGTCTTTGTAGATTAACAAGATTCCCATGTTCAGAAACCTCTCTAACATTAGCAAGGAAGCAGCTAACTTCAAAATTAATAGAAATGCCCTCATAAACTAGCTTAGCAATGGTCGTCTTGCCAATGCCGCCCATCCCCCATATCCCTATAAAGCGAACATCATCCGTAGGAGCTAATAGCCAATCTATGTGCTCAAGTGTAAACTTAATTCCCACTAACTCTGTGGAATCCAACAATTTGAATGTGCGATGCATTTTACTCCACACCCATTCAACAATCTTTTCAATAAGCTTTCTTTCACACCTACAAGGAAGAAAAGTAAAACGATGATTAAGTTAAAAATATAAGCCATGGGTTTTGTTAAGACATATGGAGAAGGTGTTTATTCATGCTTACTCATTCTTTGAATCAAACCCAGATAAATTGGCCACTTCAGTTAAGGCATCTCTCCAGCTCTTCAACCTTTCCTCATGCTCAGCAAATGCGCACGCAAAACTACCGGTTTGTTTTCGTACGTCAGAAGGATCCACATGATAAAACACTGGTAGAACGGTGCTCTTGGATTTCATGCATTGGAGAATCTTTGTAAGTTCATCCAAGCACCAGGAAGAAGACGCATAATTTGGCGAGAGAACAACGATTGCAAGCCTTGATTCTTCGATTGCGTTGAAGAGCCCTGAACGAATACGTGTCCCTCTTTCAAGCTTAGGATCGTCCTTGAATGTTTTAATGCCCCTGAGCTGCAATTCGTGGTATAAATGGGATACAAAGCTAAGTCGAGTGTCCTCACCACTGAAACTCAAAAACACATCGTGGTTCGGTTGAGGAGCAGACTGATGAGGTGAAGGAAGAAAGGCAGAGTCTCTTTGGGTGCTCAATGCCATTTGGCAATCTGCTGCTGCTGTAAACACTCAATGAAAATAAGCCTTTCGCTAATTAAATTTTCAAAAATCCAAACACTCAACTAATAAATAGAAAGATGATGATAAATGGCTTGCAAAAAGAAAAGGATTAAAATTTAAACCAGAGGAAAACAGAGGAATTCAACATATAAACATTAGAAGGAACAAAAATACGAATTTCAACATTTAAAACAAAAATATAAACCTCAAGACTACACAAGTCAACGTTACCTGAACAAAACAGAGATGGAAATGTAGTCGAAGCAAGCCAACAAGTTTACCTCAACACCGAAAAAATTACAGAGCCAAAGAATTTGTAAGACAACAACCACACGACCGGCAAACCAACCAGAAACTCACAATAAATACAACTTCTCAAGATCAGCCAAAAAACCAGCAACAAAAGCAAACCTAACAGTCAGAGAGAGAGAGAGAGAGAGAATTGCAAAACTGTTTATATGCAAAAAAAAAGTAATAAAATAATAAATTGTCAAGAAGAAAAAAAAAAATTGTTTATATGCAATTCCAAACCAATTTCCGCACACAAAAAGACAAAATAGAGGAAAAGAAAATGAAGCAGCATGGAAGAATACCAAAGGAAGACTTGAAGGCGCCAACCATGAGATGTGGTGTGGTGGTAGCTCACCTCATTCCTTAATCATGAGGTTGGGGGTTCGATCCCCGCCCATGGGAATGGAGCGCATTTTGTGGCCAGCCGTTTACCTCCATTGGGAGAGCTCCCGCGGCGAAAGGGATTAGTCACTACTGTCGGTGGTGTATACCCTTGGGTCTCACCTATAAAAAAAAAAAAAAAAAAAAGACTTGAAGGCGCCCGCACACAAAGTTTGAGAAAAGGACCACTTTGGTTCGCAAGTCGCAGGCTTTATTGATATTATAAAAAGCCCACATCACTGTGATCTGCTCTCATGTTTTATTGATATTTAGCAACGTCTAATTAATGTCATTGCCTAATCTCACTTTTGCACTCTGTTATCACTCAAATCAATTTCACATCATTTTGGCCTTCAATTTCATAAAATTAATTTGGCCTTCAATTTCATAAAAGTCAATTTTTTAAAAAAAAACTTACAAATATAGCTGAAACTTTACTTGAATAGACTCGAATATCCTCAAAATAAACTTACAAATAAATTTGAAAAATATGGTTTTTTATAAAAACAATTCAAAAAATTCAGGATGATTTAACTAAACCTTTGCATCAGAACAATTCAAAATGGCAAAACAATTTAATTTCATATACTATACCTCAAGTAAGAGGTGTTCATTGCTGCCTCTACAAGTGACATTTCTAGAAGAGTGTCCAACTTTAAGATATTTATTATTAGAAGAAAATTTTAGAAATGTCACTTGTATTTATATATTAATTTCATTTTGTCACTCAAAGAAAATTTTGAAGAGAGATGTTATTTTGATTTATCAAAATTTCTAAGTTAGAATATGTGGCATGTACAACACACGTGACAAATTTTAACAAAATTCTGAATAGAGTTACAGTGCCATACGGTAAATTAAGCATTTTGAAAAATTGAGATGTGATTTCTCTTAAATTAAGCATTTTGAAAAATTGAGACGTGACATTTATAAAGTTTTCCCTTTCCTTAAAAATTCAAACCACTTTTAACCTAAGGTTATATTTGAGCATGCGACAGGAGAGAGTGAAGAGCCGAGGAAAAGAAGTTTGGCACCAGCACACTTATAAATACCCACCACCATGCATCCAAATGCCTCACACCATCAACCTCTTCTCATATTAATCTTGCTCTCCATCGTCCCATTTATGATAGAATACCCAAAATACCCCGCCATGTATGAAGAGAAGCAACACCAAAGACTCTTCCACCACCACAAGGATGAAGACAGACCCATTGAAACCTCAGACTACCCTCAGTCTGGTGGTTACTCTGATGAAGGACGTCCCGGCAGGGGCTATGGAGAGAGCGTTGATTACTCCGATGATGGACCCCGCGGCAGCCGCTACAGCGAGACCGCTTAATATGGCACCATTGCCACCCATGAATCTGAAATTGACTACAAGGAGGAGAAGCACCACAAGCATCTTGAGCACCTAGGCGAGGCCGGGGTTGTTGCTGCTGGTGTTTTTGCCCTGGTATGGATTTAACCACCTTTTATATATTAATCTCTAATTTTGTTCATGATTTTAGTTATATATTAACCTTAAATGTGAAGGATCACAGCCAGAAATTCTTACATTTTCAAGGCTCATCTGTAAATCTTTAGTAGGTTTATATACTCAAAACACATACCTTGATCCGACATTGTGACAATTACTGCAACTGGAACTTTGATTTCTTCTCAACAAGGAAACTGGAATTCTGTAGCAGAGTTCTTGACTGGTACATCGGTTTAGGCGGATTTGCAGTAGGGTAGTTTCTCTATGCTATACGGCTCTTGAATCTCTTTTCTTGATGGGGTAGAATGTTATGAGAATGTGATGTAGCCGTTAGCATAGGGACCTCCCTTTTATAGGTATAGTTTAAGAATCCAAATCATCACGGATTACTTAAACTCCTTTAACCAAAAGGATTAGGTATCTCAATCCATATAGAGTTAGGAAACCTTAAGCACTTGTATTTATCTAAAACAGTCATATATCAAGTCTTAAAATAAATCGATCCATGTAATCCTAATTGACATTGAACTAGTTATCCTTAAGTGATTAGAAGACCATCTTAGAGTTTGTTTTAGAATGCAAATCTTACATTCTCCCACTTCGTCAAATAATCACTAAAGAACAATGTCAATTACTGTAAGGCCTTGTGGAATACAGTTCGATTTTGTTTCCTCATCAAGCCACTTGTCAACAATGAAAATGATAATGAGTTATCAAGATTGAACAAAGAAACTTCCATGAAGTCTTTACAACTACAGTTATCAAATCCAATGTCACATAGGGCTGCCATCAAGATTGAAATCATAGAACAATCATAGCTAACCAAATTGACATAACTACTATGATCATTCTTTTAGTCCAACTTATAGGATTGTTCAAGATCCTTTCTTTTACTCCAGGTAAAAGACATCACTGTTATGAATGCAATACTTTAACAGTTAACCTTAAGCTAGCAACAAATCATTCACTGTTAATTGCATTCAAATAACAAAACAATTTATGCAGAACAAATTAACCAAACAAAAAAAAAAACCAAAACAACATCAAAATCAATACTTTCAACTCTTTAAATGCGTTTTTCGAAGGCTAAACGACCTCAGATGGCCAAAACATTTGTGGCGTCATTCCCTTTTTGGAAAGGTATCATGCCCCTCAATCGGAGCTCGGACGACAAATCTGCAAATTCCTGCTATGTCCTTTTCCCTTGAAAACTAACAAGCTGCTCCCACTGTTTTTAAGCATCAAAACCGGATAATACCCCCATACTAGTTACATGCCTCTTGAAAACATTATTTGGTAGCCCTTTATTGAATGGATCTGCTAGATTAGACTTTGTATTAATATGATCCATAGCAATGCTTCCTTCACTGATCTTCTCTTTTACTGATAAGAACTTTAGCGATAAAGGCTTCCCTCCAATTGACCTTTTGTTCCCTTTTGCAAACAATATAGCTGAGTTATTATCATTCCAAAGCGTTAAATGATCTGCACGACTTGACAAGGTGAAGCGACGCCTTGGGCAATAATGACCTGCACGACGTGCCCCAAAGCGTTAAATGCGCCGACTGACTAACGCATTTGGTGCCCCAGCTGTCAGTCACTTCAGAAAGGAATGCAAAGGGTCCATCCCTTGGAATCCATTCGACCCCTACCCATGCCGAGGCCGAAGAATCCAGGGATGTGGGGGCAATGTTTGTGCCTGATAAATCACGGCCATGAGCAGGCCGAAGGAGCCCTTTATCTCGGCCCTGGCACTTGTTTGCAGAGGCTGAAACGCAGCGTTTCGCCAGGGTACTTCGCCTTCTTAAAAATAAAAGAAGGAAATGCTAAGGCACGATCACCTCGGCCTCAAGCATAGACCGAGGCCGAGGCCGAACAAATTTGCGGTCAAGGCATTAAAGGCAAATCATCACGTGACAGCAGGGTCCCAGGCTTCATTTAATGAAGTAGTGCCTGTTTAATGCAGCAAAACCCATTGGCCACAAAGTAGCATTTAATGCATGAGGGAAGGTGGGAAGTGACTAAAGTCAGGATTTGGTGATGAAGATCAGAGTGATTAGACGTGGACATTCTCACAAAGATTCTGACAGCTTGAGATGTTGGTTCACCAGCTATTCAGGCAATAAATGCGTCTCCACGGCCAGAGGTTCAAAACCCACGATTGAGCGCGGCGGCCGAGATTCACCAGGATTTCTGGGGTCTCATCACCATACTTCACGATCCCAAATGTCGATTGGATTGCCCACTTGCGCTAATCAGACTCCACTATGCGTAAATTCAGCCTCGATTACTCATCTAGGGACTCTTCCTATAAATACAAGACTCGAGCTACTTTCAAAGGGTTCAAACACCAAAACAAGCCTCCCACGGAGCAACTTATTTTCTTCTGCACTTTCAATATCTTTACTTGCTTTCCTAGGAGTAGTGTTAGGTTGTAAGCAGAATCCATTCATCAATATATCATACGACCCTTGATTTTCAAGGCGCCGGAGCACCATCTCTGTTTGTTCGCTCACTCACCCCATATATCACACGACCGTCGCTCCCTGAGCAGCGCGCCGGAGCACCGCCCAAAACCCACCACCAACACCATCACCCAACGGCCTTGTAGTTCAGGCCGTGAACCTAACAGCCGAGACCAGTTCCTCTCTCGGCTACAATCGTTTGACCAAGAAGACAGATCAAACAGGCGCACCATTCACCCATCCAACACTCACCAAAACATCAACGCACGGTAAACCGTGCTGGCACGCCCGCGCACAACCGCACCGCACCCAAAAGCAGGAAACCCCGTGTTAACGCACGTCCCCTCGGCCCGGAACTCCAGGCCGTGAGATTTGCGCGGCAGACAGTGTCAACACAGATTCTTTGCATAGGGTGTTCAATCTTTCTTTTGAAATATGGCCGAGTCTCTTGTGCCAAGTTTTTGCAGATATTTGATTCTTATGTTTTGTGCTTGTAACGTTCTTAACCATTTCAGGAGTCTTATAGTTTAACTGAAACATATTGCCAACAAGAATTCCATTGCCAACTAACTCTTTATTATTGAAAATTGAAATACCAAATTCATCAAAACTCAAAGTGAGCTTTGATTTTACAAGCCTAGCAACTGAAATAAGGTTCCTTGTCATAGAAGGAACATATACTACATCTACCAAATCCAAAAGAAAACCAGAATCTAATTGAATCCTAACTGCTCTAATGAACTCCACTTGTACTTTGTCTCCATTTCCTACGAACACTTTCACCTCATCCTTGTTTGATGGCCTCTTGGTTATGAACCCCTGCAAAGAATTAGCAACATGTTGATCGGTGCATATTTATATATCATTTTGTACCCTTCTAACTTATGATTTGATTATGTTTTTGAGTTAAACTTGTGCTTTTAATAAATTTTGTGTTTGTTTCAATGTAATAAGCTTGAGACTCATTAAATGCATTTTGGAGACAAGTTAGCTCAAAACGGTGTCTGCAGATCAATCAACTTCATGAATTGGACTGTACTTTCTCAAGAAGAACCAGATGATGAGCCATATATCATTGGAAAGATACAGAAATCTAGTTTCTTGAGCATTTTAAGGTTCATGATTCCGAGTCTCCTAGAGGAAGTTATGCAAGTTTTGGCAGCTTAAGGTCAAATTCGGCAGCATCTGCGTTACTGGGCCAAAAATGACATTTAAAGGTCTTTCCGATTTTTTCTTGAGTTGGGCTGCATATGCTTGGAAAGATAATTCAAAGGGTTTGAAGATCCAAATTTTTCCAGATTTTTTAGGAGGGAAGATCAAGCCCAAAACAAGCCCACAAGCTGACTGCAATGCATTGTCAATTCCAGTCTATTTTCAGCAGTCAACTTGCAAGGCCCAAACCGTACACTTGTACTACTTAGATGGGAATATATTCTTCATAAAAGTTGTTCCAATGGGTGTCTATTATGACATATCCAAATTTGAGCACCATTGGATATATATTGAAACCTCAGGCCTTCCTACACCAAGCCTGGTTCAGAAGAATCGTTTTTTCCAGCAACCATAAGAAAACCCAGATGGGTTGGCAGCAAAAGGCAGCCACAATTGAACACCTTTGAAATCCCATGTGAAGAAAGCTTGAGGTGCAGCAAAAGAAGTATGGGATGGAATTGATTCCAACCACACTAACATAGACAAGATGAAGTGTGAGTTATGGATTGTATTAAAAGAGGAATTGTGGTGTTGGAATTCATCATGATGCTCCTCCCTCTTAGCCCTATAAATAGAGAAGTCTTCAAGCTTCATAAAATACCCCCAAAGAGGGGAGCTCTCAAACACTTCTCTAGAACTCCCCTCCCTTCTCTCCCTCAAATTCTCTTAGTTTCTCTTTCTAGTTTTCAATTGTTGTAATGAAATCTTTGTGCTGAAATTCTCCTTAAGTTTTTCTTAGTTCCACTTTACTTTTCATTGTTATGTAAATTCTTTTCTTTAGTTTCAAGTTTGATTAGTTCCAAGTTTCAATTATGGTTTTTGTTCTTATTCATTTAATACGCTAGTTTGAATGATAGATTTAGGCTTGCATGTTAGCTATCTGAATTAAGAGTAGACACCATGCTTTAATTCGAATTGAACTATGAATAGGAAGAGTATGTATGGACATTCGACAACAGGGATTAGATACATACTTGGTTGTTTAAAATGTTCTTCTATGCTTAATGAATTCCTAATGCTTAGTTTAGGTTAGACAACAGATGATCAAATTAGGGAATTAGGAATACAAGGTTAGGACCAAACACCATGGCTTAATCATACTTTAGCTAGAATCAATCCGTTAATCTAATTGAACTTGGGAACTTATCTGCTTGAGTTATTTTCTTTTCTTTCTTTCTTGTTTTATTTATTTTCTTTCTTGTTTTTCTGTTTTGTGTAGGAAAACTGAATTGGATTATTCAATCACCAATCCATGTGGAATCGACCTCGCACTTACATATGTTATACTACCGAACGGCTCGTGCACTTGTGAGTATCACAAGTTGAGGATGCAGCTGAATCTATTTTGGTGCAGCTGAATCGACGCAACACATGTATCTGTCTAACCACTAAGTATCAATTGAAACATCAATCAAATTTGATTCAAAACAGACCAAAACGTTTTCAATCTTACCTTCACTTTTGCCTTTGTTCTTATGCTTTTCTAACCACCTTTGGTACCTGGTGCAGTTCCTTTTCATGTGTCCAAATTTTCTACAGAAATAGCATTTCAATCCAGTTGGTTTTCCCTCTTTCATCTTGGTATTTTCCTTATCTTTCTTTTCTGCAAAATTTCCCTTCTTTTCTTTGAATTGTTTGACACGATAATCTTGTACCATATTCACAGTTTTTTGACCCCTTTCCATGATGATGTTATTTTCTTCTTGAACACTTATTGTTATGAGATCATCTAGTGTCCAGCTTTCCTTTTGAGCCACATAAGAACTCTTGAGAGTTTTGAATTCCTTTGGCAGTGAATTCAAAGCAAAATGCACCATCATATCGTCATCTATAGTCATTTTTAGTTCCTTTAGCTTGTGTGCAATGTCTGCCATGTTCATTATGTGAGGTCTTACACAACCTCGCACATCGTACTTCATCTCAGTCAATTTGTTATGCAAAGCACCTTTCTCTCCTTTCTCGGATTCCTTAAACTTCTAACCAATGGCAGCAAGATAATCCTTAGCACTTTCTGATCTTGGAATGCTACCTCTCAAAGAAGGTGTCATGGTTTTCAGCATAATCAATATAGCCATCCTGTTGGCTTTCTCCCATTTTTCATATTTCCTTTTGACATCTGCAGTTGCATCTGCAGCAAGTTCCTTAAGTGCATCCCATTTCAGAGCTATGTCATAATCCATTAGCCCTAGTGAAATTTCCAGCTCTTCTTTCCACTTTAGATAGTTTCAACCGGTCAAGATTTCGATGGAGTTGTAGCTTGTAGCATTCACTGTAATTTCAAGAAAACATAAATACAAATCCCCAATAACCTTAATTAAACATTATTGATTTGCACCTGTAGGTCACAAATCAAACATGTTCCATGGTCTTAGAATAACAAATCTGTAGAAGCAGTCTTGAAACAACAAGTGATTCCACATCTGTGGATAAAGGAACACTCATTGTTTGCTCATACAATCTGTTTTTCTAAACCGTTCCATTATAATCAATCCTTCTTGCACAATTCACATATGTGGACAGAGATTTGTACAAGAGAGATTGAATATAATGCAATTTTGATCAAGAACCTTGAATGAAGAATTTCCTGCATCGATTAAGTTGATGTGGCTCACTTAATCGATTCAATATCCTCCCCAAACTTTGATCAATCAGTCTTTCAAGCATGATTTAAGCAGAGAACTTTATGCTTAACTCATACCTTAACAAATAAGATATGCAATCAAAACATACATGCTATAATAACTAGTTTGAAGGACATATAAAACAGATTTTAATGCAAATTTTATCTTGTAATTACGTTAAAAGCATATAAACCTGGCTCTGATACCACATGTAAATCTTTAGTTGGTTTATATACTCAAAACACATACCTTGATCCGACATTGTGACAATTACTGCAACTGGAACTTTGATTTCTTCTCAGCAAGGAAACTGGAATTCAGCAGCAGAGTTCTTGACTGGTTCACCGGTTTAGGCAGATTTGCAGTAGGGTAGTTTCTCTATGCTATACGGCTCATGAATCTCTTTTCTTGATGGGGTAGAATGATATGAGAATGTGATGTAGCCATTAGCAAAGGGACCTCCCTTTTATAGGTATAGTTTAAGAATCCTCCTCATCACGGATTACTTAAACTCCTTTAACCAAAAGGATTAGGTATATCAATCCATATAGAGTTAGGAAACCTTCAGCACTTGTATTTATCTAAAACAGTCATATATCAAGTCTTAAAATAAATTGATCCATGTAATCCTAATTGACATCCTTAAGTGATTAGAAGACCATCTTAGAGTTTGTTTTAGAATGCAAATCTTACATCATCTCCCAATAACTAATTAATCATGCATAGTAAGCAAATCATTGTATACAACGGTTGTATGCAAGAATTTCTCCACGAAGCAGGCCGAACCGAATGCTTTTAAGCTTCTTAGGCCTTGTCAACATAACAAGAGAAGTGTGAAATGTAAATCTACTCAAGTATCAAATGGATTAAGTTATGTGAGGCCACAAAATGTCTGTTAATTTCTAGGTTTTTTCTGAGACTAATGTAATTAAGATCTGTCCCAGAAATAATTTGACAAAATTATAAAGATATTTTCATTTAACAATGGTCCAGCTGAGACATATAATACAATTAAAATACAATTAATTAACTCTTATTTAATTTAATAATGATCATGAGATGTGATGTGATGTGCAGCATGAGAAGCAGAAGGAAAAGAAAGACCCAGAGCATGCCCACAGGCACAAGATAGAAGAGGAGATTGCTGCAGCAGCTGCAGTTGGGTCTAGTGGGTTTGCCTTCCATGAGCATCATGAGAAGAAAGAGACAAAGGAAGAAGAGGAAGAGTCTCATGGAAAGAAGCACCACCATCTCTTCTAAATCTACAAATATATACTATATTTTATATTTATATATTGTGATTTTACTTATCTGTTATGAGTGAGGATTGATCTCAACAATGTTATAATTGTTGAGTGCTTATGTACGAGAAATTGTAGAATAGTACGGATGTACCACGTCAGCATGTGATACTCCCATTCAAATATTGCCATGTGTCTATTTTAAAATAGAAATTAAATATTTGTTTACAGCTGGACTTATATTATGAAATAAAATTTAAAACTTGAAAAACAGAAAGAAAAAAAAAAAAAATAAATAAAAAAATAAAAAAATTCCCAACCGCCACCCCTCCCCTAAAACCCCACTACGTTCCATGGATGCCATCCCTCTCTATTCCTCTTCCTCCCCTTCTCTTTTCCTCTTCACCATTGCCACCGGCGTCCAAACCCTCATCTTCCTTAATTCCCCTTTCTCTGAAATTGATCATGATACTATTTCCATCATCATACTATTTCCAAACCCAGATCCAATACTGTAACTCCTTGGTAACAATTACTTCAATCAATACAATACAACAATTCTCTCAAAGGGTCTCTATGTTTTGCATTCACTCTAACATTTCCCAATCATTAACACAAACACCAACCCTTCCACTATTCCATTTCATCATCATCATCATCATAATCATCAATACTAGTTTTCTCTACCTCTCTTTAAACTCCATTACCTACAATTACTATACGGGTTGAGAAGGAAAAGGAAAGGGAAAAAGGAAGAGGAAGAGGAAGAGGAAGGGAGATGGGTGGCAGTCATGGCAGGTAGTGTGGAGATGGGTGGCGGTCATGGCATGTTTTTGGGATTAGAGGTGTTGGGTTCGGGAGGGGTTGTTGTTGGGAATTCTCTTTTTCTTTTTTCTTTTTCTTAAGTTTTTCAATTTTCTAATTTTATTTCATAAGATAAAAATTAAGAAATAAATCCAGCTGTAAAAAAAAGTTTAATTTCTATTTTAAAATGGACACATGGCAATATTTGAATGGGAGTATCACATGCTGACATGGTACATCCGTACTATTCTATATTTTCTCCTTATGTACGCTTGTTATATGAGTGCTATGTATCTATCTATTTCTCATTGTTGATAAGAAATAATATCGTTTATTGGTGTTAATTTCTATATTATTAATTGGTCTTTTTTTTTTTCTAAGATAGAAAATATTATTGTTCTTGTAGTGGTGGTACGTGTTATCTTAGCATCTTCTTAAGGACACTCCTTCTCTCTTTCCCTCGAATGAGATATTCCTACTTCATGCAAATCACAGTTTGACACATATGCAAAAATAATTCATGAAAAACACCAAAAGAAAAATCTCTACATACATGTCAATCTGTAAATGGCAGAAAAATAAGAGCTCTTATTTCCAGAGATGGAGCCAAGTATTTCCCTCTCCTTAATTTCCATCAAGGTCATGGTTCATTTTGTCAATCCCAACTTTAGTAAATTGACTTAGCAAGTATCTGGCCCTATCAAAGAATTGTACGTGGATATTGTACACTTGCTTTTCAATCGTGAGACCATCATGTTCATAATAATGCCATTTAATATAAACATAAACTAATTATTATTTTTATAATATTTTATACAAGAGATACTGGGAAGGAGGAAACTTAAGATCTTAGATGGAGGAGTAAATTGGGACTTCACTCAATTATAATATATATATATATATATATATTAGAGTCTTTAGGTGAGCAGGACGGTATATTATAATATATATATATATATATATATATTTAGGATCCATATATTTAATTTATTAATTTTTATATCGTATAGTATAAACCCATCTTCTAGTCTCTTTCATGTGAAGTAACGGGTCCCGGGGAATAATGATAAAAGCAATTGTTTCTTTCTCTTCCTTCCTCGTGCCATTTAAGCCAAAACGTAGGGTAGCCATCCATTACATAACCAATTTTTGTTTATGAAAAGTATTACCTTCATCAAAATCACTGAAAAATGACTAAATAGCTCTCTTAAAAAACCCTTTCCATTTAACAATGATGAAAGGAGGACATTACAAGTGAACAATGAGGGGTTGACTCTAATGACCCTACCTTCTTTCCTCCCGATAATAATTTTGAGTGAATATGCAACTAAAGTTTTAACTCTCTTTATCATTCTTATCACAAATCGTCCTTGAGATTTTCAAAAATCATCATTTTAGTCCTCCACATTGCAAATCGATCAATATGACGTTTTAGTACATACCTTGCCACCATGGCCCATAAGATAAGGGAAGGCGGTGGATAGATTATTGTCTTGGAATTTTTCGAATGACAACGATGGAATTTAAGAAACCCAAATATAATGGATTAGTGTATATATATCCCTTTTATTGAGGGATTCTTCAAATAATTTTATTTGAGGGATTTTTTTTCAACGATCCAAACCATCTATTTTTTTAAGTCTTCATTCTTAGATCATCCTTACAAAAAATTAGACAAATCGGAAACCGGTTAGACATCCAATTGTGTCCTACAAAATCAATGAACATGGGCTTCAAGAAGGTACTAAAATTTCAATTATTTAATTGAGTGGTCAAATTATATTAGATTGAAGTTATTTTTTGTAGAGATGATATTTGAATGAATATCTACAAAATAGAAGGTTTGGATTAGTGAAATATAATCCGGAGTAGGCCCTACAAGAGTGTCTCTCAAATAAGCTTATTTGAGAGATCCTTCAATAGAAGCTCTCTGTGTATATATAAATATATTTTATTGCGTATTTCAGTTTTGTGCAAATGTTAAATCCATATCTAGCTTTCAATGACCAAACGAATAATTTAGTTTAGGGACCAAAATGTAAATCAGGTACAAATTTGAGGACCATTTGAGTAATTAACTCTTAAAAAAAAAGAGGCATGATTTTGTAATACTATATTCATTCAGGTTAAGAATGGTAAATCAACCTTTATTTTTCTTTCTGATATCAACTGGGGAGGGCAAGAAACCTACTGGCATGGCATCCGTTGATAATAAATAGAAATATATGTAGTTTTCAAGGTGTAATAAGTGAAAAGTCTTTGTTGAAGAAATGTTTCCACAATCCAGATCGTCCACCAAGGCTTGGATAACTAGCAATGCATGTGATGTGGCAAGAGCAAGAGAGCCCCACTTTAGGGGAGAGAGAGAGATCCAAACGAATCCAGACCGTCCACCAAGGCATGGATAGGTAGCCAAGCATGTGGCAAGAGCAAGAGAGCCCCTCTTTAGGTGGATATTTTACGTACGAGCTTGTGATAGAGAAGAGCCACAAATTAAAGCCAAAAAAAGAGTTTTGGGACACCCAACGCTTATATAAGGCCCCCCATCACCATGCACACCCAACGCAACACCCTTACCTCATAATCTTCCTTCATCCTCGCATTTTCTTCAAAATACCCAAAATACCCCTCAACATATGGCTAACCAGGAGCAGCACCGCCGCGGCCTCTTCAACCAGGACAGAGACGAAGAAAAATCCTCATCCTTCTCTCAGTCCGGTTATGGAGATCAAGGCCGCACTGGTGGTTACGGCGACAGCACTGGCTATGGCGACTCCACTGGTTACTCTTCTCAAGGACGTGCCGGTGGTGGTGGCGGCGGCTATGGCGACAACACGGATTACACCGGTGAAGGACGTCGTACTGGCGGAGGAGGCTACGGCGGCAGCACTGATTACTCTGGTGGTGAAGAGCGTCGTGCTAGTGGAGGCGGCGATGGCTACGGCGACAGTTACTCTGGTGAAGGACGTCGTACCGGTGACGGCGGCTATGGAGACAGCACTGATTACTCTGGTGAAGGACGTCGTACCGGTGGGGGCGGCGGTGATTACAGAGATAGTTACTCTAGTGAGGGACGTACTGGAAATGTCGGTGGCT
This sequence comes from Prunus avium, assembly GCF_965620075.1. NCBI lineage: Eukaryota > Viridiplantae > Streptophyta > Magnoliopsida > Rosales > Rosaceae > Prunus > Prunus avium. Next base: position 4,202,305 of record NC_142291.1, read on the forward strand.
ACGGAGACAGTTACTCGGAAGGAGGACACGGCGGCCGTGGCGAGACCACTGCTTACTCTTCTGATGGGCCCCGCGGCGGACGGTACAGCGAGACGTCTGAAACCTATGGGTCTAGTGACTCTGGAGACTACAAGAAGCAGGAGAAGCACCACAAACATCTCGAGGAACTTGGGGAGCTAGGTTCTGCTGCTGCTGGCACGTATGCATTGGTAGATTAACGTTTCAACCCTATTTTTCTGATTTAATTTATGATTTTAATTAGGCATACTAATTGTGGATTTATGATCATTCTCAAAGCTATATTAGTGCATGATTTGTGATCGATCTCGTTGCAAAGAATTTTTTAGTATGATGGATAAGTATACATCACCTATTTTATGATAATCAATCATCTAAATGATATATACACCCGTTATATCTAAGAATTTATCGTAAAAAAATACATACTTCCCGTTCACTTAAATAGAACATAACCGAAGAAGTGGAAGATTAATTAGGCTAAGTTTTATCCAGATCTTATTGACAAAATATATAATTGCCAATCTTACTTTGCGTTCACTTAAAGTATAGTGATTAATTATATGTAATTATAAGGCCAAATCTTGTTTTGGTTACAACTTACAACAGACCAAATCAAACTCTAGTTTTTTATTTTCTAACACTAATGAAAATTTATAGGATATATCACATATATAATTTTGAAATATAATGTTTTGTAATTCTTGAGCTTGGATATATAAAAGGAGAAACTTTGACGCTTAAGTTTTCTTTTTTTTGGGCAGTATGAGAAGCACGAGGCAAAGAAAGACCCTGAGCATGCTCGCAGGCACAGGATAGAGGAGGAGATTGGTGCAACAGGGGCAGTTGGTTCGGGTGGGTATGCCTTCCACGAGCATCATAAGGAGAGAGAGTCAGAGAGAAAAGAGGAAGAGTCTCATGGAAAGAAGCACCACCACCTCTTCTAAATAATCTCAATTAATCAATATCGATCTTTATTGATTACCTAATTAAGTGGTTAATTATGCACTGTGCATCTCTTTAATTATTTGTGTGATTGTTTAATTATGATGAATACTCAGTATTTTGTGTCTGAGAATTGATGCATGTTGAGTCTATAAGTAAGACTCTTTGTTTAAAGGGTACTGTATATATCCGGTTTTCTTTTAGCATGTCATGTATTTCATTGTTAATAATCGTTTACTCGGTGTAAGTTTTATATGATTTTTTTGGTGGTATTAATCTTTTTTTTATACAAGCGATATTGAGTGAGGGGGAAATCGAACCTAGAACCTATGCAGTGGTATAAATAGTCTTAACTACTAGCTATAAACCCCTTGCGTATAAATCTTAGCCAGACTTAATTAACACAATATATCGATAAGAATATAGAGTTGAGAAAATATGCACAGGAAAATCATTTTGTTGATTTTTTGTTGAATTAATCCCCTTTACCTTGTTGTAACTAAGTGAAAAATATGGTGCTTTGCATATAGAATTCGATAGAAACTGATTATTCTAATCATTTAGTCTTAAATAGTAATACACTCATAAAGGTAAGCCCAATTAAGCCATTAAAACACTGCGACTAATTCATGCTAAAACATAATTAAGATCATGAACAAAATAGACCCTACTAGTTAAGTAAGTAACGTGGCCAAAGACCCCATATGCGTTACTATTATTGATTGAAGATCTCAAATTCTTCAAGCGACCAACTTATTCGAACCAGGAACAACTTTTACATTAGTAGGATCATGACTTGATGGTGGATTTGACGACAGGGATTTAACATGATCGGCTTCATCGCAGTAACCCTTGAGTACATCAGTCTCTTCCGCAGTAAACCCTAGTGTGCCAACCAAGGCAGGCCAACACTGATGCTCAATGGTCCGAATGGCTTCACAGCAACTGTGACCCAAGTAAGTCTCACCAGTAAGAAAAAACATGACAACCTCACCAGAACATGACTGGAGCTGAAACAAAGAGTCCCAGCAGTTGGAAGATTCTTCATCCAAATTCAACCTGGCCACGAGGTTCGAATTTAACCGAATTATGTTAGGATTCAAAGGGCGAGCACTTGTGGCTAAGAATGGCATAGTCAAGGCTAGAAGAGCTGTGAGAAGGAAGAGCTTGAAAGTTGTGTAAGCTGCCATTTTGATTTTGATTGTGGATGAGTAAGGGATTGATACGAATGAAGGTTTTTATATAGATGGTGAGGTGATTGTGTTATAAAATGAAAAATAAAAAAAACCGTTACGTGCATTGGGCGGTGAAGAGGCTGCTGAGAGTAACTCATAATGACAATGATCTACTTAACTGCAGGAGAAGTTCATTAGAAACTGATTATTCTAATCATTCAGTCTTAAACAGTAACTCATAATGGCAGGAGAAGTTGATGGGACTCAACTCATCAACTGATGATGCATATAAAAAAAAATTGTGGGAATTAAAATAATTAAACGTATTCCCAACCACAGACGAATTAATGGATAATTTATGGTCTTTGTGATAGTTGGTTTGCTTGCTAGTGTTGGTTTTGTTTGCTGATGTTCAAAAGGATCAACCATTCGTTTGCTTACCGAAAGTTGGTTAGTAGTGTATATTCATTATTCATGCTCATAATTGGATGATTAAATTTATGTTTGCTTTACATTTTAATTTCAAATTTGTTCTCAAATTGACAAAGTCGATTTCAACCTATTGTAATGTACAGTACGAGAGGGGTTTGAACTCGGGTGCAAGGGACAAGCACACTACCTTGACCAACTCACCTAACCCACATTTGTAATTTTAATTTTCTATTAGATTTTTAGTTATTGGACTCCAAACTATGCTTCAATTCTCATTGGAATTTGCTTAGAGATAGACAAATTAATAATTTTGTGATTTGTTGATTAGCTAGATACTTGAGTTGGCTTCATTTTGGGCTTTTATTTGGTGCCATTCGGCCTTCGGTTGATGGCTCTTGGAAGTTTGTTCGGCTCTGTTTGTTTGAACATATCTATAGCTTACAATACATCTTAATTTTTAGAACATATGTCTAATTGTAGTTCCAAAATGTCTCAAAATAAAATTGAAAGAAAATAATTGCTCCAAAATTATTGCCACTCAAATGATTTCCCTAGCGTGAAATCTTGTCATCAAGACAGACTACTGTGTGAATATTAATATGAAGACTACATTCTCAGCTTTTGTGGAAATGTGAGTACATCTTAACTAGATTGACAACTTCTCATTCATAAATCACCTATGTGAAAATAACAATAAAACAAAATGATAGCTCTAAAATATTTCCCTAATGTGAAAATTCAAGTACATTCTTATGACCAGATTGAATTCATCAATCATGTGGTACTTCTTAACTCCAATTCTCCAAATATTTTACAATGAAAAAGATACTATAATTTTATTCCAGATACAACTAGCACTGCCAAATTCTGCTCAACTTATTGTGATGTTAATGAACCTCTCATGAATTCCATTCTGTTGCATAATTTGAAACTGAGAGATGCTAAATAGGAGAAGAATGCATAATTGAATAAGAGATGGCACAAACTGTCAAAGATATGATCAATGAAATAGACAAGGGAGGAGTTTCGACAAAGCAATTGTTCGGTTTTAGATCAGATCAATGCCAATGTTTATGCGTCTGATTGAGAATTCTTGTTGGCTTATTCCATCCTGCACACAACAGAATATAGCAGTTTAAATAGTCACATAAGTAGTGTCAATAAGAACCAGGTAGGTCTCATGAGCCTGTAAATTTTGAGGTGAAAATTTCATGCAAACCTGGCCAATAAGCACGCAAGTACTTTCGATCATTTCGAGTTGCACATTAGCAGTGTGCCCAGTATCGGCCATGGCATCAGGAACCCAAATTTCAGTTGACTACAGGACACAATTGGCTGGCTTCAACATCAGTAGTCTTGTAATTATGTACTTGAATGCAGAAACAAAAAAAAGTTACAGTATGTCCTGTTTATTTGCACCATAAATCTTGCATATACATACTTTTGCAATGGAAAAAAAAAAAAGAAGCAAGATAAATTGTTCTCCTCTGCTACCTAATATCATTGAAACGTGTTGGAAGACATATCATTGAAACAAACAAAACAAACAACCATTCACTCTATCTTAAGATAGATGAGATCATGGAAGACATATACTTGATTGCTGAAAGTAACTACTTAATGATTTGCAGTATGTTAACAGATACTTTGCTCAAATGCTATATAATATGCAGCAACATGAGTTAATTAACCTGATTAATTAATTCTCTGCAGTAGTTAACAAAGAAATGTTCTTTCTCAGATGCATATAAGCTCATGTTATCAACCAAGATGACAAATGTACATGAGAGAGAGAGAGAGAGAGAGCAGAGGAATTATCATCGAAGATATGAATCTAATGATAAATGTATCTAGAAAAGAAAATGCAGGGTGACTTACTAATAATATCAATTGTGAGAGCACCGCTATTGGCCTTTCAAGTATTGAGGTGCAGATATTTGAGGAGGAGGAGTTTTTAACGAAGTTAGCAAAAATTTAGCTCCTTTTTCAACAGTAGCAAATCAAAGTGGTTACCCTCCAACTCAAAAGTCCCCTGCTGTAGTTGAAAATTTTCATAAAAAGTGCAGTTACTAGAAAGAGGGAGAAAATCTTTACAAGTTGAGAGTAATTCAGATTTGCTCCTAAAACAAAACAAGGAATAGAGCCAAAAATAAAAACAGTGGGAGAACCAAATGAAGGAGCAATAGGTGAAAAACAAAACTTAAAGCAACATAAGGCCAAAAGAATGAAGCACAAGCAGTGGAACAAACAAAATGAAAAGTAGAATCAGCAAAAGCAGCAACTCACATTGAAATGCAGCAGCTGTGATGCCTCTTGCTTTGAAATTCAGGAATCATAGGTCAGTCCCAATCACTTCGATCTTTTTTCTTTTTCTGGGCCGAGCTTCGTCAACAACATCATTTAATTCATCTTGGTCTGCATCTTCGGAAAGAGCATAGGTATTGCAGAAGAGAGATTTTTGGTGAGAGCTACCACTTCCACTAGGACTAGCCTCCTCGTCATCATGGCGTTATTGACCTTGTCCACCAAAACCTTGATTTATTAGGCTGTGATCCACTTCTACCCAAATCTAGCCTGTATAGTTTTTTCAAACCAACAACAGAGCGTGGCAGCTGTCTTATAGAAGTTCCATACAATTGAAGCACTGTAAGAGACTTCAAATTACAAATTTCACTCGGAAGACCCGCGAGATTTTTGCAATCATCTAGAAACAGAAAAGTAAGGCCAACCAGACAACCTATTGATGAAGGTAATTTCTCAATGGACGTCTGTTGTAAACTAAGCCATGACAAATTTTTCATTTGCCCTGAAAATTCTGGAATCTTTTTCAATTTTGAGCAATAACTAAGCACCAACGTTTTAAGACATTTGAGATCTGCAATTGACGGGTCAATCTCAACCAAATTCGTACAACTTCCAAAATACAACACCTCAAGATTCGGAATGCCACTGAAATCTGGGGTTGTGGTCAAGTTTTCAGAGTCAGAAAGGTCCATTTTTTTCAAGTTGGGCAAGTCCTGTACAATTCATAAACAATGGTAGAATAGATAATTAGCTCAGATTTATTTTATTTTAAAAAAAAATACTAATTTCTAGAATGGCACATGGCCACTACTCTTACCTTTCTTCCATCCCAAAGCCGAACAAGTTTGCTCCCACGCATCTCAAGTGCAAAAAGGAAATTCGATTGAAAACCTGATGGGAGAAATTTGGAAGGATACCGACTCCATTTGATACTTCTCAAGGAATTAGGAAGAATTTTGGGGCTTGAAGAAATGATCACATTGTAAAATTCAAGAACTTTCAGGTTACACATCTTAGAGAATGCTTCGCAATTCCAATCTGCCTTTTCAAGTCTCGCCATGCGTAAGGCAATGCCTTTAATTTTGTTTGTTGCCTGTAATTAAGAATAGTAAAGGAAAAGTTAACAGCACATTTAAGTCAAATTTCAGGTTAAAAATAAATCATATTTCTTCCAAATATCAATATTTTTCTACGTAATTTCTTACTGTATTGTTTATGAATACATGAGAGATATCATCATGACTGCACAATCGACTTCGTCTACCAGGCTCTTCAGGACACTCTCGACGAACAATTTCCAATGCCATTTCTGGTATCAAATCATGCATCTCAACATTCTGTTTTGATATAGTTAAGAGCGATTTCTGAACGAGAGCATTTATCCCAATACGACCACATAGACCACAACTATCTAGTATTTCAATTACTTCCTCCTTGTCCTTCCCCTTATGGAAAAATGCAACATCAAGAAATATATCCTTGTTCATCTCATCTAGTCCATCATAACTTATTTTGAGCAAATCAAAATTATTGGAGTTAGGAATTTTCCACATCTTATCCAATTCACTTTTCCATTCATCTTGATCTCTCTTATACATTAAGCATCCCAAAAGTTTAAGAGCTAGTGGAAGGCCTCTGGCATAATTTACAAAACCCTTGGACAATTCCAAATAACCTTCCGTCGGCTCATTTTTTTTTAAAGGCGTTCCAACTAAAGAGCTCAAGAGCATCATCATCACCTAACCCCTCTACCTCATATGATATATGTATATCATGTTTAACTAGCAACCGTTTATCTCTAGTTGTAATAATGACTATACTCCCCTTACCAAACCAATCCTTTTCACCAGCCAACTTTTCAAGTTGGCTTGATTCACTCACATCATCAAGAATGAGAAGAACCTTTTTTATTATACAAGCAATTCTTAATGACAGAGGTTCCCCACTGTTCATCCCAAACTTGAGTAAATTGATCCTTTAAGATTGGGGAAAGAAGTTGTCTTTGTAGATTAACAAGATCACCACGTTGAGCAACTTCTCTAACATTAGCAAGAAAGCTGCTAACTTCATAATGGATAGAAATGCGATCATAAACTAGCTTAGCAATGGTTGTTTTGCCAATTCCGCCCATCCCCCATATCCCTATAAAGCGAACATCATCCGTAGGATGAGCTAAAAGCAAATCTACTTGCTCACGTATAAACTTCATTCCCACCAACTCTCTGGAATCTAACAATTTGAATCTGTGATGCGCTTTCTCCCACACACATTCAACAATATTTTCAATAAGTATCAGATAAATGTCATAATAACTATTCATAAGCAATGTTCGAAAAATCGCTAGCGGTACGGCAAACAGGAATCTAGCACCAAGAGGAGTAATTGGGACCTAAGTGGGCGCCTAGGCGTTTCTTTTTTATATAATTATTTTGTATTATAAATGATAAATTAATACCAAAATCATGCAAAATAAAGAGATATATAAATCAAAAGTCCAAGTGATTTGCTTCCTTTTTAAATGTGCTTAAAAATATAGGCAACGTTTTGAATATAGTGCCACCAAAACAAACCAAATATTGATCACCACCACTAAAAGATAAAAGAAATTGAAATTGAAAATGATTAGAAGCACACCTTGAAGATAAGCACTTGCACATCTTGGTCATCCACCACTGCATGCACAATAAGTGCTTCTCCTCTCACACTCTGACTATATAATTCCAACACTGCTATCTCCTTGTGATGCCCGTACTCTTCCTCCTCCTCATCCTCACCATCATCGTCATATCTGACGGCTCTCCGCCTGGCAGCCCAGCAAATGCTCAAGGCCCTTCTTGGTCTCAAGATATGCAAAGCGTCAGCTGAGGCAGAGCACGTTCTGAAATATCTGCTATCTGCTGCAGATTTGGAGGAGGTGGGCTTTGGAGAAAATGGTAATTTGGGTGAGGAGGAGATGAGCATAACCCATCTTCCCGATTTGAAGTGCTTCAACATCATAATTATTGGATTTTGGAAATTGGAAATGAGTACACAACTTTGATCCTTGAATGAAGATAAGGGTCGGTCCCAGTCGCACGGTTGGGTGCAATTTACTATCAAAGACAATCTGAAAGCCCATCTAAAAGATGGATGGGTGGGATGATCAATTTCTTGGGTGTTAATATATACGCCCAAATATTTCTTACGAAAATACAGAGCCAAATATAAAAACAGTGGGAGAACCAAATGAAGGAGCAATAGGTGAAAAACAAAACTTAAAGCAACATAAGGCCAAAAGAATGAAGCACAAGCAGTGGAACAGACAATAGTACCTCGACAATCCAAAAAAAAATGAAAAGTAGAATCAGCAAAAGCAGCAACTCACATTGAAATGCAGCAGCTGTGATGCCTCTTGCTTTGAAATTGAGGAATCATAGGTCAGTCCCAAACACATCGATCTTTTTCTTTTTCTGGGCCGAGCTTCGTCAACAAAATCATCATCATCATCATTTAATTCATCTTGGTCTACCTCTTCGGAAAGAGCATAGGTATTGCAGAAGAGAGATTTTTGGTGAGAGCTACCACTTCCACTAGGACTAGCCTCCTCGTCATCGTGGTGTTGTTGACCTTGTGTGTCAGCTGATTTGGTAGGACAAGTAGTAGTGCTCTGGATGATGGATTTGTTCATCATGATCTGGATATAATACGCAGCAACATGAGTTAATCAATGCTCTGCAGTAGTTAACAAAGAAATGTTCCTTCTCAGATGCATATAATATCTAGCTCATGTTATCGACCAATATGACAGAGAGAGACAGAGATGAGAGGAATTATCATCAAAGAAACAATAAGTGATGAATCTAATGATAAATGTACCGCCAGAAAACCTTTTTTGTAAGACAGATGGAGGTAACTTACTACTATCAATTGTGAGAAGAGCGTTTTTGGCCTTTCAAGTATTTATGTGCAGACATTTGAGGAGGAGGAGTTTTTAACAAAGCTAGCAAAAATTTAGCTCCTCTTTTAAGAATGACAGTTTTTATTAAACCTTGCAATAATAACTCAAAATATGAGGGTGCAAGGCCTAAGTAAAATATCAAAGTGGTTACTCTCCAAATCAAAAGTCCCATGCACCCCCATTTTTTGGTATTGTTGAAAGATTTCATAAAAACTGCAGTTGTTAAAAAGAGGGAGAAAATCTTTACAAGTTTTGTTAAAAACCCTTTGGAAAGAGCATAGGTATTGCAGAAGAGAGATTTTTGGTGAGAGCTACCACTTCCACTGGGACCAGCGTCCTCGTCATCGTGGCGTTGTTGACCTTGTGCATCAGCTGATTTGGTAGGATAAGTAGTAGTGCTCTTGATGATGGATTTGTTCATCATCATCTGGTTGAGTTGTTCCACATCTTGCTTGTGCACCAAACGAAACCCACACTCCTTCACACTCACCCCACACTTCTTCACACTCACCCCAGATGGTTTACAATAATCAATTCTGAACAAAACATTTATCTGACTGCATTTCGTCTTAAATTGTTCACGAGATGCATAAATTACCCAAAGGTGATCTGACTCAACTTCGCCTATTTTAAAATATTTTGAAAATTCTTCAGGTGGCCGCATTCCTTGTGGGGAACAGCTCATAAAGCAACGAAATTCAGAAAGATCAGCCGGAAATTCAAACACAGCACATAAAGCAATTCCCATCCACGTGGTAGGTAGCTCCACAGTTAGGGAATCTCCCAAACTTTGATTACTGAACCACTCTGGAATTTCCCTTCCAGGAGTTACAATTTCGAATTCGCATCGGACATAAGGCCTACGGATTGGCCGCTGTACCATATACATGGATATATATGAGGTTAGTAAGTTGTAATTATTATTATAGCAAACAACAAAAGAGAGAGACAGAGAGAGAGAACCTGAAACTGAAGGTATCGCTTTAGCATTCTCAGTATTATACTATCGCAGCCTTCATTGTCAACCAATACAAAGCAATTGGCACAATTAAACCTAGGAAAATGCATTACACTGTTTATATCCACTAATGATGAATGATCTGGCAACATTTTTAAGGAAGTACAACCGGCTATGCGTATATCCACTAACCGGATAAGCTTAGAAAGATTTGGCAATTGTTCAAGACTTTGGCACCTCTTCACTTTAAGTACTTGAAGCTTAGAAAGACATCCAATGCTTGCAGGAAGGCTAACAAAATTGTTTCCACTAAGCATTAATTGTTCTAAATTGGACAAGCAGCCAATATCACTGGGAAGATCCCCTTCACAAAGTCCACGATTACTCAGATTCAAATAGTACAAAGACAATAAACCGTCTAACGAACTTAACACAAAACCATTTCTGTTTTGATATAAACCAGAAAGGCCCCACCAAAACCTTGATTTCTTAGGCTGTGATCCATTTCCACATAAGGATAGCCTGAAAAGATTTTTCAAACCAACAACAGAGCGTGGCAGCTGTCTTATAGAAGTTCCTTTCAATTCAAGCAGTTCAAGAGACTCCATCTCCCCCAACTTCTCTGGGAGTTTGTCAATTTTTGAGCACAAATCAAGATCCAACCAGCTAAGACATTTGAGATCTGCAATTGACGGGTGAATGTCAACCAAATTCTTACAACTTCCAAATTTCAACTCTTCAAGATTCTGAATGCCAGAGAAATCTGGGCTTGTGGTCAAGTTTTCAGAGCCAAAAAGGTTCATTTTTTTCAAGTTGGGCAAGTCCTGTAAAATTCATAAACAACGGTAGAATAGATAATTAGCTCAGATTTATTTTAATTTTTAAAACAAAATATTTAAAATAATTATAAAAAACTAATTTCTAGAATGGCATATGGTCACTACTCTTACCATTCTTCCATCCCAAAGCCGAACAAGTTTGCTCTTAGGCATCTCAAGTGCAATAAGGAAATTCGGTTGAAAACCTGATGGCAGAAACTCGGAAGGATACGAACTCCATTTGATACTTCTCAAGGAATTAGGAAGAATTCTGGGGCTTGAAGAAACGATCACATTGTCCAATTCAAGAAATTTCAGGTTAAGCATCTTAGACAAGGCTTCACAATTCCAATTTGCCATTTCAAGTGTCGCCATGCGTAATCTGATGCCTTTAATTTTGTCCGTTGCCTATAATTAAGAATAGTAAAAGAAAAGTTAATTCCACATTTAAGTCTAATAATGTGTTAAAGAGAAATCATATATCTTCCAAAACTATCTTTATATAACTTCTTATCATATTGTTTATGAATATATCAAAGATATCATTAATTAAGTTTAATACTGTGTTAAAAGACAAATCATAAATCTTCCAAAACTCAGTATCTTTTATAAAACTTCTTACCGTATTGTTTATGAATACACGAGAGATATCATCATGATTGCACAACCGACTTCGTCTACCAGGCTCATCAGGACACTCTCGACGAACAATTTCCAATGCCATTTCTTGTATCAAATCATGCATCTCAACATTCCTATTTGATATAGTTAAGAGTGATTTCTGAACGAGATCATTTATCCCAACACAACCACATAGGCCACAACTGTCTAGTATTTTAATTACTTCCTCCTTTTCCTTCCCCGTATGGAAAAATGCAACATCAAGAAGTATATCCTTGTTCATCTCATCTAGTCCATCATAACTTATTTTGAGCAAATCAATAATTTCTGACTTAGGAATTTTCCCCAGCTTATCCAATTCACTTTTCCATTGATCTTGATCTCTCTTGTACACTAAGCATCCCAAAAGTTTAAGAGCTAGTGGAAGGCCTCTGGCATAATTTACAAAACCCTCGGACAATTCCAAGAAACCTTCCTCAGGCTCATTTTTTTTAAAGGCATTCCGACTAAAGAGCTCAAGAGCATCATCATCACCTAACGCCTCTACCTCATATGATATATGTATATCATGTTTAACTAGCAACCGTTTATCTCTAGTGGTAATAATGATTATACTCCCCTTACCAAACCAATCTTTTTCACCAGCCAACTTTTCAAGTTGGCTTGATTCACTCACATCATCAAGAATGAGAAGAACCTTTTTATTATACAAGCAATTCTTAATGACAGAGGTTCCCCGCTGTTCATCCCAAACTTGAGTAATTTGATCCCTTAAGATTGGGAAAAGAAGTTGTCTTTGTAGATCAACAAGATTACCACGTTGAGAAACCTCTCTAACATTAGCAAGAAAGCTGCTAAGTTCAAAATGGGTAGAAATGCGATCATAAACTAGCTGAGCAATGGTTGTTTTGCCAATTCCGCCCATCCCCCATATCCCCATAAAGCGAACATCATCCGTAGGATGAGCTAAAAGCAAATCTATGTGCTCACGTATAAACTTCATTCCCACCAACTCTATGGAATCTAACAATTTGAATCTGTGATGCGCTTTCTCCCACACCCATTCAACAATATTTTCAATAAGCTTTCTTTCACACCTACAAGGAGGAAAAGTAAAACGATCATGAAGTCTAAAATATAAGACTTTGAAGTTCCATCCATATAACAAGATACGATGGCTTACGAAAAAACTTACTCATTCTTTGAATCAAACCCAGATAAATTGGCCACTTCAGTTAAAGCAGCTCTCCAGGTCTTCACCCTTTCTATGTCTTCCCTAAACCTTTCCTCATGCTCAGTGAACGCGCACGCAAAACTACCGGTTTGTTTTCGTACGTCGGAAGGATCCACATGATAAAACACTGGCAGAACGGTGCTCTTGGATTTCATGCATTGGAGAATCTTTGTAAGTTCATCCAAGCACCAGGAAGAAGATGCATAATTTGGCGATAGAACAACAATTGCAAGCCTTGATTCTTCGATTGCATTGAAGAGCTCTGAAGAAATAGGTGTCCCTCTTTCAAGCTTAGGATCGTCCTTGAATGTTTTAATGCCCCTGAGCTGCAATTCGTGGTATAAATGGGATACAAAGCTCAGTCGAGTGTCCTCGCCCCTGAAACTCAAAAACACATCATGGTTCCATTCAGATGAAGGACGAAAGGCAGAGGCTGTTTGGGTGCTCAATTCCATTGGCAATCTGCTGCTCCTGCAAACACTACTCAATTAAAGATTCAAAAATCCAAACACAAATACAAAGATGATGACAAATGGCTTGAAAAATGAAAAAGATATCGTGAAGTAGAAACTGCATATGCTTTAGCTTAATTAATGTTACCTGAACAAAGCAGATATGGAAATGTAGACGAAGCAAGCCAACCAAAACTCACAAAAAATACAACTTCTCAAGATCAGCCAAGAAACCAACAAGGAGAAACAAAGCTAGCAGCCTCAGAAAACAGAGAGACTTGGAAACCGTGTACAGGCGAGCACACGGTTTTACTTTTCAGCTATCTCCAACGTCACCAATGGGAGTCATTTCTCTTTTCTTTTCTTTTTTCTTTTTTTTTTTCCTTTGTTTTTTATGAAATAGGGAGGAAGAACCCATTAAATTTCATGGAAGTTGTCTTTAAAGAGAGTTCCCACTAGGCCTGGGCACGGTCCGGTTTGGACCGGTTCTCAGGCAAAAATGAAACCGAAACTGGTACTGTTCACCGGTCCGGTTCGAATTTTAACAAAAATGCCAAAGAAAATCGAACCAATCCGGTCCAGTTTAGGTCCGGTTCGGTTCCGGTTTTTCATGCTTTGAACCGGCTCTTTAGCCTAACTGACATTTTTACACGAAGCAATGTGAATCGCCAAATCCATGCAAGAAAACCATATCTGAATCTTATAAGATACCAAAAAAACCTATCTAGCAAACAGATCCAATCATTGCACCAAAGGAGAGTAAGAAACAAAAAGACATATCAGACAAAGAGGAGAGGAGAAAAGAGAAGAAGAAATAAAATAAAGAAAATAATAGAAAGAGAGGAAGAAATAATCAATGAGAAAGAATAGAGGAAAGAAAGAATAAATGAGATGAGAGGAGATAAAAGAAAGAATCGGAGCAAGAAGAGAGGAAAGAAAGAATCGGTGAGCAAGAAGAGAGGAAAGAAAGAAAAAATCAGAGAAAAGTGAGAGAATACTTAGAGAAGAGAGAGAAATGAGAGGAATAAACAAAACAAAAAGTCTGAAAGATTTGATAAAAAAAAATAAAAAGGAGCCGTTCTCTTCTCTCTGCCCAAGACATCAACACCATAAATCCCATCCAACTTGCTTTTCAATCACGTCTCTCAACTTTATCTCGAGAAGAAAATCCATTCTTTTTTTTCTTTTTCTTTTTTGGCTATATCACACCACTAATTGAATTTCAGAAATTTAATTAATACACAAAATTGTCTGAGTCAAAAAGAAAAATAATGTTACAGTAAGCACACGGTTTCTCTGGCCTTCAATGGGAGTCCAAGTCTTCTTGGGCAATGAGTAATTTCTTTTGCTTTTTCAATAAATAGCTAGCCTCAGAAAAAAGGAGATATTAGTGGCCACCAGCTTACAGAGAGAGAGGGGAGAAAAGGATGAAGGGTGCATTTTTGCTCACCACTTTAATCATAGGTGTACCTTCACCATCCTCCTCAATGCTTGACACGTATCCATAGACATAACCATAGTTAACTTTTGCTTTGTATTTATGGAATCATAGTTATGTCTATGGACACGTGTCAAGCATTGAGAGGGTGGTGAGGGTACACCTATGATTAAAGTGGTGAGCAAAAATACTCCCAAAGATGAAACCGTGTTACAGCACGCACATGCTCTCTTGTCAGTTATAATTTGCTTTTCAATGAAGAGGCCAATTATTTGAATGGTTGGTTTCTTGGTTTAAACTGTTGTGAGATTTAATTGAAGGAAATATCAAGGCAATTACTTGATCTTTTCATCACAATATATATGGAGTAAAAAGAGAACAATGGATCAAATAATAATCACGAAATTTGGTTAAGGCATCAAGGATTTTCCTTTTCTCTACAATAACTACTTATGATCCGTCTAGAACTCATCAATAAAGAGAATAAAAAAACACTTTTGTTTACGATGAGAAAAGAAACGAAAAATTTAAAAGTTCTCAAGCAATTTGTCAAATAGGCATCCATTGTTGCATCCCTTAATACGCAAATGTATCACAGATTCTACGACCACGTTTTGTATCTTTTTTTTTTTTTTTGGTCTGGAAATCATGTTGCATTCAAGAAACCCCAAAACAGGGAAAGAGATACAACAGAAGGCTAAAGTCACGAGGAGCCAACAGAAGGCAAGAAACAAATTACAAAACAGGGCCAGACATGCAGGGCCGGCCCTGGGGGTAGGCAAGAAGGGCCTTGGCCATGGGCCTCCAATTAAGGGGGCCCCAAAATTTTTTATATTATATATATATATATATATTTTATTGTCCAACTAAAAATTAAAAAATTAAAAAAAAAAACAGAAAGTCAGCGTTGTAATTGAACGAGGAAGGCTCTTCCTCTTCCCATTCAGAAACTCTTTGTTTCCTACGCCACACAGCCAGCCAAGAGCAACAGCCCCTTTCCTAATTATTTCTCCATGGAGCTCTATTTAATACATCGATCTCTTAATAATCCACCATTATATTTTTCTCTGTTATTCCCATCTCCCTTCAATCCATTATCCATATCCTTTATTTTCAGTTTCTATCATCTTTCTCATATCAGATTCATATTATAACCCTAAGTTTCAATCTCACCCAAAAAGCTCACAAATTGTCTTTGAGATTGATGGTGACCAAGAGGGGAGGAGCATGAGAAACTGAAAAGGTAATCAGATTTATAATTTTTTTCTTTATATTTGTTCCTACCCA
Source organism: Prunus avium (assembly GCF_965620075.1). Classification (NCBI taxonomy): domain Eukaryota; kingdom Viridiplantae; phylum Streptophyta; class Magnoliopsida; order Rosales; family Rosaceae; genus Prunus; species Prunus avium. The sequence goes on from NC_142291.1 coordinate 4,217,924, forward strand.
GCAAACTATTGTTTCAATTCAATTTCCAATAGGAACAAAACACAGAGAGATATAGAGTGGTAATCAGATTATTGTTCAGATTTTATTCTTGTCTAACTTGTTTTTTGTCTCTACGAAACTCCGCAAAGGATAATTATAGATTCATACTGGCACTCTAATTTGACTTTTCTAGATATCAAGCCGCTAACTTACAGCATACATCTAGCTCACTTAATTTGGATTTGTTTCTAAGGCAAAACATCCTCTGCTTGGTGGAGATAATCTCCCAAGTCTCCTTATATAAGTCGCTATAAAACTGCACAATGACATCTACTAAACTTTTCTTAACAAAAGCTTGCATATATCTTATCATTGCAGATGTACATGAATCAGGTGGAGGTACGGAGTGGAGTTTCTCAAAGTGCTAGAAGATCAAGGATTTTTCAGTGTTTTATTGTACTTTTAATGTTACAGTTTTTACTTTTTTGATTGTAAATGGTGCAGAGGAAATCAAGCAGCTATTTGATAAAGGGAAAGCTTCAGATATTTGCACATTGTAATGGGATGGATCTCTTATTGGCTGCCTGTTTGGGAGGAAGAAGGCTACAGGAAGATTTTGTACCCATCCAAATTTGCTGCAACCATTTCATGTGTTGTTTTTAAAGCTGATTTTGCTAAACTCATGTGATGAAGCTTGAAGCCATAAGCTAATCTTAAGGGAAAGGGTTTAGTATTTTGAACAAACACTTAGTTTTAATGTATCTTGACATGTTCCCATTATTGGTTGTTGGAATGTTGGTTTGTAAATTTTTAATTTCCTTCATGATATTAAATACGTAATCAGAATTTTTTTGTTTTATATGGAGATATGGCTACACTCTACATAAAATCATTTTATTTGTTGTTTTTTTTGCAATTTCATATATACTAAAGGAAGGGGCCTCATTTAGTTTATTGCCTAGGGCCACCGAAAAGTCAGGGCCGGCCCTGCAGACATGGCTAGATTCCATCGGAGCCTAGAACAACAGTCCCTACCCTGCAAACTAGCTACTAAGAGATAATAAAACTAAACAGCAAATGCCTCATGAGGTGGACAAGGCAAACCATCAGAAGTTAGAACCCCAACGAGAGACAATGGTGGTCTGTCGACCCAACTTTGCAGTTTCATAGCTCTGTTACCTATCGACGCCGCTTTGTATCATATATATATATATATATATATATATATATATATATATATACAGTCCCGTTCTCTTGGACCATAGGAGTCCAAGAGACTTGTGGTCACCCACCCTTAGATTTAATCCAAAGACTGAGAAAAATTTACTTTAAAATATCTTTTTTCTTTTACCTTTTAAATTTCACTTAACAAAAAAGGAAAAAACTAAAAATTAAAAAACCAAAATCTGTTCTTCTTCCTCACACTGCCTGCCCCGACGTTCTGCTTCCTCCCATCGTTGCAGCCACAACAACTCTGACTGCTCAGAAAATGTCCAAGTCAAGTTTTCACTCTAGTGAATCGTCCTGTAGTTTCTGAGAGACTTGTGTTCCTTCTCTGTTACCAGTTTTTTATTTTCTCCCAACCATAGCAAAGCGTGTAATTGGTTGGTTTAAATTGGTTGGATTCCTATAGGTAGATAATATGATAGACAACTGCCTATAATTGGTTGAATTTGGTTAATTCGATGCTCCTTTACAATAGAGAAGTTGATTACTTTACAACTATGATATTGGTTGTGGTGTGTTCATATGTATGTAATTGATAACTGAATGTTATAAATGAATTTTGTTTTTACTAATAGTTAACTGATCTTGCTGCATTCTAGAAGTCTGTAAATGAATGAACTCTTTGTGTTTCTAGCTATAGAGAAGGAAAGGAAATCCACAACCAAAAATGGTAGTTTGCCACACAAATGAGTCAAAAGTCTCATTACTCAAAAATCCACAACAAAAAATGGTAGTTTGCCCATGGTGGTTAACACCTAAAAGAGGAGCAAATATCATTGCATAACGATTTGTATTGTAGGTTGTATCAAATACAACCACATCACCAAAATGTGTGTAAGCTTTCCTTGCAACAAAGTCAACCCAGAAACATCTAGTCATCCTATTATTATTATCTGTCTCAAACTTAAAAAAGAAATCGGAATCCTTATCTTCCTCCGATTTGAAGTACTCATATAACATTTCTGCATCATGACCCTTTATTTTCTCCCTTTCATCTCTCTCAAAATTTCTTAAATCTCTTTCTACAAACCCAACACTTTCATGTCCACCAGCTTGTGTCTCCAAGAGTTCGAATTGTTGATATAATGGAATGTTCACATTGGAAAACTTTTTTACCAACTTAATTTTTGTATCTGATACACCACGATGAGATCTTAACAAGTGTACTCTAGATGGTGTTGCAAGTGGATGCGTATGTTCCTCAATGAAAGTCTTAACTACAAAATTGAACCCATCATAAACTACTGTTAACTTTGCTTTGCAATTTTCACAAACATTACTTCGTTCTCTTTCTATTTGTGTAGACTCACTATCTTTTTTTTTTCTCCACGTCTCATCTATTTCACCTTCCTTAAAACAAACGTATCGTTTCCAAACAACCTCACCAATTTCTTTCTTTTTCTTCTCCTTACTAATTCTGACACTAAATCCAGCATCCTTTGCGTAATCATTGTAGAACTCATATGTTTCATCCAATGACTTCAATGACAACCCTGCTTTCGGTTTTTTATCATCTCTAACTTGAGGGATATAAAATTCATCTTTAGAAGACATCCATTCATCTAATGCATTTGCCATCACTCCTGCACTTAAATGTACCATAAGAAAATTAGTACAAACATATGTAATAAACAAAGGAAAAACTTGAATGGAAGAAATAAATAAATGAAGGTCTGGAAAAAGAAAAAGACAAAAAAAAACAGATTTTCACATTTAATCAGTAACAAACAGCATAGTTGCAAGAACCCCATAATAAGATTCATGTTTAACAAAGGAAAAACTCGAATAGAAGAACCTCAGTTGCAAGAACCCCAGATTGAGATTCATGCTTGTTCCAGTAGTTCTGAAATAAAAAATAACACAAACCCAATTGAAATTCTCAAATATGGGTTCATGATTTCAATTGTAAATGACCTTCGAATTAACCTAATTCAACTAATTCTAGGCAGTTGTTTATCATATTATCTAGCTATAGGAATTCAACCAATTCAAACCAAGCACTTACAGGCTTTGCTGTGGTTGGCAGAAAATAAAGACTTGGTAACAGAGAATGAGTCGCTCTGGATTTTCGCTTGCTACGCCGGAGTCGGAGTTGTTGTGGCTGCAGCGATGGGAGGAAGCAGAACGTGGGGGCAGGCAAGGGTGGACGTACAGCTAGGCTGGAGTGGGCTCCAGCCTAGGGGAGATTTTTTTAATTTTAAATATGGAAAGGGAATTTTTTTAAATATTAAATATAGTTAAGTTTATTCCTACTCCAATAAATATTAGCCCACTACACCAAATAAATATAATAAACTAATAATAGCCCAATTTTAAGTAAAGTAAATAATAGCTTTATTTAAAATAAGCCCACTCCTGAAGCATATAGGAAATAATAAACAACAATCCAAACCTATATAAATTTGATTAGAAGTAGAACTCACGCTAAGGCTCTACCAACTTGACCTATTCTAATCGTATTGATATTGGGCTACACCCACAAAGAGCAAACATAAAAAAAATTCTTCTAGCCACCCAAAACGCCATATTTGAACCTTGAGCCTAGAGGAAATAGTTCTCCTCCTCTGAAAAATTGTACCAACCTATCTTCAGTGGGTTCTTCAATCTCGGTAAGTTTTTCTCTTTTTTTTTTTAATTTTATTTTATATATTCAATTTCCAATTTTAATTTTATTTTTGAAGTTGGACAATGTGTTTGATTTGATATTTATTTATATTTTGTACTTTTTGGTGTTATATTTGCTTGTAATGTGACTTTGTTTGATTTATAAAATTTTATTTACATTTTTGTTTCAAGAGAAAAAAGGCTTATAATATATCTCCTCTCAAAAAAAATATATATATTTAGCCTACCCCTATAAAAATTCATGGGTCCGCCATTGGGGGCAGGCAACGTGAGGAAGAAGAACAGATTTTGGGTTTTTAATTTTTAGTTTTTTCCTTTTTTGTTAAGTGAAATTTAAAAGGTAAAAGAAAAAAGATATTTTAAAGTAAATTTTTCTCAGCCCTTGGATTAAATCTAAGGGTGGGTGACCACAAGTCTCTTGGACTCCTGTGGTCCAAGAGAACAGGACTATGTATATATATCAGGATTTCTATTTTAATTTGTATTGGCCTTCATCTCTCTTTTTCATAACTACATCCTTATTTTTTTTCATAGCTACATCCATATTGCATGTGTCGTTTCTCAAACACCAACACCACAAATTATAAGCGTTTGACATAATGGCTAATTAAATGCCAATTAAGACATATAACCATTCTCGAATTATAGACGCTAGAATTGAATATATAGCAAGACCAAACAAAGCCTTACTAATAAATAATTTATCAAAGTAGCAGACATGCATACATAATTTTTTATAATCTTACCCAAAAAAAAAAATTCTTCGAGGAACCAACTTCTACAGACCAAAACTGTTTTATTAATTAATAGGTTTATCAACAGCAGGTGGTGATGGTGTTGACGGATATGATGGGCTTCATCACAATAACCCTTGAGTATATCAGTCTCCTCAGTTGTAATCCCTAGCGTGCCAAGCAAGGCAGGGCAACACAGATGCTCAATGGTTCGATTGGCTTCGCAACAGCCATGCCCTAAGAGCATCACCAGTGGGGGGGGTGTATATGGGGATGTATGTTAAATATACACCCCGAGCCACCGGAATCATCTCCAATGGGGAGATGTAAAGGGTTGTATATTTACATCACCTCCATGGAGATGCAAAATAAAATGTATATTTGCATCCATTTTTACATCATTTGCAGCCGGGATCCACCCGAGAAAAGAGATGAAAAATGAAGAAAAGTCAGCATAAAAGGCTGGGACCCACGGCTACAGTAATTGCTTGTATATTTGCATCCATTCACAATCCAACGATTCTTTTTGGATGAAATCATATCTTCTCCAAATTTAAATATTTTTAGGTCTATTTGTTTGAAAAAATAAAATTAACCTACTACAAAAAAAATTAATTTTATAAAGTTAACACAAAATAAAAATTTAACACAAAAACGAATTATACATCTTTAGATTTACATCGTTTCCCATTGGAGCAAAAAACGAATTTACACCCCCCGGAGGTGTAAAGGGGATGTAAAAGTGGCTTTACACCCCCGAATTTACACCCCCCACTGATGATGCTCTAAGTAAGTCTCACCATTCATTAAAAAAAAAACATGACAACCTCACTAGAACATGCCTGGAGCTAAAATAAAGAGTCCCAGCAATTCGATGATTCTTCATCCAAATTCAACCTGGCTTCGAGGTTCACATTCGATCCAATCAAGTTATAGTTCAAAAAGCAAGCACTAGTGGTGGCTATGAATAGTGGCATGGTCGTCGACAAAGCAAGAATAGTGAGAAGGAAGAGGTTGGAAGCTGCCATTTTCACTTTGCATGATTGAGAGATCGATGTGATGTGTGAGGAAGGTAGAATCCAAGGGTTTATATATAGAGGCCAGACAGAGTAAAAGGAATTTAGTGTTACAAAAACGTGCAAGGAGAGATGGGATGGTGAAGAGGCTTGTGAATCATAATTATTAATATCACTTATGCATGTGTTATTACAAAATTAGTGGGCAATTAAGACTTAAACAACTAATTAATCAATTGATCTTCCAACCGTGATCAGACAAATTAATGGACAAGTTTGTGATTGTTGGTTTGCCTTAGCTGGAGGCTGGAGTCGGTTTGTCTTGCTTCGGCTTCTCTCTTTGTACTTCCTTCTTATAGCTCCCTAATGATTTTCTCTCACGTGTAGGCAAACAACCGTACGTATAAGAGTAAAACACATTTCAATGGGCAGCCATCATTCACGAGTGGCCTAAAATTCCACAGAATCATAAGATGTAAGGTTCATATTGAATGAAAATTAAATCCCTTTTAAAGTTGTAAGTTCCTTTTGTCGCATTGAAATTGCTATAATACCAACACCATAATGTTATAAATATTAAATCAGAAGAAGTTTGGCAACAACAGTGGCTGTAGTTTAGTGGTAAGAATTCCACGTTGTGGCCGTGGAGACCTGGGCTCGAATCCCAGCAGCCACACATTTTAACTTCCTGTATTTGGGTTTTTTGTATATTTTCAGTTCTGTTTCCCTTGCTTATGAGTTTGCACCCAAAAAAAACTACCATTCTTTTTCCTTTATTTTTTTCTCTGAAACAAAAAGTTTAGGGGAACAGGAGGCTACCCCATTCTAGGGCCATGGCATACAAAGGCCTCTTTGACTTTGAGGACTTACAAAGGGGGTCTTACAGATTACCCACAAAAGGGATTGTCGACAACGGAACTCGAACCTATGCCTTAATAGCGAAGAGAATGAGCCTTACCAACTCAACCAACTCTTGTTGGCCATTCTTCTTTCTCTTTGAAGTCAATGAGGTATAGTTAAAATTAATCGAGCTTTTCCACCTTCACCTATCTGGGTAAAGGTTCGAAACCTCCATTCACCTAATAAATATATGTGTAAACCCCTCCATCCCCCTATCTCTTGTACTACAAACCAAAAAAACCCAAAAGAAAGAAGGTAGGCCTGTATAAAATCATTGGAATTGCGTACTGTAACCAACTAGCTATTGAGTCAGTGTTAGTTCTTTTCAATGCAGAAAGTACATTGATATATACTATATTAGTGGCTCTGGCTTTGCCAAAGTAGCAAGCGGCGCACTAGATAATTGCTCGGTGAAGATTGGCATTCATGAACACACAAATACATGATTTTGATTTTGAAGGTCAAAATTCATGAAGTTTTTGAGGAGCACAAAAGTCAAAATTAAATACTCACAAGCATAAATATTAATGCGCTCTTTATCTTCTTGACACAGAAAGTCATGAAGTTTTTGAGGAGCACAAAAGTCAAAATTAAATACTCACAAGAAGCATAAATATTAATGAACCATTGAGATGTTCATATCAAAAGGTAAATTAATTAGTGTTAGGAACAATTTTTGGTATATTGGCAATTTCCTGTTACAAAAACATAGGGTAGGTCTTTGCGTGTAATCTACAGTTTTCAAGTGACGTTCTGCTATCTTGGTTCAGTGTGGCTCAGAGACAATGCCAAGGTATGTTCTGCATCCATGCATTCATATTTGCATATTTGTAAGGTCATCAAAAGTGGTTGTCAGATGTACAAGACTGATATATGGTTTCAGTCTTACATAATCCAGTGCCTAGACATCAGTGAGTTTTTTAACGATGGTTTTATTTAAGTAAAAGGGTTCTGTTGTCTTTACATTGGGTTTTTTAATTAAGTGGCTTTATTTGTTCTAAAGAAATATTTTATTTGTTAAAAAGCCCATTTTTGCTAAAAGCCTTTTTTGGTCTCTGACCTAGTTTTTTTAAGCGTGGAATTTAAGAAAGGAACTTAGCCGTTTTTTTTGGTGTGTCTGCAATGTTGAAAAAGAGAGAACGACAAAAATATTCTTGCAGAGGTTTTTGAGAGTTCATATTGAAAACTCATGTGGCTGTTCCTTGTTAGCCTCCATGAGTGATTAAATCATCATCTTTTCATATATGTGTGAAGTCATGAGCATTATGCATGTTGGTGATCAACAATCGTGCCTTGAGGTGTGAGCAGCCGAGACCAGAGTTGTGCCATCTCTTGTTGACGAAGGAAGACAAGATCGCTGATTGGGTTGAGTAGCAAAGGCGAGTAGGCAAGTCTGCCTTGTGAGCGTTAGTTTTGTGAGTTGAGACTTGTAAGACCTTTTTGTATTCTTTCTCATAGTGATTTGTTCTTCGGCATAGTGCCCGCAGTTGTTTTCCTCATCTTGAGGTTTTTACTGCGTCAACATATCGTGTGTCCCTTTGTGCAATTGTTTGCGTTTTTATTTGAATTTATTCCGTTAGGTATTCTGGAGTTTTTTGTTTACAGGATTGTTGCTGTGTTTCAATCCTGCTGTGGTGTTTAAGTATTAAGAAACAGATCGGTTGGCCATTCTAGGGAATTTCAATTAGTCTATATTGTCGATACATAACTGTATTTGAATGTAGCTTCAAAGGTGCGATAATAAATTAAATAAGCTTGCTATTGGATTTTAATGATAAGTTTTTGTTGCTTAGTGCTTATGTTAACGTTACGGAAAACCTAAGATGGCAATACATCCAACAAGACTATATTGTCAAGGAGGTTATATTGTCATTGTAGATAATCAATTACTACTTTTTTTCTTTACAAACACTATTATAATTACATGACACTTCTAAAACCGGCCAATACACTCACAATAAGGTTAGCTAGTAACAATAAGTAAGTAGGTATCAAACTGATGATAAATATATATATCGGTAACGTTTTCGGAGAATGTTTTCTTAATCATATTGTTTTGGCCTCCATCTCTCCTTTTGATAACTACATCCATATTGCATGTGTCGAACACCAACATCACAAATTATAAGCAATTGACATAATGGCTAATTAAAAGCCAATTAAGAAATATAATCATTCTCGAATTTTGAGAGAATAGCGATAGGATTTTATTGATAGGATAAGACGTAACTAGTACAAAAAACCGGGCAATGTCGTCGGGGATTAGGCGAGTTTCTCTACACATACGGGCTCGGTCGTCGGACTAACTGAGTAGCCTTACCCGCTCAACTGCAATCAGGAGCGGGAACCTAACCACAGGTAGAGTACCCGCTCAACTGCAATCATTCTCGAATTATAGACACTAGAATTGAATATAGCAAGACCAAACAAAGCCTTACTAATTATTAATTTATTAAAATAGCAGACATGCATACATAATTTTTTATAATCTTACCCCAAAAAAAAAAATTCTTGGAGGAACCAACTTCTACATACCATAATTATTTTATTAATTAATAGGTTTATTAGCAACAGGTGATGATGGTGTCGACGAAGGGAATTCAATATGATGGGCTTCGTCACAATAACCCTTGAGTACATCAATCTCCTCGGTTGTAAACCCTAGCGTACCAAGCAAGGCAAGCCAACACTGATGCTCAATGGTTCGAATGGCTTTACAACAACCATGCCCTAAGTAAGTCTCACCATTCAGAAAAAAACATGACAACCTCACCAGAACATGCCTGAAGCTGAAACAAAGAGTTCCAACAGTCCGATGATTCTTCATCCAAATTCAACTTGACTTCGAGCCAATCAGGTTATAGTTCAAAGAGCGAGCACTAGTGGTGGCTATGAATGGTGGCATGGTCGACAACGCAAGAAGAGTGAGACGGCAGAGGTTAGAAGCTGCCATTTTCACTTTGGATGATTGAGAGATCGATGTGATGTGTGAGGAAGGGAGAATCCAAAGGTTTATATATAGAGGCCACAACAAGAGGAATTTAGATTTACAAAACCTTTACTTGCATGGAGAAAGGGGGTGGTGAAGAGGCTCGTCGATCATTATTATTAATATCACTCATGCATGTGTTATAATTAAGACTTAAAGAACTAATTAAATACTAATGAGCCGTTGAGATGTTCATATCAAAAAGTAAATTAATTAGTTTCAACAAACGTGGACAAATAATAACCAAAACCCTATATTGTCGATACATATTTTTGTATGTAGCTTCAAAGGTGAGATAATAAATTAAATAAGCTTGCTATTGAATTTTAATGATAAGTTTTTGTTGCTTAATGCTTATGTTAATGTTACTGAAAACCTAAGATGACAATGCGTCCAATGAGATACCATTACAATTTACTATTGGCCATGGACTCATGGAGGTTATGTTGTCATTGTAGATAATCAATTACTATATTTTTTGTTTTTACAAACGACTAGCATAATTACATGACACTTCTACAACGGGCATATACATTCACAATAAGGCTACACCATTACAATGAGGCTAGCTATAGTAGCCACAATTAACTAGGTATCAAACTAATGACAAATATATATATTGTTTTTGTCATTTATATGAGTTGAACCTAAGACCTCCTCCAAATAAGTGCAGACAAATACCACTCGATTTATTAGCTTTCTAAAAGTATTGTTAGAATTTAACTCCAAGTTTGCGATTTCTTTGATTTCTTGCTTGAAAATCAAAGTCATTGCTATCAACATGATTTTCAATAACCCTTGAATAATATTCATGAGTTTAAACAAAGTTTTTAGTTGTGATTTGAAGCTAATTAGAGAAAACTATCAAAATAAAATCACACCAATCAAAAATTAAAATCCAGACAAAACACAATGAAAAAAAACAATTCGATAATAATTATTGACAAGTTTTAAAACGAATAGCATATTTGGGAGGGTGAACTGCTGGGCTGCCTTGGGTAAAAAAAAACAACAACTGGGCTTTACAGATTGATGTGGATTGGGATTTACATATAATTTTGTTTATGGGGCTGGGTTGGGCTAATCCACTAATACCCAAATCACTAACATGATTCCTATTATACATGGTTCTAATGGTAAATTAATTTTCATCATCAACCCATATCATATGAATTTTGAAAAACTCAATCAATTTCAAACTTCATGCTCAAGGAAATATCACATTTTAAGGCCAGAAAAAGATGAAATATTATGACCTTCACCTACCCAACCCAAATGATGAAAACCTAAATGAGTACTTCACTTCTACCTCATTCATTCTTCATGGGGTCAAAACAAATGGGTCCTTCTTTTATAGGTAAACACTTTTTGTTTTGGTTAAACATTCTTCAATTAAGTCACATTTTACTTTAATCTAATCTAAACTACATAGAAGAGGATTCGAACTCAGATGCAGAGCGGTGAACACATTCTTTAATTTTTATTAAATAAAATGAATTGTAATAGTATGTCATCTAATGCAAACAATATGTACTTATTGCAGACAATTTGCTCATATCATAATCAACATAAATAACTTTTGTCTTCTGCCATCACAAAAACACTCCCCCCAAAAAAAAACATTATCTCAGAAAAATAAAAGTTCACAACAAAATTTACGATTTTTGTTTCACAGAATTGAAAGTTGAAGAAGGTACTGAAAGCCAATTCCACCGCGGGCTGTTTTTTATATGTTTTTTATATTTTACATTTATTTATGCCCAAGCCCAATTCCACCGACAAAATAGCACTCACAAGGCTCTTAACCCCAAGACTCAAGAGCATAAAAATATTATTTTATTATTTATAGGGCTACTACTAATCTGACAGCTACTGAAAGCCACAGACACAAAATCAATTCCACTGCCAGTCTGGTGGGGTCCTCTTGACACGTGGCACCTCTGGCACTGTACGATCAACTCGTATCTTAAACCATCTGGACCGCATATAAAATTAAAATAAAACAAATTATATATGCTTTGCTTTGCTCTATCTACCCTCTTTTTTACAATTTTGTTTTTTATTTTTCAATTTTTGGGTTTAATATCTTTTGCATTCCAATCTCCCAGTCGGAAAGTTTCTCCTGTGGCCGCAGCGGGTCCCAACCACTATGATTGTAACATGTGGAGTCCATCGTATACGTGTGGCTATCTGACAATTAAAAAGAAGACCTATAATAAGTAAATTTTGAATTAACATTCTTCTTCTTTGTTATATTGGAGGGAATTGAACTCTTAACCTATCTCAATGATAACCAGAGAATTGAACTCCTAACCTATCTCAATCTTAACTCTGGTTATCGTAAACTTCATACCACCAGTTAGGCTAACATCAAGAGCTTAAATTAACAATCTTCTTCTTGTAAGTAATGTTTCTTGACTCATTTGCATTTTCTTTGGTTAGGAAAAAAATAAGGAAGGAAAAGGAAGAAAGAAAAATATTAATTATTTTTATAAAAATAAAGAAAAATGAAAAATGACATGTCCCGTGCAGGTGGGAAAATTGACGGGTTGATGGAGCCAAAACCCGCGACCGAATGCCAGAAACCGAACGCCAAGCTCCCAAAAATCTACACGCTAATCCAATCACGACCGTCCATCACGTGATATGGGAAGAGCTAGAGCTCTGCTCTCCGGCGAATAATCTCACGTGGGCTCCACCCCCCACCATTTTTAAAATTAAACATTCGAAAAATTAAAAATTGGGTCCAAATCCAATCCAACCGAGAAGAAGATCGACCAGATTGGCGTAAACTGAAATCACCCACCAACTGTACTCTCTCTGATTCAACTTCTCAACGTCACTGAAACCAAAAACCAAAAACTACTCCTTCGATCTTGAATCACAGCAGATTCACAGCCCAAAACCCGAAGGTAACCTCACCAATTTCATTTCTTTTTCTAGGGTTTCGCTTCCAATTATTTTGGCGGGCAGAAACGACCTAAAACTGGATTGAGAAAAAAATAATTCAAGGAAGGCGGGCAGATAGCAACGCAATAGATGGCCATCACTTGCTAACCTTTTCTAAACAGCTGAGGCTCAATTTCTCGCGATATTTTACCAGTCTTTCGGTCACACGTTGCACGAGTCAGACGTGACACTCGTCAGCGTACTGTGAAGTGTGTTTTGTTGTGTTGTCTTTTTGGTGAAGAGAAAGACTCATAAACTTTTTGCCAGATCTGTGGGGATGAGATAGAGATAACAGTGGATGGGGAGCAACCCGTGTCACAGATCGAAAGCACCAAGTTTTCTTTGTAGACAGCCAATTTGTTAAGAGGACTGGGTCTCTCTCTCAGGAAAAGAATCATTCATTACACACAAACAAAACTTTTTTCTTTTTTTTCTTATTTTAATTTCACCCTTTTTTATATTCACTCATTCTTTATTTCTCTCTCGCTCTCTCTCTGTAGTTGAAAATTATCATAAAAAGTGCAGTTATTAAAAAGAGCGAGAAAATCTTTACAAGTTGAGAGAAATTCAGATTTGCTCCTAAAACAAAACAAGGAATAGAGCCAAATAAAAAAAAACATTGAATTGAAATGCAGCAGCTGTGATGCTTCTTGCTTTGAAAGTGAGGAATCATAGGTCAGTCCCAATCACATCGATCTTTTTTCTTTTTCTGGGCCGAGCTTCGTCAACAACATCATTTAATTCATCTTGGTCTGCATCTTCGGAAATAGCATAGGTATTGCAGAAGAGAGATTTTTGGTGAGAGCTACCACTTCCACTAGGACCAGCCTCCTCCTCGTCGTCGCGTTGTTGACCTTGTGCATCAGCTGAATTGATGATGGATTTGTTCATCATGATCTGGTTGAGTTGTTCCACATCTTGCTCGTGCACCAAACGAAACCCACACTTCTTCACACTCAACCCAGATGGTTTATAATGATCAAATCTGACATTTATCTGACTGCATTTCGTCTTAAATTGTTCACGAGATGCATAAATTACCCAAAGGTTATCCGACACAACATCGCCTATTTCAAAATATTTAAAAAATCCAGGTGTCTCCATTCCTTGTGGGTGACAGCTTATTGAAAAAAGACGAAATTCAGAAAGATGAGCCTGAACTTCAAACACAGCACATAAAGCAATTCCCATCCACGTGGTACATGAATCCAGAGCTAGCTCCACAGTTAGGGAATCTCCCGAACTTTGATTACTGCTGAACCAGTCTGGAATTTCCCTTCCAGGAGTTAGTAAGTTGTAATTATTATTATAGCAAACAACAAAAGAGAGAGAGAGAGAGAGAGAGAGAGAGAGAGGAGAACCTCAATGTATCGCTGTATCTTTTTCAGCATTATTCTATCGCAGATTTCATTGCCAACAAAGCTTTTAAACACACGAACATGTACTTCGTTATCCACTAATGACAATGAGTACTTTGACGAAAGATGTGGTAACATTTTCAAGGAAGTGCAACCGTCTATGTCTATATCCACTAATGAGATAAGCTTAGAAAGATCTGGCACCCATTCAAGACTTTGGCATCCATTCAGCTTAAGTACTTTCAGCTTAGGAAGACATCCAATGCTTGCAGGAAGGCTAACAAAATTGTTTCCACTAAGGTCTAATTCTTCTAAGGAGATAAGCTTAGAAAGATCTGGCAATTGTTGAAGCCTTTGGCACCCATTCACCCAAAAGAACTGAAGCTTAGAAAGACATCCAATGCTTGCAGGAAGGCTAACAAAATTGTTTCCACTAAGCTTTAATTTTTCTAAAGAGGTCAAGCAGCCAATATCACTGGGAAGATCCCCTTCACAAAGTCCACGATTACTCAGATCCAAATACTTCAAAGAAAATAAACCATCTAACGAACTTATCACAAAACCATTTCTGTTTTGATATAAACCGGAAAGGCCCCACCCAAACCTTGATTTATTAGGCTGTGATCCCTTTCCACCCAAATCTTGCCTGTATTTCAAACCAACAGTAGAGCGTGGCAGATGTCTAAAATAACCTCCATACAATTCAAGCCAGCTAAGAGACTCCATCTCCCCCATGTTCTCTGGGAGTATGTCAATTTCTGGGCATCCAGACGCATCCAGTACTTCAAGAGACTTCAAATTACAAATTTCACTCGGAAGACCCGCGAGATTCTTGCAACCATCTAGATACAGAGAAGTAAGGCCAACCAGAAATCCAATTGATGAAGGTAATTTCTTAATGGATATCCCAAGTAAACTAAGCATTGACAAATTTTTCATTTGCCCTGAAAATTCTGGAATCTTTTTCAATTTTGAGCAATAATCAAAATACAACCTTTTAAGACATTTGAGATCTGCAATTGACGGGTGAATCTTTGTCAAATTCGTACAAAATACAAAATCCAACACCTCAAGCTTCGGAATGCCACTGAAATCCGGGGTTGAGGTCAACTTTTTAGAGTTACCAAGGTCCATTTTTTTCAAGTTGGGCAAGTCCTGTACAATTCATAAACAACGGTAGAATAGATAATTAGCTCAGATTTATTTTAATTTTTAAAACAAAATATTTAAAATAATTAAAAAAAACTAATTTCTAGAATGGCATATGGTCACTACTCTTACCTTTCTTCCATCCCAAAGCCGAACAAGTTTGCTATTAGGCATCTCAAGTGCAATAAGAAATTTTGGTTGAAAACCTGATGGGAGAAACCCGGAAGGATACCAACCCCATTTGATAATTCTCAAGGAATTAGGAAGAATTCTGGGGCTTGAAGAAATGATCACATTGTCAAATTCAAGAAATTTCAGGTTAAGCATCTTAGAGAAGTCTTCACAATTCCAATTTTCCTTTTCAAGTGTCGCCATGCGTAATCTGATGCCTTTAATTTTGTCCGTTGCCTGTAATTAAGAATAGTAAAAGAAAAGTTAATTCCACATTTAAGTCTAATAATGTGTTAAAGAGAAATCATATATCTTCCAAAACTATCTTTATATAACTTCTTCTCATACTATTTATGAATACATCAAAGATATCATTAATTAAGTTTAAAATTGTGTTAAACAGAAATCATAAATCTTCCAAAACTTAGTATCTTTTATATAACTTCTTACCGTATTGTTTATGAATACATGAGAGATATCACCATGATTGCACAATCGACTTCGTCTACCAGGCTCATCAGGACACTCTCGACGAACAATTTCCCATGCCATTTCTTGTATCAAATCATGCATCTCAACTTCCCCATTTGATATAGTTAAGAGTGATTTTTGAACGAGATCAGTTATCCCAACATAACCACATAGCCCACAACTGTCTAGTATTTCGATTACTTCCTCCTTGCCCTTCCACTTATGAAAAAATGCAACATCAAGAAATATCTCCTTATTCATCTCATCCAGTCCATCATAACTTATTTTGAGCAAATCTAAAATTCTGGAGTTAGGAATTTTCCGCAGCTTATCCAATTCACTTTTCCATTCATCTTGATCTCTCTTATTATACACTAAGCATCCCAAAAGTTTAAGAGCTAGTGGAAGTCCTCTGGCATACTTTACAAAACCCTTCGACAATTCCAAATAACCTTCTGCTGGCTCATTTTTTTTAAAGGCGTTCCGACTAAAGAGCTCAAGAGCATCATCATCACCTAACGCCTCTACCTTATGTGATATATGTATATCATGCTGATCTAGCAACCGTTTATCTCTAGTTGTAATAATGATTAAACTCCCCTTACCAAACCAATCCTTTTCACCAGCCAACTTGAAAAGTTGGCTTGATTCACTCACATCATCAAGAATGAGAAGAACCTTTTTATTATACAAGCAATTCTTAATGACAGAGGTTCCCCACTGTTCATCCCAAACTTGAGTAATTTGATCCTTTAAGATTGGGGAAAGAAGTTGTCTTTGTAGATTAACAAGATCACCACGTCGAGAAACTTCTCTAACATTAGCAAGAAAGCTGCTAACTTCATAATGGATAGAAATGCGATCATAAACTAGCTTAGCAATGGTTGTTTTGCCAATTCCGCCCATCCCCCATATCCCCATAAAGCGAACATCATCCGTAGGATGAGCTAAAAGCAAATCTATGTGCTCACGTATAAACTTCATTCCCACCAATTCTCTGGAATCTAACAATTTGAATCTGCGATGTACTTTCATCCACACCCATTCAACAATATTTTCAATAAGCTTTCTTTCACACCTACAAGGAGGAAAAGTAAAAGGATCATGAAGTCTAAACTATAAGACATACATATAACAAGATATGAAGTTACATCAAATGCCTTACGAAAAAACTTACTCATTCTTTGAATCTATCCCAGATAAATTGGCTACTTCTGTTAAAGCATCTCTCCAGCGCTTCACCTTATCGATGTCTTCCCTAAACCTTTTCTCATGCTCAGTGAAGGCGTCCGCAAAACTGCCGCTTTGTTTTCTCACATCGGAGGGATCCACATGATAAAACACTGGCAGAATTGTGCCCTTGGATTTCATGCATTGGAGAATCTTTGTAAGCTCATCCAAGCACCAGGAAGAAGATGCATAATTTGGCGAGAGAACAACGATTGCAAGCGTTGATTCTTCGATTGCTTTGATGAGCTCTGAAGAAATAGGTGTCCCTATTTCAAGCTCACGATCATCCTTGAATGTTTTAATGCCCCTGTGCTGCAATTCGTGGTATAAATGAGATACAAAGCTAAGTCGAGTGTCCTCGCCCCTGAAACTCAAAAACACATCGTGGTTCGGCTGAGGAGCAGACTGATGAGGTGAAGGAAGAAAGGCAGAGTCTCTTTGGGTGCTGAATGCCATTTGGCAATCTGCTGCTGCTGTAAACACTCAATGAAAATAAGCCTTTCGCTAATTAAATCTTTAAAAATCCAAACACTCAACTAATAAATAGAAGATAAATGGCTTGCAAAAGGAAAAGGATTAAAATTTAGAGAGGTTTTTATTGGGTAAATGAAAATTTAGTTAAGCCAGAGGAAAAATAAGGACGACGTAGAGGAAAATGGGTCGTCTTGTCATGATGTTATCAACGTTTGAAACAATGGGTTGGCATGAAAAAGCCTTTATCAGTACACTAGTGAACTAAAAACTGCACATGCTTTAGTTAATGTTACCTGAACAAAACAGATACGAAGCAAGCCAACAAGTTTAGCTTAGTGTTACCTCAACACCGAAAAAATTTCAAAGCCAGAGAATTTGTAAGACCAGCAAGCCGGCCAGACTCACAAAATATACTTCTCAAGATCAGCCAAGAAACCAACAAGAAGAAACAAAGCTAGCACCTCAGAAAAGACAGATACTTGGAATCCGTGTAGTGGCAAGCACACGGTTTCTCTTTTCTTTTTCTTTTTTTATGAAATATGGAGGAAGAAGCGCATTAAATTTCATGGAAGTTGTTTCTTTACCTTTGCTTTTCTCGCCCTCTTTAAAGAGAGTTCCCACAACTTTATAAATTATCTCGAGAAGAAAATCCATTCTTTTTTTTCTTTTTCTCTTTTGGCCTAAATTTCATCCCAATTGGATTTCAGAAATTTAATTAATACACAAAATTGTGCCATGTCTGAGTCAAAAAGAAAAATAAGCACACGGTTTCTCTGGTCTTTAATGGGAGTCCAAATCTTCTTGGGCAATGAGTAATTTCTTTTGCTTTTCTTTTTTTTAGATGAGAAATAATTTCTTTTGCTTTTCAATGAAGAGGCAGGAGGGCATCATTTCATTTCAGACAAGTTCTGCTCAGAGACCAATTATAGGGTCCCCCCACGTCAGGCCATTTATTTGACTGGTCGGTGTCTTGGTAAAACATTTATTTGGTGAGATTTTAATTTGAAGGACATATCAAGGCAATTACGATATATATGCAGTAATAGAAGTCATGAAGTTTTGAACCGTAGTGGCCAGCACAGAGAGAGAGAGAGAGAGAGAGACGGGAGAAAAGGTTGAAAAAGGTTGAAACCGTGTAGTTACAGTAAGCACACGCTTTCTCTTGTCAGTTATCTCTCCAACGTCTCCAATGGGAGTCTAAAAGTGGGTCAATGAGTGATTTCTTTTGCTTTTGAGGCCAATTATTTGAATGGTCGGTTTCTTGGTAAAACTGGGGTGAGATTAACTGAAGGAAATATCAAGGTAATTACTTGATCTTTTCATCACAAATTCACAATATGTATGGAGTAAAAGAGAATAATGGATCAAATAATAATCCCCAAATTTGATTAAGGCATCAAGGATTTTCCCTCTCTACAATGTTTACTTTTGATCCTCCTGTTACAATGTTTACTTTTGATCCGTCTAGAACTCATCAATAAAGAGATAAATAAATAAAAAGCAAATTAAGACCACATTGCATTGCAAATTAATGGCCAATTAAAAGCTAATTAAGACGTCACTCATTCTCCAATTATAGAGACTAGAATTGAATATAGGAAGACCAAACAAAACCTTACTAATTATTATTTATTAAAATCCAACTGGGCTAACAGTGAAGCTGATGTTTTGCCTCCCGGTTTTATTGAGGGCACATCAAATAAGGGGCTTGTTTGCTTTGGATGGGTGCTCCAGATGGAAATTCTGGGGTACCCATCAATTGGGGGGTCTCTGTTTCACTCTGGATGGGGATCTGTAATTGAAATCCTGCAATTTGGGCATGTCCTTGTTGTTTTGCCATTTATTATTGATCAGCCTTTGAATACAAGGCTTCACGTGGAGAAGGGTTTAGCTGTTGAAGTGAAACGAAGAGAAGACGGGTCGTTTTGCAAAGATGAGATGGCCAAAACGCTCAGGCATACAATGATGGCAGAGGAAGGAGAGCAGCTAAGAACCAATGCAAGGAAAGCTGCCAAAATCTTTGGAGATCAGAATCTGCACCAAGACTACATTGGTGAATTTGTCACTTTTCTAAAAAGAAACGTGTCAAAAAGGTCCCTCTCTCTATCTCTCCCCTCCCATGTCAGGTTGGCAAAATGACCTTATTTCATTTTATTTTAAGAAGGCTAGATGACCCTATTTTCAATGTTACCCAATTAATTTGAGAGTGTTATATATTGAAGTGAACATCTTCATGCTTAGGGATGCTGGAACTTGCGTTATTGCCACTATAATATTTTGGTGCATAATTCATTCTAAAACCTGTCATAGAAACATAAACTTTAAACCCCCTCAATTGGGATACATGCTTGCCAACTCTTGGTCTCAACAAATGGGCCATCCTAAACTTAATCAATACGTTCACTGAGCTTCCCACCTAGTTAAATAGAATTGACACCACGATGAGATTGAAGTAGTTCTTTCTAATCTTATTTTTCTTGTAGTTCTTTTATTAAATTCCGACCCGATTTGTGTGTCACGACTCACGTCAATAAATTAGTATATTTTTTTAGTATAACCAGACCGAATCGGATGAAACAGTCCAGTTCATAGCTCCTACTTTTGCATAACGTCGGTTTGTGATCGGTTCATAATTGTATATCATTTTGTACCCTTCTAGCTTATGATTTGGTTATGTTATTGAGTTAAACTTGTGCTTTTAATTCATTTTCTATTTTGATAAGTCCATAATTTCATACACTTGCATGCCTTCTTTATTTAGTGATTTTGCTTAGTTTCTTTTTATTTTGAGTCACTTACCTATGTTTGTGTGTTTTGTAGGTTAAGATAGAAAGAGATAACATTTGATGCAATCCATGCATGTTAAGGGCTGATTGGCATATGAGGAATATGAGCTTAAAGACAAACACATTTTGGCTACAACCCCTTTCCAGCCCAATTTCGTAGGTCAACTTCTTGGCCTTGGATCAGCATGCTATGGGGATCGAATGAGGTGAAGATCTTCATGAAACTTGTTCCAATGGGTGTCTACTACAACATATCCAAATTTCAGCCCAATTGGACATTTGTGGAGTGCTCAGCCCGTCCAACACCCAACCTTGCTCAGCAGGATTTGCAGCTGCCAGCTTTGAGCCTTATCTCCTCCTTTAAGCCATGTGCCTCACCCATGCTGCAACTGACTTTGGATCCAACATAATGAGTGAAGTGGGGAGGCATTCCAGCTATGAAATTCTAAAGGAGCAAGTTGGTACATGCTGGAGTTATTATAGAGAAAGCATGTGCATGCATGTAAAGCAAAGAAATAAAATGAAGTCAATTCCAGTCTCTGTTCGGCTGCCAACTTGCAAGGCCCAAAACGCACACTTCTACTGCTTCGATGGGAATACTTTCTTCATAGAAGTTGTTCCAATGGGTGTCTAGTATAACATATCCAAATTTGAGCACCATTGGATACGTTTTGAAACCTCTGGCCTTCCTACACCAAGACTGGTTCAGAAAACTCGTTTTTCAGCAACCAAAAGGCAACCACATGGGTTGGCAACCAAAAGGCAACCACATGGGTTGGCAGCAAAGGCAGCCACAACTGATCACCTTTGAACCCATGTGAGGATGCTTGAGGTGCAGCAAAAGAAGTATGGGATGAGATTGATTCCAACCACATTAACATAGACAAGATGAGGTGGGAGTTATGGGTTGTATTAAAGATGAAGGATGGTGTGGGAATCCATCATGATGTTCCTCCCTCTTAGCCCTATAAATAGAGAAGCCTTCAAGCTTCAAAACACACCCCAAGGGGGGGAGCTCTCAAACACTTCTCTAGAGCTCCCTTCCCTTCTCTCCCTCAAATTCTCTTAGTTTCCTTTCAAGTTGTAAATTGTTGTAACAAAATGAGTTTACTAAATTTTCCTTCAAGTTCTCTTAGTTCCACTTTACTTTTATTTGTAATGTACATTCTTTCTTAAGTATTCAAGTTTAATTAGTTTCCAAGTTTCAATTATGGTTTTTGTTCTTATTCATTATGCTTATAAGTTAATATGCTAGTTTGAATGATTGATCACCATTTAGGCTTGCATGTTAGCTATCTTGGTTTGAATTAAGAGTAGACACCATGCTTTAATTCGAATTGAACTATGGATAAGAAGAGTATGTATGGACATTCGACAATAGGGATTAGATACATGCTTGGTTGTTTAAATTGTTCTTCTATGCTTAATGGGTTCCTAATGCTTAGTTTTAGGTTAGACAACAAATGATCAAATTAGGGAATTAGGAACACAAGGTTATGACCAAACACCATGGCTTAATCATACTTTAGCTAGAATCAATCCGTTAATCTAATTGAACTTGGGAACTTATTTGCTTGAGTTATTTCATTCTTTCTTGTTTTATTTATTTTCTTTTTTCATTTCTATTTTGTGTAGGGGAAACAAATTGGATCATTCAATCACCAATCCTCGTGGGATCGACCTCGCACTTACATATGCTATACTACCAAACGGCTCGTGCACTTGCGAGTATCACAAGTTGAGGATGCAGCTGAATCCATATTGATGCAGTTGAATCGAAGCAACAGTTTGTTGAACCAAATTAGTCAACTCCATAAGACCTTAAAAAGTTTTAAAGGATTTTAGCGATATGAACAAAATTGATTTGTGAATTAACTTGAAGAATGATCCATAACACAAAAAAGATAAACGAGTATAACTCATAGTTTCGTAAACGTCACAAATGTTTGTGATAACCTTTCTTTTGTTTTTTTCAACTCGGTCTATGCATCTTTGAATTTGAGATATGGTGGGTTGTTAGACACAAGGGTGAATTTAAAATTTTTTATAAGGATGGAGTTGTTATGTAGGTAAAGATCTAAATAAAATTCCATTCATTTTCTAAGGGAGAAAGCTTGAAACTTGAAATGTTTGTGATATGAGTAACTAGAGATGTGTATGGATAAGATAGAATAATTTTTTAGAATAATTTTTGCTTGCTAATTTTTGTGAAATGAGGTATTAATGCCTTAGAATTAATATTAAATTTCCTTTTGGCCAAACCTTGCAATAGGCTAGAGCCTACCCTAGCCATAGTGTAGTACCCTTGGGTAGACGTAACCTCCCCACCACAATATTCATCTCTTTTTCCAAAGCATAAACCCCCATACTTAGAAGCAAAAGATTCTCTACACAGGCAAATAACCACACACTGACAATAAACAAACCCCCATACTCAAATATGGACCACACCCAAAGCATAAACCCCCATACTTAGAAGCAAAAGATTCTCTACACAGGCAAAGCAAAACCACACATGTGCAGACAAAAGAATACTTCTCTCAATCTTTGTTTTTTTTTTCTTCTTTAGGTCGAAAGACTTCTCTGAATCACTATTAGAAGATTCTTGCTTCTAATTTCACTTTTGCAGATCAGCTTCACCGTCCAATTTCCCGCCCAATTTCTCAGAAAAAAGCGTAGAAATGGGTCTTATGGTTGACGACGACCTCGAGGAAATGGGTTTGAGGCATGAGTAGGTAAAAAGGAGTTGGTCTGACGATTATATCCCTCATATAAATGTGATGGCTTTAATATACCTACAATATACCCATAATATGTAAAATACAAGTTATATTATTGCATAACAGTAAATTATTAGGTAAATTATATGCAAAATGCGTTTATAAAAGTTGAGTATATTATTTGAATAATAGGTAAATTTATACTAGGTACATTATTTTTTGTAAAAGAAGTAATAAGTATGTTATTTTTTCAACATAAAAATGTATGTATGCTATTATATTAATAAAATAATAAAATAATAATAATATTTGGAGATCTTTCCCAATTTAACGTGTGTCATTAGTTACAATCCAATTAAACTTTGTTTCTATATTGGTTCACACATTACTATACAAAATGCAATAATAGCTTAGTTTGGGATATTTTAGGAATCAAAAAAGTACAATAAATTCAATTTACATTCTCTCTGAAAATGGAGGAAAAGAGGAGAAGTGAGCCCCCTCAAAGTGAAAATGATTATAGAGTATTTTTTGAGAAAGAGGGGGCTAGAATTTTCCGTTTATGTACCGTTTCTTAGATTTCATAGGATGTAACTAAAGAAATAACTTTGTTAGAATTAATTTATTACTGAATAAAACTTTGAGTCATAGATCAAATGTACAGCAGTCGGTTAAACTTGATCACTCTATTATTTATTCAATTTTATGGGCAGTTTAGGACTTATCAGAATTTATGGGAAATTTAATAGTTTAGATAAAAAATGAAAACTTATATCATAAGTTGATTGTCGTAAATATAAAAGTTAAATTATTTGGCCAAAAAAAAAAGTTAATTAATTGGACATCAAGGACCTTTTGACAGACATCAAACGATGCCATTCCGGTAACTTTTTCTTCTTCTCCATTGTTGCAATGCAAGTTCATAAACCCACACAGGCTTAAGATTAGGGGTAGTAATTTGTGACACAATTCAGATAAATGATTCAAAACTGGCCTAAAATTTATGGAGTTAAACTTGCACGATAAAATAATTTGGGTCAATGTCAATCCACTACGAGCGTTGAATTTTGAATTAACTTGTCAATCCGTTTAATAAGTGGGTCGTGTCCATTAGTGACCTATCAAATTTAAAATATTTAATTTTGTTCTTTTAAATTATATTTTAGACATTTAATTTGTATTTTTGTATATAATATTTTCAAGATTAACATAATTTTTATAGTATATATGAGTAATATTATTGATAAAATAAATATTTAAAAGAGTAAATAAGTTTAAATAAGTTAAATAGATTAAACATGTTAATAGACATGCTACATGTAGGGGTGGGCACGGTCCGGATTGGTTCGGTTTTATCATCAAACCACAGCTGAACCAATAAGAGAATAACAGTCTGGTTTGGTTCGGATTAGCCTAAAACAATAATGAAAACCGAACCAATCCAAACCACTCATAAACGGTTTGGTTCGGATTGGTTCGGCCGGTTTGTGCCTAACACAAAACCATGCATTTTTCAACCTGCTCTTACATTATAATGCTAACATTTTGCCGTTATATCATTTCATTCCATCAAAGGCTAACACAACAACATTCCATTTAATCAAAAGCTGTCCAATTTCCAGCATGCATATAAGTTCACAATTTCCATCAAAACAAACATTCTAACGTTCATAAGAAATGAATACAAGATTATAACTAAGTAAGAAATGAAAGGCTGCCCAAAATACAAGTTCATAATTTCCATTTAACTAAAGGCTGCCCAGTTTCCAGCATGTCCCCATACTGCACATAAAAGTAGTTTCAATCAATACAAATTTTAGGATACAAGATGATCAAAATAAGAAATGAATAAGAAAATTACCATAACTGCAAGGTTGTGCATCAATAGAGAATCAATCAGTGAAAATGTGCACAGGCGCATTAGCATTTGATCTCTGCATTTCTATATAAGAAATATACATAATCATATATTTAGCTACAGAGCAATAAAACTCACACATTAGAAGCAATTAATAAAAAAAATACAGATATACTTGACTCAATGGTTTCATAAAACTCCACCTGATTAGAAGCAAAACCTTCTTCCACCCCCTGGTTTACCTCCATCTATATAATCAGACAAATTGCATATTAAATAAATTGCACCTAATCATGAACATTAGAAAAATTAGAAGAACTCACCCCATTGTTGGCACTGAGAAGAGCACGTTTGAATCAATTAAGGTTGAAGCTGGAGAATCAGATATTTGGCAAGCAGAGAGAAATCTGATATTTGGCAAAGAAACCCACGACACCAAATAGAAAGAATTATTCAGTGGGACAAATATGATATTAAAAAAAATTAAGATCACAACTCATACAAAAAGAAACCCACCACAACTCATATAAAAAGAGGTCAGATTCCAAACATCATTGTACGAATGTCTTCTAAAATGATGATTCCAACAATAAAGCACATAACCCACAGACTACAGCTCTTTTCATTCTTGATTTCTTTTATGCTAACTTTCAAATTTGAACTTCTCAATATAATATAATCATATATATATTCACAAATAAAATCATCATCAATTTTACCAATGGCATCTTTGCCATTAACGTGGACAGTGCCTTCAATACTTCCTCCTCCGAAGCCCAGTGAATTTACAGAATGAATGAAGCTGAAAGCAGAGAAACAGACCTAGAAACACAACCCGATTTGCCAGAAATGAGAACCCATTTTCCAGAATCAACCAGTTCATACACAAAAGGGGTTAATGTGCAAGCCCACTACTAAAAGTTCATTCCAAGAATTTGAAATCAGAACATTATCAAAAGAAAAATGTGTAGATAAGCAGAAATAAAATATTAGAACATACACTTCTTCGGGTTCTTGAACATCAATCAGCTGTGCGACGATGACGATGGTTGTGGTGGTTCAGAGCAATGGTGGCTTCTCTAGGGTTGAAGTGGGTTGAGTGAGGCTGCGTGTTCAAAGAAGAGGAGCCTCTGAGATGAGGTTTGAGTCCGAAAATAAGTGGTTTGGAGTCCAATTCAGTGTGGCTGGGTGTAGACTACACATCTAATTAACCACTCAACTATTGACACATGTAAAGTAATATATATGAATATATATAATTAATTAATTAATTTTTAAACGGTTCGGTTCGGATTAACACAGTTTTTCAAATATTAAAACTGCAGCTGAACCAAACCATTCCGGTTCGGTTCGGATTTTAAAACTGTTGACTTTTTTAAAGTCAAAACCAAACCAAACTGGAAAATACGGATTGGTTCGGCCGGTTTGGCCGGATCGGCCGGATTGATGCCCACCCCTAGCTACATGGGTCCTGTAAACACGCCATTTTCGGCCTGACACGAACCAATACCACCCAAATTTGAGAGACCAAAGTTTATCTACTAACAAGGTCAACAATGGAATTTTGAATTAAATGCGCAAACAAATATTATATATAATACTAATACTCGTTGTTGATGAGAAAACTATCGATGTTATCATCAATACTTGATCATGATTGTAAATAAGTACAACTAAGATATATTAAGAATTATAAAGTTTAGTAAGGGGGTTGTATTTCTGTTGGTTGAGAGCATTTACACATGTATCCAACGTCATAGGTTTGATTCCTCTCTCCCCAAATATCGCTTTGTGTATATAAAAAAAAAATTATAAAGTATAACGTCATTCTTACACACGTGTCAAACTATAATTGAAAATATTTTTGTGATATTTTGTAAACTAAATATATTAGTAAAATTGAAAAAACTGAATTCGAATCCCCCTCTTCGTAGTTTAGATTGAATTAAAGTAGAATATTATTAAGAAAAAACTATAGTGTTGACATCTGGACGAAAACTAGATGTGTACATTATATAAAAAAAGATACGTTCATGAATGTTAAATTTATGCATGTAATGTTTTAATTCCAGACTGGCTGAGAACACAAGATGAATATATATGTTGCAAAATTCAAAAATTGACAATTAATCAAATTGATTATTATATAAATGTTAGGTTTAAATTCATAATCTGACAACACATGCATAACAAAACAACATTAACATTATAAGTTTGGAAAAAAAATATTACCATATATATATATGGTCATGTCGTGTGGACTTAAATGAGGACAACAGCGGCGTGACTGACTGGTTTCGGCAAAACTATCCAAAAATGGATAAAGAATTTGAAGTTTACAACCTAGAAGTAGAGCCTGAAGAAGCCTCAAGCACAGCGGTGGCAGGCACCGCCACAAAATGATGTATCGGATTGGCTAAAGAAAAATGTGAGGGAAGAGGACTATGTTGTGATGAAAGCAGAAGCAGAAATGCTTTGTATCGAAGGGTGAGGGACCTGGGAGTTCCTTTGCACCAGTGGTTTCTATGAGAAAGATAAATTGTCAATGCATATTGCAATGCAGAAGAAAGGAAACGTCTGATAGAACCTTATAGCAGCAAGGATAGTAAATAAGGCAAAACGAAATGAGGAAAATTGGATATTTCATTGATGATCCCAAAATAGAGCAACTGTTGCAATTTATACAATGGAATTAGGGCGAATCAGAAAGATTGCCACGTCAAAAGTAGAAATAGCTGATTCTAGAAGAAGTTCTCAATGAGCTAATTCCTATATTATTCTTTTAATAGAAATTGGAAATATAGAGTGGATAAGCAAATAACCACATGGGTGCGTATTGCTATCAGAGCCCAAAGGATCTCATCAATTCCTCCCCCCTTGAGTATAAGCCTGTCCTCAGGCTTGAAAAGAGGGATAACGAGCAAGGATGTCGGTGGCAGGTTCCCAAGTGGCGTCAGCTTCGGGAAGACCCATCCATTTAATGAGCCATTTGACAACTGGGGCATTATGTTGCTTAAACAGTCCACGATCAAGAATGGCTTCAGGAATCCATTGAAAATCTGAACCCGTAGGCAAAGTGGGAAAATCAGATGACGGAACGTCGTGGGTTCCCAGTTTGGGCTTAAGTAGGTAGACATGGAAAACTGGATGTATTTTAGCAGATGCGGGCAGCTTAAGACGATACGCCACTTTGCCAATACGAGCCTGAATTTGATAAGGACCATAGAAACGTGGGGAGAGTTTATGGTTGCTAGAAGAAGCAACAGAAGATTGCCGATACGGTTGGAGACGCAAGTATACCCAATCACCAATATTAAATTCCCGATCAGTGCGGTGGCGATCGGCATAAGTTTTCATCCGATTCTGGGCTTGAGAGATGTTGGTTCGAAGCTGAGCAATGACTTCATCTCTGGTTTTGAGCGACTGATCCACAGCTTGGACTAAACTAGTCCCTGGTAAATAATGTTGTACTGCAGGAGGTGGGGAACCATACAACGCTTGATAGGGACTCATCTTGATAGTGCTTTGAAAAGTAGTATTATACCAATACTCGGCCCAAGGAAGCCAAGAAACCCAGGAGGAAGGGCGGTCACCAACAAAGCAACGCAAATAATGTTCCACGGTCCTATTAAGAACCTCTGTTTGTCCGTCACTCTGAGGATGATATGCAGAACTTCGACATAAAACAGTTCCTTGCGCCCTAAAAAATGCATCCCAGAAATTAGAAATGAAAATTGGATCGCGGTCACTTACAATGGATTTTGGCATACCATGTAGTCGAAAGACCTCCTTAATGAAAAGATCAGCAACCTTAGTAGCTGTGAAGGGATGTGCAAGTGGGATAAATGACCATACTTGGTTAAACGATCCACAACCACCAACAATGAATTTTTGCCAGCAGATAATGGTAGGCCTTCCACGAAATCTAAGGAAATATCGTGCCAAGCACCTTGGGGCACCGAAAGGGGTTGTAATAACCCAGGAGGGCGGATGGATTCGTAATTGTTGCGCTGACATACATCGCAAGAAGAAACAAAGAGTTTCACATCTCGTTTTAAGCCAGGCCAAAGGAAGGATCGAGTAATGCGTTTGTATGATCGCAAGAAGCCAGAATGCCCAGCAATGGGGGAAGAGTGAAATTCTGTCAATATTTTATTGTGCCAGTCAGATGTCTGAGGAACAAAAATTCTGCCACGATAGAGAAGGGTACTATTAGACCAAGAAAATCCCTTTGGAGCCTTAGAATTCGAATTAAGAGCAGCAATGATTGAAATGGCCTTTGGGTCTGACTGGTACAACTGCTGGATATCAGCGATTCCATCAAAGATTGGTGTGGAAATCGCCATAAGGCATGTATCTTCAGTTTGTCGAGACAAAGCATCGGCAGCTTTGTTTAAAGAACCGGCGCGGTACTCGAGTGTGTAATTGTAGCCCAATAATTTTGCCATCCATCGATGTTGAGCAGGTGTTGTAATTCGTTGGTCATGTAGGTGCCGAAGAGTCTGATGATCTGTAATTATCTTAAAAGAAGAACCAACCAAATAAGGCCTCCATTTTTCAATAGCAAGAAGGATTGCAAGCATTTCCTTTTCATAAGTTGATAGGGTCTGATTCTTTGGAGATAACATCTTGCTGAGAAACGCAATGGGATGGTGATTTTGAGACAACACAGCCCCAATTCCTGTGTTAGAGGCATCACACTCGAGAACAAAAGGTTGCGTAAAGTCGGGAAGGGCCAAGACAGGTGTTGTAGACAGTGCCGCTTTGAGACTTTGAAAAGCTTGGGCGGAAGAGGTAGACCACATAAAACAATCTTTTTTCAACATATCCGTGAGGGGCTTAGCGATCACACCGTAATCCTTCACAAATTTCCTGTAATAGCCTGTGAGACCCAAAAAACCTCGCAAAGATTTCAAACCCTTCGGTTGAGGCCAATCCACAATACACTGGATTTTTGAAGGGTCTACTGCCACACCTTCACTAGAAAGCACATGACCCAAATAATGGATAGTAGTTTGGCCAAAAGCACATTTGGACAGTTTCAAATGCAGCCTGTGTTTACTTAGGACATCAAAAACAGAGGTCAAGTGCACCAAATGCTCAGCTACAGAGGTACTGTAAATGAGAATGTCATCAAAGAAAACAAGAACAAACTTACGAAGATAGGGCCTGAAAATATCGTTCATGAGGGCCTGAAATGTTGACGGCGCATTTGATAAACCAAACGGCATGACAAGAAATTCGTAATGACCATCGTGAGTGCGAAAGGCTGTTTTCGATATATCCGACGAATGCATTCGGATTTGATGATAGCCAGAACGAAGGTCTAATTTAGAGAAGATCACAGCTCCGTGCAACTCATCGAGGAGCTCATCAATAACTGGGATTGGAAATCGATCTTTGACCGTGACGGCATTCAAGGCCCTATAATCAACACAAAGGCGCCACCCATTGTCTTTCTTTTTAACCAGAAGGACTAGGGAGGAGTATGGACTACTACTTGGTTGAACTACCCCCGTCTCTAACATCTCGTTCACCAAGGTCTCAATTTCATGTTTCTGAAAGTGGGGATATCTGTAGGGTCTGACATTGACCGGCGTTGCCCCTGGAATTAGTGGAATCTTGTGGTCGATTGAACGGTGGGGTGGTAAGGCAGCTGGTGGAGAGAATAGGTCATTGTACTGGAGGAGCAACTGTTGAATTGCAGGGGGTGGAGAAGAGGATGGAACTGGCAGGTCTTCAATGGCTATCAATTGGGCTAACATGCCTTGTTGGGCTTGGGCTGAAAGATGAGTCAACAAGTGGCAGTCCACAAAAGTAACGGGTGGGTCTGTTTGGCCCACCAAGCGATGGACTTGACCATCAACCTTGAACACCATGGTTTTGTTTTTAAAATGCCATCCAATCAAACCCAGAGTGTCTAACCAATCTGCCCCTAAAATGAGGTCGCAGCCCGAAACTGCATGCAAATAACAATTAGTAAACAATTCATAACCTTGAAGATTGATGTGAACTTGATGGACCAGCCCCTTTGTGTGGATGAAGTCATTATTAGCAATCTGAATTTTCCTGGGTGGTGTAGAAGTATCAATCTGCAAGCCCAAGCGTTTAGCCAAGTGGGGGTTTAATAGATTGTGAGTAGATCCAGTATCTATAAAAACAGTGAGGCCCGTGTTGCCAATCTGGCCCTGGAGGCGCATGGTGCGGGTCCGAGGTGTGCCAGTTAATGCATGGATGGAAATGATCGGGTCATTATCTAAGGCTGGTTGGGGAGTGGAGTCAGGACCATGGGCAATTTCGTGGGTAATGAGTTCCTCAAAAGAGTCATCAGAAGCCTCCCAATCAGCCTCTACCATGAGAAGTTGTGGCCGTTTACACCGGTGACCAGCACGAAAAGGTTCGTCACAGTTAAAACATAAATTCTTTGCGCGGCGATCCTGAATTTCAGCAGCAGTGAGGCGACGGATGGGTGGAGAACCCGGTGGTAAAGTAGGATGGAGTGGGGCCGGTTGGTCCTGTCTTGACAAGGAGGAATTAGTAGGGCGGCTGAAAGAGGAGCGTGCCATAGACCGCTGGAACAAACGACGATTGTGAAATGCGCGGGCAAGCCGCTTAGCCTCATGAAGGGTTGCTGGATTCTGAACAATAACATCACCACGAAGATCTGGTGCGAGGCCGCCTACATAAACTCCTTTCAACTGGTCATCTGTCCAATCGAGAGCTCGGCAAGAAAGGCGAACAAATTCGGTATTATAATCATCCAAAGAACCAGTTTGTTGGATATGGGACAGAGCAGAGGTTACATCCAAGGAGTCACCGGAGCCGAAATGAGCAAGGAGGGCTTCGGAGAAAGATGTCCAAGATGACGACGGAAAACGATTCTCAAACCATCGCATCCACAAAGCTGCATCATCAATCATATGAACAGCAGCGACCTTAACTTTTAAGTGAAAGGGTTCCAAATTTGTGAGATTGTTGGCAATATGCAAAGGGATGCTAACAATGCCAAGAACTAAATGTATTAAGTGTTCAAGTGTCTCTCATTTGGTGCTTGAAAAAGGTGGAACATTTGGAATCTAAGACAAGAGTACGAGGTGAATTTACCCTTTGTTTTAAATTTTAAAAAAACAATGATCTTAAGATTAAATTCATGATGATGAACATCAAGTTGGTTTGATGTTAAGCGAGCTAAACAACATTTTAAGTATGAATAAGCGAATCTGACAATTAAAAAGAAGACCTATAATAAGCAAATTTTGAATTAACATTCTTCTTCTTTGTTACATTGGAGGGAATTGAACTCCTAACCTATCTCAATCTTAACTCTGGTTATCGTAAACTTCATACCACCAGTTAGGCTAACATCAAGAGCTTAAATTAACAATCTTCTTCTTGTAAGTAATGTTTCTTGACTCATTTGCATTTTCTTTGGTTAGGAAAAAAATAAGGAAGGAAAGGAAGAAAGAAAAATATTAATTATTTTTATAAAAATAAAGAAAAATGAAAAATGACATGTCCCGTGCAGGTGGGAAAATTGACGGGTTGATGGAGCCAAAACCCGCGACCGGATGCCAGAAACCGAACGAAAAGCTCCCAAAAATCTACACGCTAATCCAATCAGGACCGTCCATCACGTGATATGGGAAGAGCTAGAGCTCTGCTCTCCGGCGAATAATCTCACGTGGGCTCCACCCCACACCGTTTTTAAAATTAAACATTCGAAAAATTAAAAATTGGGTCCAAATCCAATCCAACCGAGAAGAAGATCGACCAGATTGGCGTAAACTGAAATCACCCACCAACTGTTCTCTCTCTGATTCAACTTCTCAACGTCACTGAAACCAAAAACCAAAAACCACTCCTTCGATCTTGAATCACAGCAGATTCACAGCCCAAAGCCCGAAGGTAACCTCACCAATTTCATTTCTTTTTCTAGGGTTTCGCTTCCAATTATTTTGGCGGCCAGACACGACCTAAAACTTGATTGAGAAAAAAATAATTCAAGGAAGGCGGGCAGACAGCAACGCAATAGATGGCCATCACTTGCTAACCTTTTCTAAACAGCTGAGGGTCAATTTCTCGCGATATTTAACCAGTCTTTCAGTCACACGTTGCACGAGTCACACGTGACACTCATCAGCGTACTGTGAACTGTGTTTTGTTGTGTTGTCTTTTTGGTGAAGAGGACTCATCAACTTTTTGCCAGATCTGTGGGGATGAGATAGAGATAACAGAGGATGGGGAGCAACCCGTGTCACAGATCGAAAAGAATCAAGTTTTCTTTGCAGACAATTTGTTAGAGGACTGGGTCTGTCTCTCAAGAAAAGAATCATTCATTACACACAAACAAAACATTTTTCTTTTTTTCTTATTTTAATTTCACCCTTTTTTATATTCACTCATTCTTTATTTATCTCTCTCTCTCTCTGTAAAGCTGTGTTTTTTATTCATATCAAGAGTCCCCATGCTGTAGTTGAAAATTTTCATAAAAAGTGCAGTTATTAAAAAGAGGGAGAAAATCTTTACAAGTTGAGAGAAATTCAGATATGCTCCTAAAACAAAACAAGGAATAGAGCCAAATAAAAAAAAACATTGAATTGAAATGCAGCAGCTGTGATGCTTCTTGCTTTGAAAGTGAGGAATCATAGGTCAGTCCCAATCACATCGATCTTTTTTCTTTTTCTGGGCCGAGCTTCGTCAACAACATCATTTAATTCATCTTGGTCTGCATCTTCGGAAAGAGCATAGGTATTGCAGAAGAGAGATTTTTGGTGAGAGCTACCACTTCCACTAGGACCAGCCTCCTCCTCCTCGTCGCGTTGTTGACCTTGTGCATCAGCTGAATTGATGATGGATTTGTTCATCATGATCTGGTTGAGTTGTTCCACATCTTGCTCGTGCACCAAACGAAACCCAAACTTCTTCACACTCACCCCAAATGGTTCATAATGATCAAATCTGACATTTATCTGACTGCATTTTGTCTTCAATTGTTCACGAGATGCATAAATTACCCACACAACATCGCCTTTTTTAAAATATTTTGAAAATTCAGGTGTCTCCATTCCTTGTGGGTGATAGCTAAAAGAAAAACGACGAAATTCAGAAAGATGAGCCGGAACTTCTAACACAGCACATAAAGCAATTCCGATCCACGTGGTACATGAATCCAGAGGTAGCTCCACAGTTAGGGAATCTCCCAAACTTTGATTACTGAACCACTCTGGAATTTCCCTTCCAGGAGTTACAATTTCGAATTCGTATCCGGAATAAGGCATAGGGATTTGCTGTACCATATACATAGATATATATGAGCTTAGTAAGTTGTAATTATTATTATAGCAAACAACAAAAGAGAGATAGACAGAGAGAGAGAACCTGAAGCTGAAGGTGAAGGTATCGCTGTAGCATTTTCAGTATTATACTATCGCTGCCTTCATTTTCAACCAATACAAAGCAATTGGCACAATTAAACATACAAGAAACTTCTTCGTTTAATGAGAAATTTGACGAAAGATGTGGTAACATTTTTAAGGAAGTGCAACCGGCTATGTCTATATTCACTAATGAGATCAGCTTAGAAAGATCTGGCAATTGTTGAAGCCTTTGGCACCCATTCACCCAAAATAACTGAAGCTTAGAAAGACATCCAATGCTTGCAGGAAGGCTAACAAAATTGTTTCCACTAAGCTTTAATTCTACTAAAGAGGACAAGCAGCCAATATAACTGGGAAGATCCCCTTCACAAACACCACAATTAATCAGATCCAATTTCCTCAAAGACAACCATCAAGCGGAGCCAACACAAAAGCCTTTCTTTCATATGAGAGGGGGAGGCTCCACCAAAACCTTGATTTATTTGGCTGTGATCCACATCCACCCAAAGATAGACTGTATAGATTTTTCAAACCAACAATGGAGCGTGGCAGCTTTCTTATAAAAGTTCCATCCAGTAGAAGCCTCTCTAAACACTCCATCTCCCCCATGTTCTTTGGGAGTTTGTCAATTTTTGAGCATCCACCCACCCAAAGCAATTCAAGAGACTTCAAATTACAAATTTCATTCGGAAGACTGGCGAGATTTTCGCAATCCGTTAGAAACAGACTAGTAAGGCCAACCAGGCAATCTATTGATGAAGATAATTTCTCAATGGACGTCCCAAGTAAATTAAGCATTGACAAATTTTTCATTTGCCCTGAAAATTCTGGAATCTTTTTCAATTTTGAGCAAAAACCAAGAGACAACCTTTTAAGACATTTGAGATTTGCAATTGATGGGTGAATCTCAACCAAATTCTTACAAAATTGAAAATCCAACACCTCAAGATTCGGAATGCCAGAGAAATCTGGGGTTGTGGTCAAGTTTTCAGAGCCAGGAAGTTTCATTTTTTTCAAGTTGGGCAAGTCCTGTACAATTTATAACAATGGTAGAATAGATAATTAGCTCAGATTTATTTTATTTTTAAAAAGAAAATATTTATTTTAAAAATAATAATCTCTAGAATGGCATATGATCACTACTCTTACCTTTCTTCCATCCCAAAGCTGAACAAGTTTGCTCTCATGCATCTTAAGTGCAATAAGGAAATTCGGTTGAAAACCTGATGGGAGAAATTTGGAAGGATATTCACTCCATTTGATACTTCTCAAGGAATTAGGAAGAATTCTGGGGCTTGAAGAATTGATCACATTGTAAAATTCAAGAACTTTCAGGTTACACATCTTAGAGAAGGCTTCACAATTCCAATATGTCTTTTCTAGTCTTGCCATGCGTAAGCTGATGCCTTTAATTTTGTTTGTTGCCTGTAATTAAAAATAGTAAAAGAAAAGTTAATTCCAAAACTATATCTTCCAAAACTATCTTTATTTAACTTCTTACCGTATTGTTTATGAATACATGAGAGATATCATCATGAGTGCACAATCGACTTCGTCTACCAGGCTCATCAAGACACTCCCGACGAACAATTTCCGATGCCATTTCTTGTATCAAATCATGCATCTCAACATTCCTATGTGATATCGTTAAGAGTGATTTCTGAACGAGATCATTTATCCCAACACAACCACATAGGCCACAACTGTCTAGTATTTCAATTACTTCCTCCTTGTCCTTCCCCTTATGAAAAAATGCAACATCAAGAAATATATCCTTGTTCATATCATCTAGTCCATCATAACTTATTTTGAGCAAATCAATAATTTCTGACTTAGGAATTTTCCGTAGCTTATCCAATTCACTTTTCCATTCATCTTGATCTCTCTTATACACTAAGCATCCCAAAAGTTTAAGAGCTAGTGGAAGGCCTCTGGCATAATTTACAAAACCCTTGGACAATTCCAAGAAACCTTCCTCAGGCTCTTTTTTTTTAAAGGCATTCTGACTAAAGAGCTCAAGAGCGTCATTATCACCTAACGCCTCTACCTTATGTGATATATGTATATCATGTTTAACTAGCAACCGTTTATCTCTAGTTGTAATAATGATTATACTCCCCTTACCAAACCAATCTTTTTCACCAGCAAACTTTTCAAGTTGGCTTGATTCACTCACATCATCAAGAATGAGAAGAACCTTTTTATTATACAAGCAATTCTTAATGACAGAGGTTCCCCACTGTTCATCCCAAACTTGAGTAAATTGATCCTTTAAGATTGGGGAAAGAAGTTGTCTTTGTAGCTTAACAAGCTTCCCACGTTGAGAAACTTCTCTAACATTAGCAAGAAAGCAGCTAACGTCAAAATGAATAGAAATGCTATCATAAACTAGCTGAGCAATGGTTGTTTTGCCAATTCCGCCCATCCCCCATATCCCTATAAAGCGAACATCATCCGTAGGATGAGCTGAAAGCAAATCTACTTGCTCACGTATAAACTTCATTCCTGCTAACTCTGTGGAATCTAACAATTTGAATCTGTGATGCACTTTCACCCACACCCAGTTAACAATCTTTTCAACAAGCTTTCTTTCACACCTACAAAGAGGAAAAGTAAAACGATCATGAAGTCTAAAATATAAGACATACATGTAACAAGATATGATGGCTTACGAAAAAACTTACTCATTCTTTGAATCAAACCCAGATAAATTGGCCACTTCAGTTAAAGCAGCTCTCCAGCTCTTCACCCTTTCTATGTCTTCCCTAAACCTTTCCTCATGCTCAGTGAACGCGCACGCAAAACTACCGGTTTGTTTTCGTACGTCGGAAGGATCCACATGATAAAACACTGGCAGAACGGTGCTCTTGGATTTCATGCATTGGAGAATCTTTGTAAGTTCATCCAAGCACCAGGAAGAAGATGCATAATTTGGCGAGAGAACAACGATTGCAAGCCTTGATTCTTCGATTGCATTGAAGAGCTCTGAAGAAATAGGTGTCCCCTCTTTCAAGCTTAGGATCGTCCTTGAATGTTTTAATGCCCCTGAGCTGCAATTCGTGGTATAAATGGGATACAAAGCTAAGTCGAGTGTCCTCGCCCCTGAAACTCAAAAACACATCGTGGTTCCATTCAGATGAAGGACGAAAGGCAGAGGCTGTTTGGGTGCTCAATTCCATTGGCAATCTGCTGCTCCTGCAAACACTACTCAATTAAAGATTCAAAAATCCAAACACTCCATGAAATAAATACAAAGATGATGATAAATGGCTTGAAAAATGAAAAAGATATCGTGAAGTAGAAACTGCATATGCTTTAGCTTAATTAATGTTACCTGAACAAAGCAGATATGGAAATGTAGACGAAGCAAGCCAACCAAAACTCACAAAAAAT
This sequence comes from Prunus avium, assembly GCF_965620075.1. Classification (NCBI taxonomy): domain Eukaryota; kingdom Viridiplantae; phylum Streptophyta; class Magnoliopsida; order Rosales; family Rosaceae; genus Prunus; species Prunus avium. Next base: position 4,255,330 of record NC_142291.1, read on the forward strand.
ACAACTTCTCAAGATTAGCCAAGAAACCAACAAGAAGAAACAAAGCTAGCAGCCTCAGAAAAGAGAGAGACTTGGAAACCGTGTACAGGCGAGCACACGGTTTTATCACCAATGGGAGTCATTTCTCTTTTCTTTTCTTTTTTCTTTTTTTTTCCTTTGTTTTTTATGAAATAGGGAGGAAGAACCCCATTAAATTTCATGGAAGTTGTCTTTAAAGAGAGTTCCCACAACTTTATCTCGAGAAGAAAATCCATTCTTTTTTTTCTTTTTCTTTTTTGGCTATATCACACCACTAATTGAATTTCAGAAATTTAATTAATACACAAAATTGTCTGAGTCAAAAAGAAATAATGTTACAGTAAGCACACGGTTTCTCTGGTCTTCAATGGGAGTCCAAGCCTCAGAAAAAAGGAGATATTAGAGCATCTCCAAGGGAGATGTCAAATACCAAACATCAAATTTAAATTTGATGGCTGATGTGGCAATAACTACTTATGATCCATCTAGAACTCATCAATAAAGTGAATAAAAAAACACTTTTGTTTACTATGAGAAAAGAAACAAAAAATTTAAAAGTTCTCAAGCAATTTGTCAAATAGCCATCCAGGGGCCTTCTCCAATGCGAACTCTAAGATGCGAACTTTTGTTTTTAACCGTTGGATGGCTTGTGTGGCTTTATTTTCTTTCTTTTCGCTCTTCTTCCAACGATTAAAAACAAAAGTTCGCAACGAGTTCGCATCTTAGAGTTCGCATTGGAGAAGCCCACTAGGCATCCATTGTTTGCATCCCTTAAAAGTTCCACGACCATGTTTTGTGTCATAAATATATATATATATATCAAGATTTCTATTTTAATTTGTATTGGCCTTCATCTCTCTTTTTCATAACTAAATCCTTATTCTTTTTCATAACTACATCCATATTGCATGTGTCGTTTCTCAAACACCAACACCACAAATTATAAGCGTTTGACATAATGGCTAATTAAAAGCCAATTAAGACATATAACCATTCTCGAATTATAGACGCTAGAATTGAATATATAGCAAGACCAAACAAAGCCTTACTAATTAATAATTTATTAAAGTAGCAGACATGCATACATAATTTTTTATAATCTTACCCAAAAAAAAAAAAAATCTTCGAGGAACCAACTTCTACAGACCAAAACTGTTTTATTAATTAATAGGTTTATCAACAGCAGGTGGTGATGGTGTTGACGAAGGGAATTGAATATGATGGGCTTCATCACAATAACCCTTGAGTATATCAGTCTCCTCGGTTGTAATCCCTAGCGTACCAAGCAAGGCATGCCAACACAGATGCTCAATGGTTCGAATGGCTTCGCAACAGCCATGCCCTAAGTAAGTCTCACCATTCATTAAAAAAAAAACATGACAACCTCACTAGAACATGCCTGGAGCTGAAATAAAGAGTCCAAGCAATTCGATGATTCTTCATCCAAATTCAACCTGGCTTCGAGGTTCACATTCGATCCAATCAGGTTATAGTTCAAAAAGCAAGCACTAGTGGTGGCTATGAATAGTGGCATGGTCGTCGACAAAGCAAGAATAGTGAGAAGGAAGAGGTTGGAAGCTGCCATTTTCACTTTGCATGATTGAGAGATCGATGTGATGTGTGAGGAATGGAGAATCCAAAGGTTTATATATAGAGGCCAGACAGAGTAATAGGAATTTAGTGTTACAAAAACGTTACGTGCACGGAGAGATGGGATGGTGAAGAGGCTTGTGAATCATAATTATTAATATCACTTATGCATGTGTTATTACAAAATTAGTGGGCAATTAAGACTTAAACAACTAATTAATCAATTGATCTTCCAACCATGATCAGACAAATTAATGAACAAGTTTGTGATTGTTGGTTTGCCTTAGCTGGAGCCTGGAGTCGGTTTGTCTCTTTGTATTTCCTTCTTATAGTTCCCTAATGATTTTCTCTCACATGTAAGCAAACAACCGTACGTATAAGAGTAAAACACATTTCAATGGGCAGCCATCATTCACGAGTGGCCTAAAATTTCACAGAATCATAAGATGTAATGTTCATATTGAATGAAAATTAAATCCCTTTTAAAGTTGTAAGTTCCTTTTGTCACATTGAAATTGCTATAATACCAACACCATAATGTTATAAATATTAAATCAGAAGAAGTTTGGCAACAACAGTGGCTGTAGTTTAGTGGTAAGAATTCCACGTTGTGGCCGTGGAGACCTGGGCTCGAATCCCAGCAGCCACACATTTTTACTTTTTTCTTTCTGTATATTTTTAGTTCAGTTTCCCTTGCTTATGAGTTTGCACTAAAAAAAAACTACCATTCTTTCTCCTTTTTTTTCGAGTAGCAAAAAGTTCAAAGGGAAGGGAAGCTACCCATTCTAGGAAAAGGGCATACTAAGACCTCTTTGACTTTGAGGACTTACAGAGGGGGTCTTACAGATTATCCACAAAATGGATTGTCGGCAATGAGACTCGAACCTAAGGCTTCATAGTAAAGAGAACGATCTTTATCAACTCAACAAACCCTCGTTGGCCATTCTTTTTTCTCTTTGAAGTCAATGAGGTATAGCTAAATTAGTTGAGCTTTTCTACTTTCACCTATGTGAATGGATGATCGAAATCCATACACTTAATAAATATATGGGTAAACATCCTCACTGACCAAAAAAAAAAAATAACACATACTATATTCGTCCTTTTTCTTTTTCTTTTTTATTTTGATGTATAGAACATTATGTTGGCGAGTCCTATTCTATTTGGGTTTTATTTATTTTTCCTTTGTGTAGATATTATATAATTAGGATTCCACTTATTTCCTAATTAAACCCTACTAGGGTTTGTAACCTGTATTATAAATACCTCCTTTCGGAGAATGAAATAGATCTGAAAATATTCTACCATATTGTTTGACTTGGTATCAGAGCCAGGTTTCTGGTGACCTGTGTGTGTTGTGCCCACCCGTGTTCTACTCTGTGCCCTAATTTCTTTTTAGGGTTCTTGTGCCCGTGCCTGTGCTGTATTTATCGTATCTGCTTTGTGTTGTGTTTGTTTCCGCTGCTATCTATCATGGGTGATGATTCCATAGTTGTGACTGGTACTAGTGCCTCTACACCAAAGGAGGCACGTCCCTCGCGTGATTACTCTACCCTGATTACATCTGACAAATTGGATGGCTCCAATTATGCCTCTTGGTCTCGTGGTGCGCGTATTACGATTACTAGTCGTCGTATGGCAAGTTGGATCAATGGGAAGTAGCCTGCTCCGTCTCAGGACTCCGCTGACTATACCGAATGGGAAGAAGATAATTGTCTGGTGCAGTCATGGCTTCTAAATTCCATGACTAAACCAGTTCGTGCCTTGTTCGAACGTGGTGATACTGCTTTTGATATATGGGAGGCTGCTCGGAAGACCTATACTGTGACTCAGAATAGTTCTCGTTTGTTTCAACTCCGACGGCAATCTATACTTATAGGTCAGAATGGTGAATCTGTGAAAGTGTTCTATGAAAAACTTCATGCTATCTGGCAAGAGATTGATTGTCTGCGTCCGCATGAGTTTACTTGTTCTACTGATGGGGCTCGTCGTCTGAAAGAAATTGAAGCCGATCGAGTTTATGATTTTCTTGGTGGGCTAGATCCACCGTATGATGGTGTTCGTAGCCGTATTCTTGCTCTTAGCCCTGTTCCACCCCCTCTCGAAGCCTATGCCATGGTCATGGAGGAAGATACCCGTCAGTCCGCTATGCTTGGACGAGGATCGCTGGCTCTTAAGGTGGATCCAGCACGTCACCGACCGGTCGCCCCGCAAGTAGCAACCGGTCGCCCGCCGTGTTCGGTTCATTTTTACACATGATTTTTCATGTTATTCACCCACTATTTTGAGTTAGTTCTTGACATTTTATAGCTTTTTACTTCTTTTTTGTGTTTTAATAGGTTTTACCTTGGTTGGGATGAAAATGAGCTAAAAGTGCATTATTAGTCATAAATTCTGTTTTTGTTCATTTTCGTAGGTCAACTTCTTGGCCTGGGATCAACATGCTCTGGTGCTCGGATGAGGTCATGATCTTCATGAGACTTGTTCCAATGGATGTTAACTACAATATATCCAAATTTGAGCTCCATTGGACAAGTATTGCCTATCCAACCAATCCAGCATGTTACCACAGCTCTGGAAATCCGGATTTGGCCAGCTTTTACCTCCTTTGTGTCATCTTAATTTCTTGTTACCATAACTCTTGGTAACAAGGAATTACCTTTGCAAATGAGATATTTTCTGAAGCTTTTGGCATCTTTGTGAAGTCAAGGCTTCATCATGGCAAAGGGGACAAGGGCAAAGGCTTTAACTAAAGTATGAGTTTTATATTATATTTGTGAGCTGGAAATTGATGGGCAATGGAAAGTTAATTGCAATCTGAAGTTGGGGAGCCTTTTGAACGTGAAAAAGGGAGGATTCTATCATTCTACACAATTGAGAGCAGATTTTGGAGAGCTTGGAGCTAGGAGAAAGCCAAGGTGCAGCCAAGAAAAGTGGAGAAGAAGACTTCCACCATTGATGATCTTGAAGCTCTCATCATTTTCTGAAAATCTGTAAACTCTTTCTAATTTCATTTTGAGTTTGTATTTGGAATAAGTATGAGCAACTAAACTCCATAGCTGGGGCTTAGGTTGAAGCCCTAAACATGATTACCTTATTGTTTTGATACTTGAGTGTATGAATTTCTAGATATTGTTGATGAATTCCAATTCACCAAATTAATCTATCCTTTATGTGTGTTTTTCCTTGGTTGGCCATCTTTGAAAGCATGCTTCTTGAGATTGTTGGGATTATGTGTATCTTCATGTTATCCTAAGCAATAAATGGATGAAGTAAGAATCATCCATGTGAATTGGTTTCTTGAATACCTAATGTAGACACCATGCTATTAGGATTCTTGTGATGTTCATATTCTCTTTGAACTTAATGGGTTCTCATTGTAATTGAATCAAAGTACGAACCATACCTAGGTTCGGTTATGGGGAGGGCACAAGTATTGTAGCACGAACCATGCACTTTACGTATATTAGAGAGAATCAATGCGTCTTGAGCCACGACCCATGGTCTTGATTGCGAACATTTTCATCAACACGTTTAGAGTTCATCACTTGAGTATTCATGAACATAGGTAGAATTGTTTAGGGTGGATTCCGAAACCCTAGTGTTTGTTACATTTTAATTTCACAATTTGATAATTCATCTCTGCTATTCTCATTTAAATTCAAAGTCCATTTACTTTCATGCAATAGAAATAGGTCACTTGAACCAAATCAAACCCCCCCCCCCCCAATGTGTGTGTGAGTTGTGTGTTTTGTTTACTGAATTCTGTTTATTTTCGTAACTGTTTTGGACTTTTGGTCCGCGTTGTATTCTTTGTTTTTTGTGTGCTGAATCCAACCGTATAAAGAACGTGAAATTTGGATAAACGGTTGGAAAGTTATAGGCAAAACACTGGACAGAGGTCGAAACTGAAAAACAGAGAAAACGAATCTGCCCAAAAACAACCGGTCGCTTTTACCTGACGACCGGTCGCTTTTCACGTCAAAATTTGAGTTTCGACTCTGCCCAAAAACGACCGGTCGCTTCTGCCTCACGACCGGTCGCTTTAGCACTGTTCATAGGTGATAAAAGGGTGATAAAAAGTGCTGTTTGTGTTTTTCTTTAGTTTTCTTGTGTTGTTTCATTTCTTTTACATTTCTTTACTCATTTTTAGTTTCCAATTTGCATTTGTGCATTTGTGGTGTGTTAAATTAGTATTCTTTACGTACTCAAATTAGAACTTATAGGAAGCCGACAAGTTCTTCGTGGGATCGACCCCGTACTTACATAATCTATACTTCAATAGATTCGTGCACTTGCGGGTATTTTTAATTGGTTGTTTGCACATTAATTTGTGTCCTCTTAGGAATGCAACACGCCGCAAAAAAAGTTTGGATCTTCTGCTGGGTTTCGTCCTTCTGCCTCCACCTCTCTTGAAGGTCCGCCTAAGTGCCGCCATTGTAATGGGGATCATTACTCTGAAAAGTGCTTTAAGGAGCATGGTTACCCCGATTGGTTTGCTGACTACAAAGCTCGTATGTATGGTCCCAAGGCCACTTACACTGTGACTCCTGATGAGGCCCGTCCTCCAACTCCATCTGCAAATCTGTGTGCTTCTGATACTATGCCAGGTATGGGTTCTACTACTTGGATAATTGACATTGGTGCTTCTGATCATATGACTTATAATGATAAAATGTTTGATGAGTTGTTGCATAACCCTCGTGACCCATATATTACTAGTGCTAATGGTTTACCTTCCCCAGTTACCGGTGAAGGTACCATCCATCTTACTCCTTCTTTACCCCTATCTCATGCACTCTTGGTTCCCAATATTCATTGCAATTTATTATCTGTTGGGCGTTTACTTGATACACTTAACGCTTCTGCTACCTTCTATTCTACCCATTGTTTTTTCCAGGATCTCAGGACTCACGAGAAGATTGGGCATGGTAAACGGATAGGGGGGTTATATTACTTACAGTTGCCGGCTGCAGCAGTTCGTGATTGTGTCGCTAATAAAGCTCTGAGTGGCAGTGTCAAGGACAAGCACCAACTTTGGTTATGGCATCGTCGCTTAGGACATCCGTCTTTTGGTTATCTTAGACATTTGTTTCCTTCATTATTTAGTTCATGTGATGAGTCTAGTTTCAAATGTGAGACTTGTGTAATGGCCAAGAGCCACCGTACTGTTTTTCCCTTAAGTAATAATAAAGCTGCTTTGCCTTTTGAGTTAGTACATTCTGATGTCTGGGGTCCTGCTCGTGTGACTTCTCATGGTTTCCGTTGGTTTGTTACTTTTATTGATGACTGCACTCGTTTAACATGGGTGTATTTGATGAAGACTAAACATGATGTTGTCTCTATTCTTCCTGACTTTTGTGCCATGGTGTCTACTCAGTTCCATGCTCGTGTTAAAGTATTTCGCACTGATAATGGCGGTGAATATGTGAATCATACCTTGGCCCAATTCTTTCGTGATCAAGGTATCACTCACCAAACTACCACTCCTTTTACACCTCAACAGAATGGTGTGTCTGAAAGGAAGAATCGCCAGTTACTTGAAGTTGCTCGCTCTCTGATGTTGGATATGTCTGTTCCCCATCACCTTTGGGGACATGGTGTCTTAACTGCCGCCTACTTGATTAATCGTACTCCTAGTCGGGTTCTTGATTTCAAGATTTCACTTGATGTGTTATGTGCTCTTACCCCTCCGGTTTCGGTCTCTAAGTTACCTCCGAAGGTATTTGGGTGTGTTGCGTATGTTCATGTTTACTCTCATCAAAGGAGTAAACTTGATCCTTGTGCTCTCCGCTGTGTCTTCATTGGTTATTCTACGACTCAGAAAGGTTATAAGTGTTATCACCCACCTACTCAGAAGGTACATGTCACTTTGGATGTCACTTTTCATGAAGAAGTACCCTATTATGTGTCTCCCTCCTCTTCAACTCAGGGGGAGAGGGGGAGTGAATTGAAGAGTTTCGGAGTGAAAAATAAGGAAATTTTTCCAGAACAGGATGAAAACGACCGGTCGCAGTGAGGAAACGACCGGTCGCGAACGAATCTGTCTGGATACGACCGGTCATGTGGAAGTGGGCGACCGGTCGCACATAGGAAGCGACCGGTCGCCCGCGTCGACGAGCGATAACAGTAACGATACGAGGGAAGCGACCGGTCGCGAGGAAAGCGACGACCGGTCGCCAGACCAAAATTGTGGTTTTTTCGAGCCTCTCTCAGAAGGACATAACAGTGATATTGGCGACTCTCGTACAGATGAAATTGATAATATACCCCCCTCTGCCCTGCCATTGCCTCAATCAAGTTGTGATAATGAGGTACTTTCTAGTGATATGCCTACCTATTCTTTGCCCCCACGTACTACCCGTGGGAAACCTAAAGTACAATATTCTCCTGATATACATGCCAAGTCTAAATATCCCATTAACCATTATATGTCAACTCATCGTTTATCTAAGTCATATGCATCATATTTGTGTCAATTATCTAGTGTATGTGTGCCAACTAAGTTGCAGGATGCTCTATCTGATCAAAACTGGGTAGATGCAATGCATGTTGAGATGGAAGCCTTGAACAAGAATGCTACTTGGGAGTTAGTTCCTTTACCAAAAGGAAAAAAAGCAGTTGGGTGCAGATCGGTGTTTACTTTGAAGCACAAGGCTGATGGTTCCATTGACCGTTACAAGGCAAGATTGGTAGCAAAAGGGTATACTCAGACATATGGAGTGGATTACACAGAGACTTTTGCTCCAGTAGCTAAGCTCAACACTGTACGCGTACTTTTATCCTTAGCTGCTAACCGTGACTGGCCGCTGCTACAATTTGATGTCAAAAATGCATTCCTCCATGGTGATCTCAAGGAAGAAATATATATGGATCCTCCGCCAGGTATCCCTGTGACTTCTAAGGAGGGTGTGGTGTGCAAGCTACGGAAATCCTTGTATGGATTAAAGCAGTCTCCAAGAGCGTGGTTTGGAAGATTTGCTGCATCTATGAAGAAGTTTGGATATGTGCAAAGTAACTCTGATCATACTTTGTTTCTGAAGCGTCATAAAGGTAAATTGACTGCTTTAATTATTTATGTTGATGATATGATTGTGACTGGAGATGATCATGTAGAGATACAGAGACTTCAGAAGTATCTGGCTTCTGAGTTCGATATGAAATCATTGGGTGATTTAAAGTATTTTCTTGGGATTGAAGTTGCCAGATCTAAACATGGTATTTTTCTATCCCAAAGAAAGTATGTTTTGGATTTACTTGCAGAAACTGGAATGTTGGATTGTAAACCGATTGATACCCCTAGTGAGCAGAATCATAAGTTGGGGATATATCCCGATCAAGTTCCAACTGACAAAGAACGTTATCAACGACTTGTGGGGAAGTTGATTTATTTGGCTCATACTCGTCCAGATATTGCGTATGCTGTAAATATAGTGAGTCAGTTTATGCACTCTCCTAGTGTAGATCATATGGGGGCTGTGACTCGTATTTTAAGGTATCTGAAAGTAACTCCTGGCAATGGGTTAATTTTCTCCAAGTATGGCCATACAAATGTAGAAGGGTATACAGATGCTGATTGGGCAGGTTCAGCCACAGATAGGCGTTCGACATCTGGGTATTTTATGTTTGTGGGTGGCAATCTTGTTACGTGGAGAAGCAAGAAACAAAAGGTGGTGTCTAGATCTAGTGCTGAGGCCGAGTATCGGGGAATGGCCCATGGTGTATCTGAGTTACTATGGTTGAGAAGATTGTTGAAAGACCTTGGGTTTGGGCCTAATAAACCCATGGAGTTATATTGTGACAATACGGCTGCGATTGCAATTGCTCATAATCCTGTACAACATGACCGTACAAAGCATGTGGAGGTTGATCGAAATTTTATTAAGGAAAAGTTGGATGCAGAGATTGTGTCCTTCCCCTTCATCCGTTCAGAGTATCAGTTAGCTGATGTTCTTACGAAAGCTGTTTCTACAAGTATCTTTCTCAACTCGCTTGACAAGTTGGGCATGCGTGACGTCTTTGCTCCAACTTGAGGGGGAGTGTTGGCGAGTCCTATTCTATTTGGGTTTTATTTATTTTTCCTTTGTGTAGATATTATGTAATTAGGATTCCACTTATTTCCTAATTAAACCCTACTAGGGTTTGTAACCTGTATTATAAATACCTCCTTTCGGAGAATGAAATATATCTGAAAATATTCTACCATATTGTTTGACTCATTAGTGGCTCTGGTTTTGATGTATAGTATATTTTGTTGTATAGTATCATGAACACACAAATACATGATTTTGATTTTGATGGTCATGGAGCTCTTTATCTTCAAGACACAAAAAGTCATGAAGTTTTTGAGGAGCACAAAAGTCAAAATTAAATACTCACAAGCATAAATATTAATGAACCGTTGGGATGTTCATATCAAAAGATAAATTAATTAGTTTCAACAAATGTGGACAAATAATAACCAAAACCCTATATTATCGATACATATTTTTATTTGTTTGTAACTTCAAAGGTGCGAAAATAAATGAAATAAGCTTGCTATTGGATTTTAATGATAAGTTTTTGTTGCTTAATGCTTATGTTAACGTTACTGAAACCCTAAGATGGCAATGCGGCCAATGAGATACCATTACAATTTACTAATTAATTTACTATCGGTCATGGACTCATGGAGGTTATGTTGTCATTGTAGATAATCAATTACTACATTTTTTGCTTTTACAAACAACTAGCATAATTACACGATACTTCTACAACGGGTCAATGCACTCATAATAAGGCTACACCATCACAATGAGGCTAGCTAGTAGCCACAATTAACTAGGTATCAAACTGATGACAAATATATATATTATTTTTGTCATTTATGTGAGTCGAGCTTGAGACCTCCTCCAGATAAGTGCAAACAAATACCACTCGACTTATTAACTTTCTGAAAGTATTGTTAGAATTTGAACTCCAAGTTTGCGAATTCTTTGATTTCTTGCTTGAAAATCAAAGTCATTGCTATCAACATGATTTTCAATAACCCTTGAATAATATTCATGATTTTAAACAAAGTTTTTAGTTGTGATTTGAAGTTAATTAGGGAAAATTATCAAAATAAAATCACACCAATCAAAAATTAAAATCGAGACAAAAACAATGACCAAAAAACTAAAATCCGATAATAATTATTGACAAGTTTTAAAACGAATAGCATATTGGGAGGGTGAAAAAACAACAACTGGGCTTTTCAGATTGATGTGGATTGGGATTTACATATGATTTTGTTTATGGGCTGGGTTGGGCTAATCCATTAATACCCAAATCACTAACATTATTCCTATTATGTATGGTTCTAATGGTAAATTAATTTTCATCATCAACCCATATCATATGAATTTTGAAAAACTCAATCAATTTCAAACTTCATGCTCAAGGAAATATCACATTTTAAGGCCAGAAAAAGATGAAATATTATGACCTTCACCTACCCAACCCAAATGATGAAAAACCTAAATGAGTACTTCACAAAATCTTTTTCTACCTTATTCATTCCTCATGGGGTCAAAACAAATGGGTCCTTTTTATAGGTAAACACTTTTTGTTTTGGTTAAACATTCTTCAATCAAGCGATATTCTACTTTAATCTAATCTAAATTACATAAAATGGGATTCGAACTCGAATGCAGAGTGGTGAATAATGAATTGTAATAGTATGTCATCTAATACAGACAATTTGCTCATATCATAATCAAAATAAATAACTTTTGTCTTCTGCCATCACAAAAACACACCCCCAAAAAAAAAATTATCTCAGAAAAATAAGAAAAAGATCATAACAAAATTTACGATTTTTGTTTCACAGGATTGAAAGTTGAAGGTACCCGCCTTTCACTTTCGCACGAAAATCTCGCGGGCTATTTTTTATTTTTTATATTTATTTATGCCCAAGCCCAATTCCACCGACAAAATAGCACTTCACAACAAGAGGAGAGGCCCCCTCAAGGCTCTTAACCCCAAGACTCAAGAGCATAAAAATATTATATTATTATTTATAGGGCTACTACTAATCTGACAGCTACTGAAAGCCACGGACACAAAATCAATTCCACTGCCAGTATGGTGGGGTCCTCTTGACACGTGGCACCTCTGGCACTGTACGATCAACTCGTATGTTAAACCATCTGGACCGCATATAAAATTAAAATAAAACAAATTATATATGCTCTTTGTTTTTTTTTAATGAAACAAATTATATATGCTTTGCTTTGCTCTATCTACCCTCTTTTTTTTCAATTTTGTTTTTTAATTTTTATTTATTTTTCAAATTTTTGGGTTTAATAACTTTTGCTTTCCAATCTCCACCAGACAAAACTAGGAACAGGCAAGAACCCAGCCAGCTGTATTAATCACCCAGTCGGAAAGTTTCTCCTGTAGCAGCGGGCCCCAACAACTATTATTGTAACATGTTGGGTCCATCGCATACGTGTGGCTTTGTGGGCCCCATTTCGACGTGGAGCTCTTCTTCTTCTAAGTGTCACCAAACCTTGTTTATCGATTGCAGTAATCAATCATGAATTAGTTGAATGAACCTACCTCTCTCGGAAATTTTATCTGCAGCCAGGAGGTGCCAGATAATAATCGTACAAAAGTAATTATAATGTAGTACGGAAGGAGGGGGTATGGTTACTTGGGATAACTTGGCATTGATATCTTTGAGAACATTAATTTTCTTTTTAAGGGCTGACTTTAAGTATCTTAAGATTTGATTAATTGTATTCCTATGAGAAACACTGGGTGAATGTATAAATTGACTAACCACACTCACAGTATATGTAATATCTGGTCTTGTGTGTGTCAAATATATCAACCTTCCAACAACACCTTCCTTATTAGTTGGCAACGGGTCCATATATTCACACAACTCGTGATTCATCTCAATGGGTGTGTCAGCAAGCTTACATCCAAGCATTCCTGTTTCAATAAGTAAATTCATTACATACTTCCTTTAAGACATAAATATACCAATTTTTAACATTACTACTTCAATTTTGAGGAATTATAACACAGTTATATTTCAGTATCATATAATAATTTCTCTACATACTGATGTAAATCCCCATTTACCCCACCTGTAATATGTGGCCCTCAAATTTGGTGTTTTCTTTTTGGCTGGAAATTTTTATGTTATTAGTGTAAGTTGAGGTGAAATAGAATGTGGCTTCTTACTTGTTCTCTTTTATCGAAATGTGGCTTCTTACTTTATAATTGTTAATTGGTTGATGAATGATGAAACAGTAGATTACCAGTTGGCTTTTGGCACGTGTTTTGATCGACTAATTAGCCAATGATGGCCACCGACAAAAGATGAAAAGAATTAAGAATCCAATGCAAAATAGAAAAAAAAAATGTAAATTAATTATTTTATGTTCCTAACTCCCATAATCTATTGCAATTTGCAAGGTTGTGTGTTCTAGATTATAATAGTCAAAATTGGGGTGCAATTTGCAAGGCTAATTAATCCAGCTTTACCTAGGGTTAGTAGGATTAATTACTTTCAAATCATAAGTCAAATTATTATTTAACACGTAACCTTGAGTTAGAAATGATTTGTTTGACTTGATATAAAACATTAGCTGGACTTGGGTGAGATCATGAAGCAGCGTATCTAAAACGAAATGACTTAGAAATGCAGCATGTATAATGCCAATTGATGACTACCCAAAATAGAATGAACAATGCGTTTCGCTTGAAGTGGAAATCATCCAAGCCTCTGTTGTTTTTGCTCATGAACCTCTGGAAAAAAGAGTGTGGGACAAATTGGACGAGATTAGGCTTTGAGTTGAGTTGCTCGAAAGAAAGCCATTGCAGCACTGTCCCATCAACTATTTCAATTTCGTGGCAACAATTATTGAACCCTTTTGCCCTTTTGCCTTTTCTCCTTTTCCTTTACCCTTTTCTTTTGTACTAAGCATTCACTATTACTTCTTTATTGCATTCACTTAACTTACGTTTATCCATTAATAATTTAACTATTGCACAATGTAAATTGAAGAAGCAAGTGAATGGGTAAATTAACAGCTAAACATTGGTAATTACAAGTACATATGAATTGTCGCATCATTTAGTTAAAAATTGGGTAATTTCATTTAGGTCAAAAGAATGTAATAAGTATTTAGTGGGATTCTTCTATACTACTTTCAGCTATTACGAGGTTTAAATATCTTCACAATTTATGCTCCCACACAAGTAATGCTCGGCTTGTTGCAGGCAATAAGTCATTCTTATCTTATTTACAAATCACATTCATTTACATATATAAAAATAACTCATAAAAGTACTGAAAGGAAAGTATATGCACACATATCAAACTTCGATTAATTTGCCACAAACCAAGTTATCAGTTTTGGCAAATGAATGAAAGACTATAGTAGCTAGCCTCATGGCTTGTACAGAAGCAATGTTGGGAACACAGACCTAACAAATCTGGGAATGTCAACAATGGCCTTGATGATATTAGTTGGTAGTGACGACATTTGACAACACATGTAGGGCTGCTTAAAGCCAAAAAGGCTGTATCAAGCCATGCTAGCTCAACCATATCATCATCATCATCACCATCATGTACTTGTGCTCATGAACGACATTTAAGCTACCAAAACCGAAGTTGTCGTTTTCAACAAGTCTTTAAGTAAGGCAAAGGACAAGTACACACTATATACTATATTGTGATTAAAATAGCTACATGCAAAGCATTTGGTCATAAATAATTACATCTTAATCAAAATATAATTAGCAATTAACAACCAACACTGCCCAGTGTCGGCAACCCCCAATGATCATAGCATTAGTAGTCATTAATCTTCATCATATTTATTTATTTATTTATTTATAATATATAGCTTTTATATGGACGTTTCTGTGTAGCCTCAGCTGGCTCAAATAATTGAGGCTCAGCCTTTCACTTTCAGGATCTTAAAAAAGTTTCTGAATTTTATAAAAGTCGTGTAATCTGTTTCTGTTGAGCAACATATATCAGATCAAATGGGAAATAAATTGATATTATTATTATTATTTTTGTACTATATTTTTCTATAAATGAGCAACAAATTGGTATTATTTTTCTATATTTTTCCCAGATACGCTTGGTGGTGACAATTAATATCAAATAAATGGAGGGGGGGCTACCTGTAGCAGAAGCATCCAGAGACCACTTGCCCTGTTCCTTTATTTTTTTTTTGGAGCAAAGCATGCATATGGAATCACAGCCTCTGGCCCTCCCTTGAAGTAAAAAAACTATGCACATGTGACACCTTCATGTACACATGCTTTGGAAATATCTGTAAATATTTGCCCACTGGAATCTCTCTCTCTCTCTCTCTCTCTCTCTCTCTCTCTCTCTCTTTCTCTCTCTCTCATTGCTGATGGAATATTATTCTTCGTCTATACCAGCAAATACCACAACCACCGTTTTTGGACCAAATAATTATTAGTAGTGGGGTTGTTTTCAACCACATTTTCGATCGATCTGTCCGTTTTGTCAACTTAGTTAATATGAATTTCCAGAAGCATTAGTTCCTCAGTCCTTTTCGCATTATATAAACTGCAGGGACCTCTGTATCATTAATTGTTAGAGATTCTGGTACCTTAAAATATGCAGATGGTTATATTTTCATAGTAATTTTTGGACACCAACTGATGTGTTTTCTTTCTAGGCTCGCCCTCTGGACTTTATTCATTTACAGAATATAAGATACTGTTATTTTCTACATCTTCATCTTGACAAAAATTTGGGTGGAGACTTCCAACGCGAGTTACATGTAATTTTCAAACATGACATGAGTTTTTAAGTTTTTATTTATAATTTTCAAAATGTAACACATGTTATGGACTCATTTATGGTCAAATTCTACCTACCAAAGTTGCCATTTTTCATTCCTTAATGGAGAAGTCGGGATTTCAACTTCATAGTACCTCTTCTAATATCGGGAATAGTCTTTATTTAGATTTAATTTTAGTTGGTTAAAACCATATTCCAATGTATTTAGAGAAGTGCAAGAGACAAAGGAAGTGGCTATTTCCTATTTGGAAGTTATGACATGAGAGAGTTGAGACGTGATAATTTGGGATCTTCTATTATGACTATGACTCAATACCAACAGATTTCTCTTTGACATATTGCTTAATACAAAGTGAATATGTCTATTTGAACTTTACATATCCTCTTGCCCCTTGGCATATATGGATGTCAACTACTTAACTACTGCACTTTTTTTTTTATTCAATTGACAATACCTTTATATATACTTGTATAGTCAAGACACCTAAATTTTCTTTTTTCTTTTTGATAGCGACCTAGCTGATACATAAAAGATGAATTTCCTAATAACAACATTTCTCGATATAAACTATGCACCAAACATTTTACAAACAGTCAATTAAACTATATGCACAAATAATAAACTATATAATAAATAGTCGAAATGTACAGTTTAAAAACCGTAACATATTACATGTTAGATTGCTAAAGTAACATAAGGAAAACATAGCAAAATAGTAGTTACAATATCTTATATTTGTATACCACAAAGCACTTTCAAGAAAGGGAGAGCATATCAGGTAAAAAAGTAACAACTCAATTAAGCTTCTACACTAACTTATTCATCCTAAGAGTTTTACTTAATCAATGGGTACTTTACATAAAGTACAGAAACAGAAGAAAAATAATTGAAAAGCCATCATGGTCATGTGGGGGTAAAAAAATGGTATGGACTATGGACCTGCCTTCAAATAATTTACAGAAATGAAAAATGGAATTAAGCTTCCACCAACCCTATTACAATTATTATTGTTGTTATTATTATTTTGGGGATGTCTGACATTAATTTCCGTTCTGCGGGTTAGAAAAGGCTGACATGCTGCTGATACGCAGCCATTACTTGCTCACTTGGTTTCTTAGGTGAGGAATTTAATTGGGATTTTATGCTCGCATTTGTGTGAACCTATTTATATCTCTTTTTGCTTTTATTTTCGTTTTACATTTTTTTTTTGGGGACAATTTGATAATGGCAACCAAGTCCAGATCCAAAGGTTTATCATATTAATAGATGAAATTCGATGTGATAATATGCAATTACCACATGTAAGAGCATTTATATCTCTTCAAAATTGTTGCATTCAATCCAAAACGTTATTATTTTGGTTATTTTTCTTAATAATATTACACTCATAAGACTCGATTGCTACCTAAAAAAAAAAACATGTCTAAAATTGCGAAAATTGACATGATGGGAACCAAAGTGAAAAATAGATCAAACTACATGAATCAAAAAATGTAACTTAGCCCATTGTTCATGTACCTTTTTTTTTTTTTTTTGGGTTGAGAAATTCTGGGATTACATTCATAATTTAGCTAAAAAAGTCACTAGCCACAAAAGGCAAATACAAACTAGCCACAAAGGGCCATTACAATAACGGAGTGATCTAACATCAAAATTAAGACAATTTGGGGCTCCTTCACTAACGATTGTGCAGGATCAAAGAAACTCTTGCATATGCATCAAAACTAGGAGTGAAAACTCAGAAGAATGAAAAGTAGATAGAGCTTGAAAAAAATAAAAAAAACAAAGCTATAATGCTACAAATAAAACTCTCACAAAGGAGAGGTGAAATCTACATAGAAAACCCAAAGAGTTTCTACAACTTATTCCAAATATGAAGAAACTGCAAAAAGGATGGTGATAGAGATCCAACACTGAAACGCAGGTGGAGATCCGACATCAAGACGCATCCGCCTATGATGAGTGAAGGAAAATCATTACAAAACGAAGACAAATAGGGAAAACCTTCAGTCTTTGAAAACGGAGGAAAATAGGAGAAGTGAGAGGGGAAAAAGAGAGGAGGGATGAGCCCCTCAAAGTGAAAATGATTATAGAGTATTTTTTGAGAAAGAGGGGGCTAGTTAGATTTCATAGGATGTGACTAAAAAAATAACTTTGTTAGAATTAATTTATTACTGAATAAAACTTTGAGTCATAGATCAAATGTACTGCAGTCGGTTAAACTTGATCATTCTATTATTTATTCAATTTTATGGGCAGTTTAGGACTTTTCAGAATTTATGGGAAATTTAATAGTTTAGATAAAAAAAAAAATGAAAACTTATATCATAAGTTGATTGTCGTAAATATAAAAGTTAATTATTTGGCCAAAAAAAAAAGTTTAATTAATTGGACATCAAGGACCTTTTGACAGACATCAAACGATGCCATTCCGGTAACTTTTTCTTCTTCTCCATTGTTGCAATGCAAGTTCATAAACCCACACAGGCTTAAGATTAGGGGTAGTAATTTGTGACACAATTCAGATAAATAATTCAAAACTGATAAAGAGGTAAACTTGCACGATTAAATAATTTGGGTAAAACTCAATCCACTACTGGGGTTGAATTTTGGATTAACTTGTCAATCCGTTTAATAAGTGGGTTGTGTCTATTTGTGACCCGTCATATTTAAAATGTTTAATTTTATTAATTTAAATTATATTTTAGACATTTAATTTGTATTTTCTAATAATATTTTCAAGATTAACGTAATTTTTACAGTGTATATGAGTAATATTATTGATAAAATAATATTTAAAAGAGTAAATAAGTTTAATTATGTTAAATAGATCAAATAGACACGAACCAATACCACCCAACATTGAGAGACCAAAGTTTATCCACTAACAAGAATCATATATAATACTAATACTCGTTGATGAGAAAACTATCGATGTTATCATCAATATTTGATCATGATTGTCAATAAGTACAAATAAGATATATTAAGAATTATAAAGTTTAGCAAGGGGCTTGTAGTTGAGTTGGTTAAGAGCGTTTACACATGTAGGTCATAGGTTTGATTCCTTCCTCCCCCGATATCGCTTTGTATATATAAAAAAAAGAATCATAAAGTTTTAACATCATTAAGAAAAAACTATAGTGTTGACATATGGACAACAACTAGATATGAACGTTAGATAAAGAAGATAGGTACATGAATGTTAAATATATGCATGTAATGTTGCCGAATTCAAAACATAAGATGGATATATATGTTGCCAAATTCAAAAATTAACTATTAATCAATTTGATTATTATATAAATGTTAGGTTATTACCATTTATATATATATGTGTACATATGGTCGTGTGTCATATTTCGGTTTGGTTTGGTTCGGCTCATCAATTTGATGGTGTTACCGTGTAAGTGCCCGCTCTCAAACTTTCCCTAGTTTGGGCCAAAGTTTTTCTCCTTAAATTTTTCTAACTGAAATGAAAAAAACATGACCTAAAACTTGATTGAGAAAAAAATAATTCAAGGATGGCGGGCAGACAGCAACGCAATAGATGGCCATCACTTGCTAACCTTTTCTAAACAGATGAGGCTCAATTTCTCGCGATATTTTACCAGTCTTTCGGTCACACGTTGCACGAGTCACACGTGACACTCATCAGCGTACTGTGAACTGTGTTTTGTTGTGTTGTCTTTTTGGTGAAGAGAAAGACTCATCAACTTCTTCTTCACACTCTCTCTCTCTCTGTCCTCTGAAGAACAATTTTAAAACTCCAAAACTTTCTCTCTCATTTGGCAACAGACCCCACACAGAAACCGTGAGAGAGAGAGAAGAGAAATAGAAAGAGAAGGAGAAAGACATCGATTTCGAGCCACCGACACTTACATACGTACGTCCAAAAAAAACCCAACAATTCTCTCTGTTTCACTGTATTGAAAATACGGAAGTACCCCTCTCCCCCCTCCACGGTCTAGCTCCACCGACACTCCGGTGGGGCACCACCTTCGCCCCACCACCACCACCACGACTGCTG
Source organism: Prunus avium (assembly GCF_965620075.1). Classification (NCBI taxonomy): domain Eukaryota; kingdom Viridiplantae; phylum Streptophyta; class Magnoliopsida; order Rosales; family Rosaceae; genus Prunus; species Prunus avium. The sequence continues at coordinate 4,274,794 of NC_142291.1, forward strand.
CCTTTGGCTTCCATAATCAAAATCTGGGGCCTACCCAAAAACCCTTATTTTGAGAATTAGCTTTGGGGGTTAATTTAGATTACAGTGATATTTTAGATCCAAATTATATATTGATCTCCTCTGTCTCTGTCCCTATCTCGTCCCTTCTGTGTTTATGTGTTGAAATTTCAACTCCCACTTTTAGATTCTCTCTCCATCTCTCTCTATCTCTCTCTCTCTCTCTCTCTAAAACCAAAAGTTTTTTTTCTTTTTATTGCTCTATATAATTTGGCAGCAACCTGTGTCACAGATCGAAAGCACCAAGTTTTCTTTGCAGACAGCCAATTTGTTAGAGGACTGGGTCTCTCTCTCAAGAAAAGAATCATTCATTACACACAAACAAAACATTTTTCTTTTTTCATTTTTTCATTTTTTTCTTATTTTAATTTCGCCCTTTTTTATATTCACTCGTTCTTTATTTCTCTCTCTCTCTCTCTCTCCTCTACCTATCTGTCTGTAAAGCTGTGTTTTTTATTCATTGTGTAATGTGGGGTTGGTGTTTCTTGTAATGCCTTTGAGAGTGTGTACTAAATTAAGCAACCTAGAAAGAGAGAGAGACACACACAAGAAGGAGAAGAGGAAGAGGGAGGTCAAGTGGTGTTCTTTGGTGGTTTCTGAGTGATGAGAAAGACAGAGAAAGTGGTTTTGTGAAGTGGGTCTCTTTTGAGTTTCAAGGCTCAGTCTGTGTGTTCTGAGTGCTATGGATACCAAAGGAAGACTTATTGCAGGTTCTCACAACAGGAATGAGTTTGTTCTCATCAATGCTGATGAGGTTTCAAGAGTAAGTCTTTTACTTTGTCTCTTCTCCCTTCCCCTTGTGCTTTTTGCATTTCCTCTCAACTCCATTTCTGATACTGGACATGTTGAGAGCCTTCAAAATCTGTTGCTTTTGTTCACTCTTTGTCCCAGAAATCATTTCTCGACCCTATGTCTACATTTGGAAGATACCCATTTGCTCATATTGACTCTTTCTCTCTCTCTTAAATTTGTTAGATCTTGAAATAAAGACGGTACATTTTTCCTTCTCTTTCTTCAACTCTGTTCATGCTGTTCCTTACCTCTTGATGAGCAAAATTTGTCTTCTATGTTTTCCTTTACCTCCTCTCTGGTTTCAACTGAGATTTAAAGCTGCAGTTACTGAATTTTGGTTCAGGATTAGATTTGACTTTTCTCAGTCACAATCTCTTTCTGGGTTCTGTGCATTGGTTGTGGTACTGTCTGGTTTCTCTTGAAACGGCTTCCGTAAAATTACTTTTTTATTTGGTGTCTTGTTCTTTCTTGGTTTTCAGAGCTGGTCAATGAACCGGTGCATAAGGCCTTCAACTTTGCTTCTGCAAAATTTATTTCGTAGTTTTCTAGTAAATTAACTAGTTTCCTTTCCAAGCAATTCAGTTGGGTGTTATAGGATTTCTTTCTCTTCTTCGGATGCTTTTGGTATTATTTTAGTCTTCGATCTGACGGAGATTGATATTGCTATGGTACCAATGAATTGCAGGTAACATCTGTCAAAGAACTGAGTGGGCAGATTTGCCAGATCTGTGGGGATGAGATAGAGATAACAGTGGATGGGGAGCCATTTGTTGCTTGCAATGAATGTGCATTTCCTGTTTGCAGATCTTGCTATGAGTATGAAAGAAGAGAGGGCAATCAAGCCTGCCCTCAGTGCAAAACCAGATACAAGCGCCTCAAAGGTGAGTCTCTTCCCCATATCAATCATGGTTTTGGTGATTTTTTATTTTTTGTTATAAATTTTTTTAAGAAAGAATACTGAAATTGCAACTTTCTGTTAGGGAGTCCAAGAGTTGAAGGTGATGAAGAAGAGGATGATATTGATGATTTGGAGAATGAGTTTGATATTTCAAGCAATGATAGGAGAGATCCTCACCACATTGCCGAGGCAGTTCTGGCTGCTCGCCTTAATATCGGACGGGGATCCCACGTCCACGGTTCAGGGATTAGCACACCAGCAGAATTTGACTCTGCCTCCATTGCTTCCGAGATCCCTTTGCTGACCTATGGCCAAGAGGTGAGTTAGTTTAACTATTTGATGTTCTTTCCTTGACAGTGATGGTTATAATTTATCTGTGTCTGATAAATTGATAATTGTTGTTTTTTGGTGAAGGATGTTGGGATTGCCTCTGATAAGCACGCTCTTATTATTCCCCCATTTATGAGTCGAGGAAAGCGGGTTCATCCAATGCCGACTACTGATTCCTCTATGTCCTGTAAGTTCAATAAATTTGCCTCAATATTTGCCTCAATTTTTGTAGCTGTTCAGACTGCTTAATCTTTCTTAGAGTCTGATTGTGGTGTTGATGATGCAGTTCCACCCAGGCCAATGGATCCTAAGAAAGACTTAGCTGTATATGGTTATGGAACTGTTGCATGGAAGGAGCGAATGGAGGACTGGAAGAAGAAGCAAAATGAAAAACTTCAGGTGGTGAAGCACCAAGGAGGAAATGATGGTGGAAACAATAATGGAAATGAGCCGGATGATCCCGATTTACCCAAGTAGGTGCTCCTTTAGAATAATCTTATATTCCTGGATCTATTATGTTATTTTATTCTAAATTGAAATGCGAAATTATTATATGAATTATTCTTTGAAGAAAAAAAGAGATGATAGTTTATATTTTATTGTGTGAAATTGTATTCTCTAGGCGTTAGAGATTGGTTATGTATATTTTTAGTTACTCAAACTTTGCAGTTCTTGTTAAAAGAGAAGGTAAACATTCGTTTAATTTAATGACAGTTTATATGAATGAAAAAGAAAAATATTTATCCATAACGTTTAAACTTTTCCTTTCTTAATGTATTAGTCTGAAAACACATACAGGGTACTGGCTACAGATACTCCGTGTAAGCTAAAGGACAATCCAAATGGTGCAATATTATTGTCCATTTTGGCACAAGTTTAAAATTTAGCTGTGTCACTACTTAGAATGATGTAATTTTGTTTCAACCAAAGAGAGTTGATTTTTGTAATTCTTTTTACAGGATGGATGAAGGCAGGCAGCCGCTTTCGAGGAAGTTACCCATTCCTTCGAGCAAGATAAATCCATACAGAATGATAATCTTACTCCGTCTTGCAATTCTTGGCCTCTTTTTCCACTATAGAATTCTCCATCCAGTTAACAACGCATATGGATTGTGGTTAACATCTATAATATGTGAAATTTGGTTTGGCATGTCGTGGATATTGGATCAGTTTCCTAAGTGGTATCCGATTGAGAGAGAAACATACCTTGATAGATTATCACTCAGGTAACCACCCTCTCTCTCTCTCTCTCTCTCTCTCTCTGTATGTGGCTTTTTGAAATATCTGTTCTAAGCTAGTGTGATTTTTTTTTTTGGGTTCAGGTATGAGAAAGAAGGGAAGCCATCTGAGTTGGCCGATCTAGACGTATTTGTTAGTACTGTTGATCCTCTTAAGGAACCTCCACTTATCACAGCAAACACAGTTCTGTCCATCCTCTCTGTAGATTATCCAGTTGACAAAGTTGCATGCTATGTCTCTGATGATGGTGCTGCAATGCTCACTTTTGAAGCCCTCTCAGAGACATCTGAGTTTGCAAGAAAGTGGGTTCCATTCTGCAAGAAGTACAGTATTGAACCCCGGGCCCCAGAGTGGTACTTTGCACAAAAAGTTGACTATTTGAGAGACAAAGTAGATCCGACATTTGTCAGGGAACGTCGAGCCATTAAGGTTTACCACGTCTTTCTTCATTTGTTTGTGTTACAGTCTGACATGTTTCTGGTCTGGCATTTAGCTTCTTTGATAACCATCTTTTAGTTAAAAAAAGAAAAAAGAAAAAGATGATTTTCATTAAAAAAAAAGAAGCTCAAATTATAGTGACAACCTTGCAATGATACACACACTTTTGGTTGGTGCTGGATGATGACGTTTCTGATCTGCTGTTGTCATTTTGTTGGCATAGAGAGAGTATGAAGAGTTCAAAGTTAGGATAAATGGGTTGGTCGCCACAGCACAGAAAGTTCCCGAGGAGGGTTGGACAATGCAGGACGGGACTCCATGGCCTGGGAACAATGTCAGGGATCATCCTGGAATGATTCAGGTGAGGCGGTGTTCATTTAATCAATTCATGATGAAGAGCCAATCCTTTTTGAGTATTTCTAATCTTTATGTTTTTGGGGCAGGTTTTCCTTGGGCAAAATGGTGTTCGTGATGTGGAAGGAAATGAATTACCACGTCTGGTTTATGTGTCCCGTGAGAAGAGACCAGGTTTTGATCATCACAAAAAAGCTGGAGCTATGAATTCTTTGGTATAGCTCTCTTGTTGTCTCTGTCTCTCCCTCTCCCTCTCTTTCCCTCTCTCCTCTCTGAACTTGTTTAGGTTTTCAGTTGTCTAATTTTTATTTACATGCTGGCTAATAAATCAAGGTACGGGTGTCGGCAATCATCTCAAATGCTCCATACATACTGAATGTTGATTGTGATCACTATATAAACAACAGCAAAGCACTTCGTGAAGCAATGTGCTTCATGATGGACCCCACATCAGGAAAGAAAATCTGTTACGTACAATTTCCTCAACGATTTGATGGGATTGATCGTCACGATAGATACTCAAATCGCAATGTTGTATTCTTTGATGTAAGCACCTTGTTTGTTTGTTTATTTTATTCAAAGAGTAGGTGAGAAGTTGCAAAAACATGATTTTTTGTGAGAGAAGCTAATTCCTTTCATAATTTGAATACAGATCAATATGAAAGGTTTAGATGGTATCCAAGGACCCATATATGTTGGAACTGGTTGTGTCTTCCGAAGGCAGGCACTGTATGGATATGATGCTCCTACCAAGAAGAAACCACCAGGGAAGACTTGTAATTGTTTGCCAAAATGGTGCTGCTGGTGTTGTGGATCTAGAAAGAAGAACAAAAAAGCAAAGTCAAATGATAAAAAGAAAAAGAACAAGGATGCTTCAAAGCAGATACATGCACTAGAAAACATTCAGGAGGGAATTGAAGGTAAGAGGTGCTTTACAAATGGATAGTATAGTTAGTTTTCCCCCTTACAGATCAATCTTGAATTTCCTTGCTCAGGCTACTTGTGAATGTGGATTGTTAATTTGATTTCTGCAAGTGATTGGTTGTGTTAAACACAGATGTTTATGATTTTACTGAAACTTTATTACAGGAATAGACAATGAAAAGTCATCCCTAATACCTCAAATAAAATTTGAGAAAAAATTTGGACAGTCGCCAGTTTTCATCGCTTCTACACTCATGGAAGACGGTGGAGTTCCAAAGGGAACAAGTTCGGCATCGCTCTTGAAAGAAGCCATCCATGTCATTAGTTGTGGCTATGAAGATAAAACAGAATGGGGAAAGGAGGTATGCTGCACCATTTATGGAGTTTGACTTATGAATGACTCAAGCTCATATGATTTGAAGCTTGGCATTTTTCTGTTTTCTAAATCTTATTTCTGTTCCAGGTTGGGTGGATATATGGCTCTGTTACAGAGGATATCCTAACAGGCTTCAAGATGCATTGCCATGGCTGGCGATCTGTGTATTGCATGCCCAAAAGGCCTGCATTCAAGGGTTCAGCTCCTATAAACCTATCTGATCGGCTTCACCAGGTGCTTCGGTGGGCGTTGGGATCTGTTGAAATATTATTGAGCAGGCACTGTCCAATTTGGTATGGATATGGGTGTGGTTTGAAATGGTTGGAGCGCTTTTCTTATATAAACTCAGTTGTCTATCCTTTGACATCTATCCCCTTGCTTGCCTACTGTTCCTTGCCGGCTGTCTGTCTCCTTACTGGGAAATTCATTGTCCCTGAGGTAATTTTCCCCTTTATTTTGGTCTGGACTATATATATATATATATATATATATATATATATATATATATATGTGTGTGTGTGTGTGTGTGTTAGAACTTTATTTCCCCTGGCCCTTTTTAGGAAATATATATTTTTTGTAAGGCCTAAATTGAGAATGCTGTGCTTGCTTTATTTATTTCTGTTGCAATGCTTTTAGGTAATATTGGCTTTCTCTGATTAACAGATTAGCAACTATGCCAGTATCCTTTTCATGGCTCTCTTTTTATCCATCGCTGCAACTAGCATACTTGAGATGCAGTGGGGACATGTTGGCATACACGACTGGTGGAGGAATGAACAGTTCTGGGTTATTGGTGGTGCGTCATCACACTTTTTCGCACTCATCCAGGGTCTGCTCAAGGTTTTGGGCGGAGTTAACACAAACTTCACTGTCACATCTAAAGCAGCGGATGATGGAGAGTTTTCTGATCTATACCTCTTTAAGTGGACGTCACTTTTGATCCCTCCCATGACCTTATTGATCATAAACATTATTGGAGTTGTCGTTGGGATTTCTGATGCCATCAACAATGGTTACGACTCATGGGGTCCTCTCTTTGGTAGGTTGTTCTTTGCCATATGGGTCATTGTCCATCTTTACCCATTCCTAAAGGGTTTGGTGGGAAGACAGGAGAGACTCCCCACAATCATTGTGGTCTGGTCAATTCTTCTCGCATCGATCTTCTCTCTATTATGGGTCCGAATCAACCCATTTGTATCAAAAGGTGGTATCGTATTAGAAGTTTGCGGGCTGGATTGTGACTAAGGTCCACTTGTACAGAAGGTTTAGATGGTGTGAGTTCTATAAAGTAGCTGTTTGGGCAAACAAAAAGAGATCGAGTTCAAATGCGCCATGTTGTTCAATCGAAGGTAAAATTGTTTCGAACAGTCCTATTTATAAGGATAAATCTTGTGGTAAAAGATGAGATGGGAAGAAAGAGCAATCCTGGGAGGTTGCATGTAGATACAAAGGGACTGGATCTGACACATTGATTGTTTTGCAAAGTGTTCATTAATTCTTTAATACATGGATTTTGTGGGTTGGAAGGGGATTTGTATTCAGGTCTGTCTGTAATCCCATGAGAAGATAAAGTTAGTTTGATTCATAATTTATGTTCCCTTCTCAATAAGGGGGTTGGTTCATATATATTAGTGTCATAAAACCTTGTCCTTTTGTGCAGTATTTGAGAGGAAATAGCTGCAATCTTAGGGTGATGTATTTTTTGAGATGTCCAAATGTGTGCCAAACAAAGGCAACTCTTCTTGTATGTGTGCTTATTTAAGAACAACTCAACTTTCAATAAATGTTTGGTTTTCTTTCTTCTCTTTCTTTCTTGTGGCTTGTTTGGAGGAAATAATGACTCTTTTTCTCACCTCTATGATACTTCTGTCTATAAGTTTGACTTCAGCTTTTGCAATGAAGGCCAAATTGGTAACTCTCTTCTTTTTTCTTGACGGTGTGATGACATTGTGACGTGGTAAATTATTCTGGCGAACTCACAGTTTTTGAATGTCTGCTTTTTTCTCCTAGGAATCCTATGGAATTAATTTCCTAGCTTATTCAGTAAAGGGTTAATTACTGTAGACGTCCTTGAACTATGGCTCCAGTTGCAATTGGGTCCGTGAACTAATTTTTGAGGCAATGAAATCCTTTAATTAGACAATCAGTAGCAATTAGGTTCTATCGTCCAACTCTGTTAATTTGTTCGTTAAAATGAGGGGTAAAAGCGTCCTTTCGAGTCTGAAGAAAAAAACTGAAAATAAAAATAAATAAAATAAATAAATAAACTTAAAAGTAGATTCTCAAAATCCTTTTTCGACGAATTTGATTTTCTTTTGCCATCCTGATTAGATTCTCAAAATCCTTTTCTTTTTCCTTTTTTTGTAGCCCCAATTCACATTCACGTTTTCATAAGCAGAGAGTTGTGTAGGGGAATTGACAAACTTTGATGATGGCCTGTAACCTGAAAACCACGGTGGCTGACTGGTCGGGTCTTCCTCAAGAACTTGTCGACTCCATTGCCAAACAGATAGCTTTCTTGGAGGATCCAGATAGAGAACAACAAGCTGATTTTGTTTTGTTTTTTTGGTGAGAAAAAACAAAACCCATCAGTCAAAATCAAATTTTGGATTTTGGATTTTTTTTTTTTAATTAATGAGAAAAGGAGGTTAAAGAACCCCAATCTACAAATGAATGTTTACTATGAGGTTGTGCACCATCCGATCTGCAAATGAAGCTGGCCATCGTGAGGTTACAACAAGACATAGAGCTAACCATCGTGAAAACTCCAATATACCCCTCACAACAAGAGCACGTGCCATTCACATGGTCAAACTCGACGGATTCTGTTACGATAAGACCTAATTGCAACTGTTTGTCGAGTTAAAGGATTTCATTGCCTCAAAAATTAGTTCACGGACCCAATTGCAACTGGGGCCATAGTTCAAGGACGTTCACAGTAATTAATCCTTACGTAAAAGCCTTAAACTAAATCCACCTATGAAACAACAAATTAGGGAGGAAATAGGCCTCGCCTATAACACCTAAGTTCATTCACCTCTAAGGATCTGGATCCTCTGCTTTGATATGCGAACCTCAGATTTAAAAATAACAAATTTACATATTTGCATATAAACCCTAAAATTGCAATAAAGCACATTAACAAATTTACATTTTTGCATTTGCAAACTTTTGTCCCTAGTCATTCTCTCATATTTAAAATAAGCAATCCAATACAACACCATACTTACACTGGACCCCACAAAACTAACTGTACCATTAACAAGTTCATTTACAAGCAATACTGTAAATTACCAAAAGACTCTTGAAGATCTGCATGAGGTATGCTTCAGCTGAAAATGAAGGGTCACTTTAACTCGTATTTCCATGGCCAACACTAATAGGTCTACTTCTTTTGGAGATCCTTCAATGCCGGCCTAGGTTGCAAAGTTTTCACTGCTGAGTTGGAAACTTTGTCGCTCTTTGTGTTTCTGAAATTTTCCTTCATATCAACAGCATTGACAAAACTCTTTGGACGACTAGGGACCAGACTACCTGTCTCGTTCTCCCTTGGCGCAGAAGAAATACTGATACTTTTGTCTGAATCTGCCTCCCAACTCCTTACCCTAGGTGATTCCAAATTGTCTGAGAAGAAATGAGCAAGAAGGTCAAAGAATCAGCTTGCATTTTCAAGTAAATCATGCTGGAAAAAATACTCGGAGAACCAATAAAGAGAAACAAATTGACTTTCAAGTGCAAGATATGTGTACCTTTTCTCAAAACTGAATCTGCAGATTTGGGACACTGATCTGCAGTTACATTCTGTTCTGACACAATCTCACTCTCAACTGAAAATTTAGTATCTTCAACATCAGGGTTCACGTTACTTCGAGCTTGCATTAAGTAATTCGGATCACTGTTTGCTGCTGGCACATCAATTGGCACATCAAAAGCACCAGGATTGCTGCCACTCATCTCAGAATCATCTACCGATTTCCCTGTACGTGCCCAGACATTAGAATATTCAATATCACCAGACTCATCAATATCCTCATGATCAACAAACACTTGGTTGATAGGCCTGATTCCTTTCTCCTTTGGTCCTTTATTTACACAGGTGTTCCCATCTGAAACAGGAGGATGAGTGGATTTCAGAAGTTCATCTGCCATTCTCTGCCCATGATCACTGTGTTGCTTGGCAACAACTTGAGCAATTCCCAGATCATTTTCTATACCTTCCTTCACATGCTCACCAACTTCATTCATCAGATTGGCTTTACTCAGACCTGCATCTAATTTCTGAAATTCATCTCTTTTGATGTCCCCTACAATCAGTTTCATCTCAAAATCAGTCAATCCAAACAATTCAACATTTGACTCCAAGGCTTTGTTATTCCCCAAAACACAGTATAACACTTGTCTTTACAGATCTAATACTCTACACTTTTGGAGGCATGGATAAATAAAAAGTATAACATGGTATCATGAGATCAAAGTTCGAAATCCTAAAAGTAAAACTATAACTTCCCAATCTATAGACTTCCACATGTTGGACTATTCAAGAAAAAAAATAATAGCAAACTCTTGGAGTCGTAGACTCATAGTTAATTAAAAGTATTAGCAGTGAAGTCCAAAATTAAACACTCACCACAACTAGAAAAGTTGGTAACAGGAGACCCAACAGGGTAATGAATACCCATTTCCAGAGTAGATTTTAGCTCCATAACTTCCTCCGATTTATGCTCATGGTCAGTAAGTTGCCCTGCAGCAACTTGTGCAATACCAACAGCACTTTCTTTCCCTTTCTTCACATCCTCACTATCTTCAATCATTGAATCGACTTTTGACATGTCTGGATATGATTTTGAAAATCCATCTATTTCGTCATCGCTGAAAAGTTTTTTTATCTCAGAACTGCTGAATAAAGGCGAGGCAGCATTTAACTCCAAGGCTTTAGTTTCTGTTTAATCACAAAGATACAAAAACCGTTAGAGAAGGAACTGTTTTCAATAAAAAGTTTAAGTTGAATGAAGATTAATTTTTTTATTTTTGTAAAAAAAATAACTACAAGATATATAGATACTACTAGGGCTCAAACATAGATACTATTGTTCCCCCCACTCCCCACCCCAGGCCACGTGGCTTAGGAAATGAAGACAAATATACATAAGAGTTGAAAATTTTGGAAACAATTATTAATCTGCAGTTGCTTCTTCACCTTGATGCAATAAGCACTGACCATGACTAGAATCGGTAGCTGGAGAATCAGCAGAGCAATCGACACCCATTTCAGGTTTAACCATAGAGATGGGATGGAAGTTTTCAAAACCGGGGGATTCCTTTGAGTCACCAGAAATGATATCCCTATCATTAAGATTAAGCAGATCAATTACTTCCTCAGTCTCTTGGGAGGTCCTCGTACGATTAATGCCAACATTGAGACTTTCAACAACCTTCACGCCTGAGACTCTTTCCGGCACTCCAAATTCATTGCCTTGTAATTCAAGATCACCACACTTCGCTGGATCTGGTTGGAGAACAGATTGTATAACTTCATTTGATGCTCTCTCTTGAACTTCACTGTCTACCGGCACCACCATATTTGAAGGACCTGGAGATTTGTTCGCATTTCCAAGCTGCATTTTTGCCAAAGCAAAATCAGAAAGAGACCCCGACTGTGTTTCGTCCACCAGGGCATCCATAGAACTTCCGATATCATTTGCTGCCACTGTGTGCTTTTCCAGAATATCAACCTCATCAAAGGATAACTTCTGGTTTTGGCTTCCATGTAACAAGGCCTCATCTCTTTCACGAATTATTCCGCCTTCAACTGGTGATTTGAATTGATCTTTAAGTTGATCTCCTTCTGCAGATTAAATAATTGTTATTGTCTCATAACTCACTGGATGGAACACATTTTTTTTTCTCGAAGTGCCAGAGAATATAACAAGGTACTGTCATTGCTTATCAAGTGATAAGAATAAACAAGAAGCATATGAACATACAAATTTCTCAACAAGATTAACAAGTTTCCAACCTAAAAGAGAAACTGTACCCCTATCCTCATAAGTCATCTCCTTTTCTTCCGCATTGTTTCTACCCTCACTTTCATTTAATCCACTTAGATCTCCTGCATTTGAGACAATATAAAAACTTAAGTATATACAGTTACTCAAATCAAAATCACATTATAACCAGTAAAATCATATATTCAAGATTAATCATCGAAAGATACCAAGAGATGAAGAATCATTAAACATGAGACAATGGCACCACCTGAATGCATTTGACGTTTGGCACAAAAGTTACCAGCAGATAGATTGACTTGTGTAATACTTTCAGTATCAACTATTCTATCTGTGTCAGCCAAGCCAGGTTCGTTTTGTGACACTCTGTTACTCACACCGGCATTGCCCAAAATAATCCCATGATCACAGCAGCACAGATCACCCAACTCATCTCTGACCAAGAAATCACCAGTATTATCTGAATTAATCTCAGTTTTCGAACTCACAGTTAAAGAATTTATACCACCATCCAGTGTTCCAATATTATCATCCATATCAGCATTGCCATCCGTGTGCATACTGTCAACTGAAGCAATGGAAGGATGTCTCTTCATCTCTAAAGATACTTCCTTATGTATGTCAGGATCACCATACTTCACTTGATCCAGTAGGAGGACAGATTGCATAACATTGTTTAGTGTTCTCTCTTGAACTTCACTGTCTACCGACACCACCATAGTTGAAGGATCTGGAGATTTGTTCTCATTTCCACGCGGCATTTTTGCCAGAGAAAAATCAGAAAGAGACTGCAACTCTGTTTCGTCCACCATGGCATCCATAGAACTTTCAGTGTTATTTGCTGCAACTGTGTGCTTTTCCAAAATATTGACCTCTTCGAAGGATAAATTCTGATTTTTGCTTCCATGTAACAAGGCCTGATTTTTTTCATGAATATTTCTGCCTTCAACTGGTGATTTGAATTGATCTTTCAGTTGATCTCCTTCTGCAGATTAAACAGTTATTATTATCTCACAACTTACTGGATGGAACACATACGTTTTTCTCACAGATGCAAGTGAATACCCTATCAAGTGATAAGAATAAACAAGAAGCACATGAACATACAAACTTCTCAACAAGACAAGTTTCCAACCTAAAAGAGAAATTGTACCTCTATCCTCATAGGTCATCTCCTTTTCTTCGGCATTGTTTTTTTTACCCTCAATCTCATTTGATCCGCTTAGATCTCCTGCGTTTGAGAAAATTTGCTTACTTGAATATATACAGTTACTTAAATCAGAATGTCAGGTTATAAGCAGTAAAATCATATATTCAAGATCAATAATCAAAATATACCAAGAGATGACGAATCATTAAAAACATGATACAATGGCAGACCACCTGAATACATTTGAGGTTTGGCACAAGAGTTATCAGCACATAGTTTGACTTGTGTAATACTTTCAGTTCCAACTATTCCATCTGTGTCAGCCAAGCCAGGTATGCTTTGTGCCACGCTATTACTCACACCAGCATTGCCCAAAATAATGCCAGGATCACAGCAACTCAGATCAGCCAGCTCGCCTCCGACTAAGAAATCACCAATATTGTCTGAACTAATCTCAGTTTTTGAACTCACATTTAGAGAATTCATACCACCATCCAGTGTTCCAACATTATCATCCATATCAGCATTGCCATCCATGTGCATACTGTCATCTAAAGCAATGGAAGGATGTCTCTTCATCTCTGAAGAAACTTCCTTAAGAATGTTCTCATTTCCATGTTGCATTTTTGCCAAAGCACAATCAGAAAGAGATATTGACTCTGTTTCAACGACGATGGCACCCATAGAACTTTCAATTTTACTTGCTGCCACTGTGTCGTCTTCCAGATAATCAACCTCATCAAAAGATAAGTTTTGGTTTTTGCTTCCATATAACAAGGCCTCATCTATTTCACAAATACTTCCGCCTTCAACTGGTGATTTGAATTGATTTTCAAGTTGATTTCCTTCTGCGGATTAAACGATCATTAATATCTCATAACTTACTGGATGGAATTCACATGTTTTTCTTAAAGATACCAGAGAACAACACAAGTTATTCATTTAGATAAATTAAAATTTTCAATTATCACTTGTTTGCCACTGATTACTAGGAATGAGAAAGAATATCCATCTCTTCTATTCACTTTACAGATGAACCAATATAAAGTAAAAGTTCGAGTGTCAAACTTAGTTAACAGCATGGTTCTATACTGCCCAAACAAAAAAAGTTAACAAGAGTCGGTAGTAGTGTTGGTAATCTAGACCACAAACACAATTTAACTCAACCTCAGTCGGCAAAGTAAGGTCAAGAGCATTTAAAAAATGTCATGTAACATGGTACCCTTAGGAGGAGAATTCACGGTACTAACCATTGCAAATAATGCTCAAACGAAATGAATCATGAATAACAAGATGTAACAGCTGAACCTATCAACAAAAAAATTATCACATGAACATGAAAAATTAAACAAGGGAACGTCAAATACCTTGCTTTAGTAGTGAAGATTTGGACGGAGTTACAGCAGTATCACTGGGTACAATTCTATCCAGATGGATATCTCCAACTGTCTCTTCGCTAGTTTGTTCTACTACTTCAGAGGATTTTCCTGTATTTCTGTCTGACTCGTTATTCTCATCACGTTCAGTTAGATGATCCTCAATAACTGGCTCAACTAGTACTGGTTGATTAATCCCTCTAGCATCCAATTGAACTAAGTTCTGATCCTCAGGAACACTAGCTTTGCTACTGTCTTCTAACTGGTCATTCACCACATCACTTCTTTGGTGTGACGTCTTAACAGTCCATGACTCATCTGTCTCCAGTCCTTTCAAGTTCAACAGGTTGGTACATTCACCTACAAATTATAAGAGCACAATAAGCAGAGCACCAAAATTAATTAGTACATCTATTTGACACCAAAATTTGAATAACTCCCGTACCTTCACAACCTGGTTGACAGGTAGGTGAGTGACCATCACCTAGACAGGTCAATCTGGAAAAACCGACATTGCTGAGCTTATCCAAACATTCTTCCGAGGTTTGTTCAACTGGAATAATATGACCAGTATCACCTCTGTCCAAAGACGGATAGTAATTATCTTCCATATCACGTACAGTAGCATTCTCTGGGACATTCAATCCAATATCTACCGTAACATTTTCCATCACGTTAGTCACAGGTTCCATTACATTCTGTGCGTTTTGGACTGTAAATATACCTTGTAAATTATTATACTTTGATAGCTGAATTTCCTTCAGATGAGCTGAAATGTCCATGGTTTTCTCTATGCTTGAATGTACAGCAGATACTTCAAAACAAACAGGCTGACCCATTGCAGCAGATTCCATCTTATTGCTTGATTTTTCAACAGCTTCTTTGCTGCAGCAAGAATCAGTAGCTGGAACAAAGAGAAGATACAAATATTAATCATGTGAAAAAATACAAAGTGATAGAGGTTTACTACTCCAAGCAGTGATTGAGCCGGAAAAAAAAGGTTTAAACAAAGGGAATTTGTTGAAGGCCTCACAGTTGAAAACTAGAGTGCCTGAGCCACTTCCAAATTTATCCATAGCACTTTCTTGTAAAGTGATTGAACTGTTTCTATCACAGTCAGGGAGATCATGCACATACTTCCCTTTAGTGATAAGAATAAATAATGTGATTGATTACCAATAGCATTAAGTTCTACAAAGTAAATCCACCCAAACGATTTAACTGATGAATAACGAGATTAAACAGCTGAACCTATCAGCAATAAAAACATCACATAAACATGAAAATTAAATAAGAAACCAAACAAGGGAACATCAAATACCTTCCTTTACTGGTGAAGATTTGGACGGAATTACAGCAGTATCACTGAGAACAATTCTACCCAGATGGATGTCTCCATCTGTCTCTGCACTAGTTTCAGCAGTAGAACCTACATCAACCTGAACCATTTCTTCTCTGTCACAAGAACTGAAAGCACATATTTCTTCTACTAATTCAGAGGACTTTGCATTATTTCTGTCTGACTCCTTATTTTCACCAAGTTCAGTTAGATGATCCTCAAGAACTTGTTCTACAAGTACTGGTTGATCAATCCCACTAGCATCCAATTGAACTAAGTTTTGATCCTCAGGAACACTTACTTTGCTACCACCTTCTAACTGATCATCCACCACATCAATCCTTTGGTTTGACGTTTTAACAGTTAATGACTCATCTGTCTCCAATCCTTTTTTCAAGTCCAACAGGTTGGAACATTCACCTACAAGTTAGGCGAACACAATAAGCACCAAAAACTAATTAATACATCTATTTGACAACAAAAGTGAATAACTCCCTTACCTTCACAGTCTGGTTGATAGGTAGGTGAGTGGCCATCACTTAGACAGGTAAATTTGGAAGAAACGACATTGCTGAACTTATCTGGACATTCTACTGGGTTTTGTTCAACTGCAAAAGCATGCCCAGTATGACCTTTGTTCAAAGACAGATAAGAATGATAATCCATATCACATGCAGTAGTGTTATCCGGGATGCTATTTTCCATCTCGTTAATCAGGGGTTCTGTCACATTCTGTGGCTTCTGCACTGTAGATATACCTTGAAACTTCATTGATTCTGAGATCTGATTGTCCTTCAGATGACCTGAAATGTCCATGGCCTTCTCCATTATAGAATATGCAGTAGATACTTCATCATAAACAGGCTGACCCCTTCCAGCAGATTCCCTCTTCTTGCTTGATCCCTTCCTCTGCTTGCTTGATCCTTTCCTCTGCTTGCTTGATCCCTTCCTCTGCTTGCTTGACCTTTCCAGACCTTTGCTGCAGCAAGAATCAGTATTGTTCTCATTTCCTGAAGCCTCTGGAATATTCAATCTAATATCTATACTCGGATTTTCTTCAAGGGGTGAATTGATTTTAGCAAACGAGACCTTTTCTTTTATAATTGGCATCCTAGATTCACTCTTTTTGTTCTTTCCAGCAGCTATAGTGCGTCCTGTAGGTGCAACCAAGCCACTTTTGGACACAATATGTGAGGATCGTCTTTGAGGGCTTTTATTTAAAGAGTCATGCAAAATTAATGAACTTTCCTTCTCATATGTTGGCTCTTGTATTTGCTTCACAAGACTATCCTTTTTAACACCATTGGCAATTCCACACATGTCCCCAGTGGCTTCTGTTAGTATCTTTTCACAAGCATTCCGACTAGACTGCCTTAGAGATTGAGACACATTGGCACCCTTGTCAGGAACTGGTTGCTTCACTGTTCCAGCAGCTGTTGATTGCTTCACAGTTCCAGCAACTTCACAAATTCTAAACTCCCTATCATCATGAGCAGCAGAGGAAAACAATGCAGTTTTGCGTCTGGATCTCCTTAAAGGACCATTGGGTAGGAGAGCAACATTTTCTTCTATTCTTTCTACACTTGACTCAACTTTGGAAGCTCTTTCCAAATCTATATTCCTTGGTCTTTTTCTAGTATCACCTTTCGCCAGTTCCTTGCCCTTCTGGAACAAAGGAATTTTCTGCCCGCCCTTTGATGGTTCTTCAAGTTCACATTCTTCTTGGCCCGAAGCTTTTACCACAAACTTGGTTTTAGACTTTTTGCCCCTACCAACAAGTTTGGTTTCTGCCAATGGCCCACATGCAGAGTCTCTGTCCCCGGCTAAATTTCGTTTTGACCTCCTCAGGGTCTTCCCAGGTACAACAGCTTCATTAGCAAGGTTGTCACCTTCCAGACTCCTCTTCAAAGGTAAAGCAGACTTCCGCCTCAAATGCTTTCTATCTAGGCCTGTACAGGTTTCTTCAAGTTGAAGAACTTCATGTCCCTTTTCCTGAACTTTGAGAATATCTGTTTTACTTTCAACTCCAGAACTATTCCCTTCAATCTGAGCCCGAGACCGTGTGATCCTACTACCACAAAGATCAGTTTTCCCCGATTTTTCACTCAGAACACTTGAGCCTTCAACCTTTTTGACATTTCCTTTACATTGCTTCTGGACTTTTTCAGGTTTAATACCTTTTCCTACAGCGACATTTTCTTCATAAGTCTCAGTCGGTAAAAGATCCCCATCACTACCCTTATTTTGTTTGGGTTTCTTTGAACCCCTTGGCACTAGATTCTTCCTCAAAACCAGTGAATTTCCACCATCATCACTCACCACCACCCTGCTTCTCAACTGCCTTTGAATCAACCCTCCATTCAAATTAGCTTGTTCCGCATTACTATCCACTCTCTCAATTAACTCAACCTCCGGAGGAGGCTTATCACAGTTATCAACCTTTTTCACTTGATTTGTCACTTTCTTCTTCCCAGGAAGAGGTGAAAAAACTGCTTCTGCATTGCCTTCATCTATTTTCTGTGCTCTGGACCTTGTAACTCTACCTGGGGAGTCAATAATCTTGTGAGAGTGTTCGAGTCCTCTGGAATTTTCAAAAACCTGAACCTTCTTAACAACCATGGACTTCCTCTTTCTCCCCTGTTTCTTCTTTGGATTGTAATCACAATCCGAGTTTGAGTCATTATCCGTACCCACAAAGTAAAACGTTTGATTTTCTGGACTGAACTTTACTTTCTTCACCTTCTTTGTCTCAACCTCAGAATCAATTCCCCCTTCATTTTCTTCTAAATTTTTACAGACTGGCTCACTGAGTTTTTCATCTTCCTGTTTATTAGGGAAAATAAAAAGAACAAAAATATTACCAAAATAAACCAAAACCCCCATTGCAAAGTACATAGCAAAAGAGAGAAATTGCAACACAGCCAACTGATCCGTACACAACATTTGCCTTAATTGGTTTAGGGGTTTCACTTTCTGGAAATAATAACATGAAACCCACAATTTTCTTTTCATCAATTTTATCAGGAACCAAAAAGAAAACAAAATTGAAATTTAAAGAAAAAAAAAGTAAGAACTATAAACCCAGATAAAAAGCTTTCGTTCTTCGGTGATGCTATTACCTTGAGAAGCAAAGTAAGCTTATCGGCCATTTCAGTGTTCCTTAAATTTGCAGGAATTCCGTGCTGTTTACAGAGTGATTGAAGTTGCTTCCTCTTCATCGCATAATAATCCATCTCTGTAATCAAAATTTTGAACAAAGAAAAGATCATAAATTATTGAAACCAACAAAACAACTAAAAATGTAAAAAAAAATTACAGTTCGAGAATCTTCCACTCACCTTTTTCGCGCCAACGCGAAGTTGGCTTGGCTATGGAGAGAACTCAGACAACTCAGAACCTTCTGAGGGGAAGATTGTTGATTGTTGATTTACTTTCGATGAAACTAAATTCTATTTTTGCTTTCGATATTCTAATTTTCTTTTCTTTTTTTTCTCGAAAAATCGGTTTGATTTCCTTTTGCTTTTTTAAATTCAAACTGGATGAGTTTCCCGCTTCCCAAGACGGGTTTGATGTAACTTGCGATTTCAAAAGGGAAATGGATTCTGCATTTGCGGAATGAGCGACGAGGGAGACGACTGTGAGGGTATAATTGTAATTTTAAGGATAGGCTTAAGGAGGTGCGTGGTACAGGTGTCGGCCAAGGAAAGCGAGTGTGTAACTTTTGTTCGCTGAGACAAAAAGTGAGTTGAATCTTGATGGAGAAGTCAAGTGAGAAATGCAAATTAACGATATTTTTAAAGGGAGCTGATTTCCCCACTCCCCTTTTTTCTACTTACACTCCATTTTTATTTTTAATACTTTTTAATCAATTTTATTCTTTATCTTTCCTATTCTATTCTTACCCTACATTAATTCCTTTTTTACTTCACTTTTATATTATTTCTTTTTCTTTATACTTAATTTTTAAATTTACACTCCAATTTCAATATTAAAGGGAAAAAAAATTAATTTATTACTCGATTAAAGGAAAAAAAATATTAAAAATGGAGTGTAAGTTGGAAAATTAAGTATAAAGAAAAAGAACTAATATAAAAGTGAAGTAAAAAGAAATTAATGTAGGGTAATGGTAGAATATGGAAGAGAAAGAATAAAATTGATTAAAAATTATTAAAAAGCAAAAGGGAGTGTAAGTGGAGATAAGGAGAGTGAGGAAATCAAATCCCTTTTTAAATTGTATTTATTGTTAGTTTTATTTATATTTTCTCTCTTCCAAGTTCCTACATCTCTTTTACCAAAAAAGTCCCTACATATTATCATTCTTGGAAAGAAACATAAAATTTACAAGATAATTTATCAATTAAGACATACGCGGGTTACACCAGTTAATGGTGGCAGTGAATCTGTCTCGTTGTACTCAAGTTCAAATCCTTATATTAGGTTAATTTATAATAATTTAAATTAAGAAAAATCAATTAAGTGGAACCTAAGACTTTCTTAAATTAAGCGAAGACAACTACCGCTCAACCAAATACACAACAAGCCACTTTTTTTTTTTTTTTGAAAATCCTCGCGTACGAGGAGAAAATACTCATAATAACAAAGTAGAAGGACGAGGGGGGCGAAAAGCCTGACCTCGAGTACAACTATCGACATCAAGGGCGTCCTGAATAAAATCAGGGGGCACCTCGACCCACTCACATGGGTGCGAACAATTAACAGCAAATTTAGCTAAACAATGAGCTACACCATTGGCCTCACGGCGAACAAAACTAAAGCAATCCCTCCGGTGATCCCGCAAGCTAGACTGAATATCTTCGATAAGCTGCCCCAAGGGGGACAAGTTTACCTCGGAGGAGAGAACATCCTGGATAGTATTGAGCGAGTCACCCTCAAACCTGACCGTCTGCCCCCCCATCTTCCACCAGAACCGAACAGCCTCTTGAGCCGCTAGGCACTCAACATGTTTCGCAGAACTAGCGAAAGACACACGCTTCGCAAGGGCAGCCAGAAATCTCCCATCTTCGTCCCTAATGATAACCCCAACACCCCCCCCCCCCAGTCGACCCAGTGTGGAAGGCCCCGTCGAAGTTGATTTTGATCGTGCCTGGTGGAGGGCAACTCCAGCAACTCGCACCAAGAGAGGCATGACTACCCGTAGGTTGGTCATTTGCACACCGGAACTCCTCCATATATTGGAGCACAAACTGAACGAGATCATGCGGCTGCCGCTGCGTGCTACGCCATGTAACATCATTCCGGTTAGACCACAGGGCCCACATCACGACCATGGACAGGGCACGAGCAGCGGACGTCAACTCACGCCAAGAGACAAAGAGCCAATCTTGTAAGGGTAAGTCAGCGTGCCTATCAGAGGAGAGAAGACCCGGGAGCAAACGCCAGACCGCCTGAGCAAACGGGCAATTCCGGAGGATATGCAATGCTGACTCCTCCGCACCTCCACAAACGGAGCACCCCAGCTGCGGTAAAGAGACCCGCCGCTTAGCAAGAGCACAACACGTAGGAAGGATATCATGGATACCACGCCAGGTACATAATTTAATCTTTTCAGGGAGCTTTGCATTCCAAACCCACTTCCACAACAGAGTCATGCCCGAAACTGAGGAAGATTGTGGGTCGGGGTCAGTCGACAAAGTAAGAGCCACACGGTACGCGCTCTTAACAGAAAATTTTCCCTTTCGGTCAAAATGCCAAATGAGGCAGTCTAGGGGGGACCGGAGGCTTAAAGGCACCATGAGAATCTCCTCCACATCCAAAGGCAGGAACAGGGACGTAAGAAGTGGTATATTCCACTGGGGTTGGCTCTCCTTACAAATGAGGCTGCTAACTTTTAACTCTTCAAGCCCCACGACAGGAGGAGTAACCACTTCAAAACTGGTTGGCCTAGGGAGCCACCGGTCCCCCCAAACCTTAATATCGGACCCATTACCCACACGCCACCGAGAACCACGGGTAATAACCTTCATAGCAGAGAGAATGCTACTCCAAACAAATGATGGTTTGGAACCCGGAACCGCATCCAGGAGAGAAGAGTGGGGAAAATACCTAGCCTTCAAGAGCTTGCTGATCAGAGAATCTGGGTTATGAAGGAGGCGCCACCCTTGCTTAGCAAGCATAGCAAGGTTGAACGCATAGAGGCTCCTAAAACCCAACCCACCCTCGCTCTTTGGTAGACCCAACTTGCCCCAACGCATCCAGTGGATTTTTCGCCTATCACCATGCTGGCCCCACCAGAACCTTGCCATAAGTTGCTCAAGATCAGAACAAAAGTTTTTGGGTAGCAGGAAACAACTCATAGTGTAAGTAGGAATAGCCTGGGCCACCACCTTAATTAAGATTTCCTTGCCTGCCATACTGAGGGTCTTGTCCTGCCAACCCTGCATCCTCTTCCAAACACGCTTGTTGCGTAGATACCAGCTGCACCAAAATGGATTAAACTGCATCCTCAACTTGTGATACTCGCAAGTGCACGAGCCGTTCGGTAGTATAGCGTATGTAAGTGCGAGGTCGATCCCACGAGGATTGGTGATTGAATGATCCAATTTAGTTTCCCTACACAAAATAGAAACAAAAACAAAGAACATAAAACAAGGAAGAAAGAAATAAGTAACTCAAGCAAATAAGTTCCCAAGTTCAATTTAGATTAATGGATTGATTCTAGCTAAAGTATGATTAAGCCATGGTGTGTGGTCATAACCTTGTGTTCCTAATTCCCTAATTTGATCATTTGTTGTCTAACCTAAAACTAAGCATTAGGAACCCATTAAGCATAGAAGAACATTTTAAACAACCAAGTATGTATCTAATCCCTGTTGTCGAATGTCCATACATACTCTTCCTATTCATAGTTCAATTCGAATTAAAGCATGGTGTATACTCTTAATTCAAACCAAGATAGCTAACATGCAAGCCTAAATGGTGATCAATCATTCAAACTAGCATATTAACTTATAAGCATAATGAATAAGAACAAAAACCATAATTGAAACTTGGAAACTAATTCAACTTGAAAACTTAAGAAAAGAATTTACATAACAAAGAAAAATAAATTACAACTAAGAAAACATTAAAGAAAGCTAGAATTGAGAACTAGAAAGCAAAACTAAGAGAATTTGAGGGAGAGAAGGGAAGGGAGCTCTAGAGAAGTGTTTGAGAGCTCCCCCCCTTGGGGTGTGTTTACAAGCTTGGGAAACCTCACTATATATAGGCCTAAGGAAGCTGAAAATCTGAATTAAGTATGGCTAATGCATACAACACTTGTTTTATAAAATCTGAAATGGTTGATGCACTTCACTAATGCATACAACACTTGCATTATAAAATCTGAATTGGTTGATGCACTTCACTAATAAATCCCACCAGCAGCCCTAGCTCATCTTCATGTCACCATGACCAAGCTTCCAACCAGAAATAATAGCTCATCCTGAGGTCAGCATGACCAGCAACTTCAAGGGCTTACAAATTGGGCTTCCCTTAAGCAAATTAAGACTTTAAGCACTCAAACTTGAAGTTCAGAATGTCTTCTTTCCAGCCATATATCATTTGGGCCAATTCAAGGTCGGAGGAGGAAGTTAAGGCCAAAACAAATTGCTAACTCATTTTGCGCGCTGATAAAATCCATCCTGAGCATGGCTCTGTGTTTGCTAGGTAACAGGCTCCATAATTATCCAATGGGGCTGAATTTCGGATATGTTATAGTATACACCCATTGGAACAACTTTCATGAAGAATGTGGCCTCATCCGAGCTATGTAGGTTGCTGAAACAAAGCTTGCAATATGACCTACGAAACTGGGCTGGCAGGGGACTGTAGCCAAAATTGAGTTTGTCTTTAAGCTCTTCATCCATTCATCCAAATTAGGCCCTAACATGCATGGATTGCATCATTTACTATCCAAAGCCATCATTATTACCTAAAGCTCAATGAACTGAAAGATAAACACAAAAAGGATTAAAAGCACAAGTTTAACTCAAAAACATAACCAAATCATAAGCTAGAAGGGTACAAAATGATATACAATTATGAACCGATCAACGCTCCTTAATGCTCTAGAAGCAAATATTTTTTGAGCGTCCCACCACCATAGGCAGCCCCAGATAAATGGCATGGTGAGAAACTTTGTTGACGCCGAGTTGATGGGCCAAGATCCCCTGAACGTCAATAGGGATATTTGAGCTAAAAGCCACAGTACTCTTTCCACAATTAATTTTCTGTCCCGAGGCCCGTTCATATAACTCAAGGATATGTCGTAAATGGTAACAGTTAGCTGAGTTAGCCCGAGCAAAGATAAAGCTGTCATCTGCAAAGAAAAGGTGGCTGACGCTCGGCGCCCCACGACAGATGGTGATGCCCTGCAGCTCCCTACGACGCTCGGCCATATTAAGCAGGGTAGTAAGCCCCTCCGCACAGAATAGGAACATGTAGGGCGAAATAGGGTCCCCCTGACGAAGGCCCCTAGAAGGATGCAAGTTGCCCCGATGCTCCCCATTAATAAGGAAGGAATAGGTAACTGTACGGACACAGGCCATCATCATTTCCACCCACTGAGCGTGGAACCCCAGCTTCAACATGACCTCCTCCAGGAAATTCCACTCCACACGGTCATAGGCCTTACTCATGTCTAGTTTAATCGCCATGCAACCCTTCTTGCCACGTCTACGCTTACGTAAATGGTGGGCCATTTCAAAAGCCACAATGGAATTGTCAGAAATCAATCTACCCGGAACAAAAGCAGACTGGTTTGGGGAGATGATGTGATGAAGGAGTCCTTTTAACCGGTTTGCAAGGACCTTCGCCCCAATACGGTAGATAACATTGCACAGGCTAATAGGGCGAATATGAGACATATTTCGGACCTCCCTCACCTTAGGGATTAAAGCAACAGAAGTAGAATTGATCCTTGAGACTACCCCCGGACACCGAAAATACTCAGTGACAGCACGCACAACGTCGTCCCCAACAATAGCCCAGTATTTCTGATAGAAAAAAAGGGACATACCATCCGACCTAGGAGCCTTGGAAGGATGCATTTGGAACAGAGCATGCTTTATCTCAACAGAACAGAACGGCTGCATTAGGGAATGGTTCATCTCAGGCGAGACCCGACACTCCAGGTCATCAAGAATCTCACCCATCCCCTCACCCTGAGCAGACGAAAACAACTGGGTGAAATAATCAAGAACCGTCTTCTCAATCCCAGCATCGTCAAAATGCCACCTACCCTCCTCATCAAGTATACCCCGTAACAGGTTCCGCTTTCGGCGATGATTGGCATGTTGGTGGAAGAACTTGGAGTTTTTGTCCCCCGCTTTTAGCCAAATAGCCCTTGAGCGCTGCCTCCAATATATCTCCTCCATCTGAAGCAGAGCGTTAAGGTCACCCTGAACCACCCGTTTCTCATACTCCAAGGAACTAGAGTACGGAGCCCGAAAAAGAAGGGCCAACTTCGCCCGAAGGTCCGAAAGTCACCGAGCAGTATTACCAAATTCCGCCGAACTCCAGGTTCGCAACTTCAGGGACGTCGATGATTGACGTTTCTCGAAGCGTGTAGTAGGGTTCAACCAAGACCCAGCAGACTAGCTCTGCTGCACCACCCGCTCACAGTCAGCATGGGCTGACCACATCTCCTCAAAACGAAACCGCTTTCGGGACGGACGACGACGCCGCGGCTGAGACTGGAGAACCACGAGGATGGGCAAATGATCTGACGCACAAGGGTCAAGATGTAAAACATACGAAAAAGGGAAATGGTCCTGCCAGTCCGACGTTGCCAAAGCCCGGTCCAGCCATTCACGGATGACCTCACCCGCATAATTTCGCTTCCAAGTAAACTTGTAGCCAGAGAAACCCAAGTCCTGAAAAGTACAGAGATCCACAACCTCACGAAAACCTTTCATCTGCCGATCACTACGAGGGAGCCCCCCCTCCTTCTCATGAGCAAAGAGGAGCTCATTAAAATCACCAACACAAAGCCAAGGTAAATGATTATGCAAACCCAGCTGAGAAAGCAACACCCAGGACTTATCCCGGTCGGCGGTTGCCGGAAAGCCGTAGAAGCCCGTGAGACGCCATCTCCCAGCCACCCCAATAGAACCAACTTCAGCATCAATAAAGTGATCCGAAAAAGACTTAATAAACAACTCAGTATCATTGTTCCAGAGTAGAGCCAAACCACCAGATTGGCCCCTGGAACTCACGGCCAGAACATGCGCAAAACCAAACCTCATTTTCAACTTGTTCATGTGACCACTACTACAACGGGTTTCACAAAGGAAAACGATCGCGGGAGATTCTTTTCGGATTAAACTCTTTAATCCATTAACTGTCCAAGGGTTCCCAAGTCCTTGGCAGTTCCAGCATAGGATATTCATTGGGACCGGCGGGGCTGAGCCGAAGCAGCCTCCACCGATGAGTTCATTGTAGTTGGGTCAGTATGGCACCTAAAACGTTTTTGGGTTGGCAGGTCATCCCCAAAAGGAGCAACATGCATGCGTCGCTTAGCTGGAGTGAGGTCAGGAGGAAACTCAGAAGCAATACGTTTTGCCATACGTCCTTTGCTGCTGGTTTTGCATGACCAACCATGCACAAAATTACTGTCAGCCCCTTGCTGTCTAGTTCCCATAATGTGCTCAGTGGTTGGCCCAAGAAGGAAAGGATCAGACCCAAGTGGCTGGGCCACATCAGCCACATTGTTTCCCAAGATAGGGCCCAAGCATGAGTCCAACGATTCCCCAAGGCCTAAAAGGTGGTGGCCAGAATGATTTACCAGTGGCCCACTTGACAAGAAAGCAGCAGGTGTCCTGTAAAGATTTTCAGAACTATCAGTGTCAGAAGGCAAGACATGTGCACGAGAAGGTTTCAAAGAGATCGTTGTATCCACCATATTAGAATCATGAATCGGTGTGCCAAGGAGCATAGGTTGGTTCCCAAATTCCATGGGGTTATGTCCCATCCCAAGCGCCAGAGAATGTTCCTCTGACAAAATGGCGGTGGCAGCAGTACCAAGACCAGGCACAGAGTTCAAGTGCAGACTCTCCTCTTGTTCCACTGTCAGTGCGGGGATGTCAGACCCAGCGGTGCCCCCGAAACCCAGACCAGGAGTGTGGTCAACACCTGTCACTGGATCAGAGTAACGCCAACCAGGTGCACGACGGCGACCTCTTGGTTGGGGAGGTGCTGTAAATAAAGTATCGAGACTTGGTGCCGGCCCAGTGCCCATCCATTCTCCGAATAGCTGCTCTGATTGGGTTCTCATAGTAGCGGTAACAAAACTACAATCATTTTCCCCATGGCCAAGACGCCCACAAGCAAAGCAGAAGTTTGAGAGTTTCTCATAACAAAATGCAATCCATAGTTTGGAATGATCTGACCGTGGTAGACCAAACCCAGGTGGAAGGGGTTTACTTATGTCAACCAAAACACGGACTCGGAGAAAGCCCCGAAGACCACCTGCTTGGACTGGGTCCTCAACTTGCAGAACATCATGAAACGATGTCGTTTCACTTGGTGTTGAAAAAAAAAAAACGTTGTTTCAGTTTTTTTTCCTTACCTTTTTTGTAATAAACTTATTGCAAGAATTAATAACTTTCTTTCTTTTTTTTTTCTAACTGCAACCCGCTGTAGCTTTTCTACTTACCTTTTTTTTTTTTTTTTTTTTTCTTCCTTTCTCTAAATTAATATATTAACACATAGACTATATATATATATATATATTGTATAGTACATGTAAAACCCTAATTTAGACCCTTACCAGATAACTCCATCAATTTCAAGAATTCTCTTCATCTTTCGACTGCAAGTAAGTTTTTTTTTTTTTTACGTACATGCATCATATTTGTATAATTTGACTGTAATAAACTGTAATTTGAAGTTCCGTATAATTTTTTTTCAGTTTTTTTTTATACTAGTTATCTTATTCATATTTGATAGTGGGAAATATCATTTTCATATTGATACAGTTGATCAATATGACAGTGATGCTAGTTTGAATGATATTAGTGTTGAGGAGTGGGATGAGTGAATTATGTTTTTGTTTTGATGTTGAATAAATATTTTATGTTTTGGGATTGATTATTATGCTTTGAATGACAATTAGTACTTATATTTGATTATATTTAAAAGATGGCTTATTATCACAAAAGGTCCCTAAGGTTTACGAAACTATCAGATTGCATCCTTAATGTTTTTTTGTGTCACTTATGGTCCTCAAAGTTAGTATGTGTGATCACAAATGGTCCTTGCCGTTAGGTTCCGTCAAAAACTCCGTTAGTTTGCTGACGTGGCATATATACATATCACAAAACATCCCTGAGGTTAACACATCTATCACAAATGGTCCCTGCAAATTTTTTTAATTTTTTAATTTAAAAATCATAAAATTTTGTTTTTGTTTTTTATAATATTTAAAAATATATATTGTATTTTAAATACATATGATACTATATTTTTGAAGATGAGGGCTCCACATATATGCCACACCAACAAACTAATGAAGTTTTTTTAAAAAAATAATCTAAAATTCAAAAAATTTAAAAATGGAAAAACCATTTATATAAGGATTTTAACCTTGAGGACCATTTATAAACCCTAGACCCTTGATTTTTTTCATTTTTAAATTTTATGAATTTTAAATTAATTTTTAAAAACTCCATTAGTTTGTTGATGTGACATATATGTGGAGCCCACATCTAAAATAATATAGTGTCATGTGTATTTAAAATACAATGTATATTTTAAAATAATTTAAAATTCATAAGATTTAAAAAAGAAAACCAAAATTTTATGAATTTTAAATGAAAAAAATTAAAAAAATTTGTAAGGACCATTTGTGATAGATGTGTAAACCTCAGGGATGTTTTGTGATATATATATATGCCACATCAGCAAACTAACGGAGTTTTTGACGGAACCTAACGGCAGGGACCATTTGTGATTACACATACTAACCTTGAGGACCACCAATGACACAAAAAAACATTAAGGATGCAATCTGATAGTTTCCTAAACCTTAGGGACCTTTTGTGATAATAAGCCTTAAAAGATTGTTATGGTTGAATAAGAATTAGTTGTACAATTTAATCGTATCGTATTATTCATAAATTTTTCTTATTAAAATAAATTAATATTCAAAAGGCTTACGCCTCAACGCTTCAAGGCTTACGCCTTGCATAGCGCTACTAAAAACGCCTCACCTATACGCCTCGCCTTTGAAAACATTGGTTTCTAAGTAAAGATGTGTAAAATTGAGAAATCGATTTGCACGTGGGAGATTCAAGTGTTTGGTAGGTAGTAAAGTTGCCTAGAAAATTAGTGAGAAAGTGATAAAGAATGAAAAGGGTATAGTGATTTGTTTTAATTGTTTGAGTTATCTTTTTGGAACAAAATTCTTATCTATTTATTTTCTAATTGTTTCCATTCTTATTTAAATGGAATTGCTAGTTGAAGTTCTCAATTGAAGTTCTTGCATTAAAATATGGCTTAACTACTGTTTCACCTCTTGAACGGACACTCATCTTACTTTAACCCCTGAAACTGAACTTTCCTCACTTAACCCTCTATAATCTCTGAAACTAATTTAACTGTTTTCCAATAACTAAATTGACTCATAATTAGGCAAACTCACAATTAAAGCACGATGCGGCCAACTGAACAAAATAAATTAATAGGCAACTCATAATAAGGCCAAATTAAACTGAGTTAGCTATATAGTTAGTTCTCAGGTTCATCCAGCTAATTAATGCTGTCATATATTTTGTGAGGAATTTTAATTAATATACAAATTTGTTTCTAGAACAAGAAATCTAATGCCCCTTTAATTGGAATGTAAAAAGAAAAAAAGAAAAAAAAAAGAAGAAGTAAATTAATCTAAAAGAAATTGATGCAAATTACTAATAATTATCATTAGTTGACAAAGTGGAATTCATCCGCAGCTTTACATCACGATGAACCAATCTACCCTTTCCTCCATGAAAAAATTCAACGTCTAACACATCTAAACTTCTATAATCAACGATGGTAAATCTTCCTCCAAAAGCTGATTGAATCATGGCGGATGAAACCACCATCTTCATTTCCAAGCTCAACCTCAAACGCCTTCTCTTCCTTTCCCTAATTGCCTTTTTATTAAGCTCTGGTACCCAATAGGGCTTCTCAGCACATGCTGAGTTGCTAATGTTCAGCTTCACCGTCCTCTGCTTCAGGCTCCCAATCTCCATCGGTGTTCTCAACCCCGAGGCGCATGAAAATCCGTAGTTTTTGTAATGAAGGAGGGTTTCGAGGTCGGACACGAGGATCGTGAGCTTGTTCTTGTGATAGTTTTGTATGGTGAGGGTGGCTTCCCATTTGGTGGTGTTCAATGGATGTGTGGATTTGGCATGGAAATTTGATGTTGACAAAGAATGCAAAATCACTTGAAGGGATTTTGATTTTGGACAATAGGTCTCAGACATGTATAGGACACCCACAAACAAGTACCCAAGAAACCCTAGAAAAGCAAGCACTGAAAGTACAATTTTTGTGATGGTTACTTCGGGTACTTGATCAGTATAATTGGCTTGTGAAGAAACCCTTTCTGCATGAGGGAAGGATAAGGAATGAATATTTCCCTTATAGTACTGCGTACTCATTTGAGAGTTTGAAACTCGCTCTTCTCTGACCTATTATGTCTCCTCCTTAATTCTTCACCGAGACCTATTATGTCTCCTCCTTAATTCTTCACCGAGAGGAGAAAAAAAATGGCCGAGTGGGGGGAAATTAAGGAGGCCTACGCAAGTAGGCAATGGAAAGGAGAGAGTATATTCATAAAAAAGGTGTGGTGTCATTACCTGTTTGCAGTTGGAAAGGTTTTGGGAGTTTTGGAAAGTTTTGTACCCAAAAACTAACTAATTGTGTATATTCTAAGATGTAATTGTCCATTGGTTGATCAGCAACTGAAGTTGTTTCTAATAAAACTAAAAGTTAATTAATTGGATAAATGTGTAAATAATCATTTACCCAAATCATGGTAAGTTTATAACTCACAGCTGGTACTTTGACTATGAATCTATGATCTAAAAAATTAATAAAAGTTTGTTCTTTGTTTTGTTATTTGACAATGTACTCAACTCTCGGATCTTGCTGGCTAACTGTTTATAATTGCTAATTCATATCATACTCATACCAACGCATGCACTAAACTGATTTCTGATGACATTTACATTATACAAAAAAATGTAAAGATCGAACTTGATGCAAGCCTTCCCTCGGCTACAACTCAGGGCAGTCCTTGGGTAAGTTCCGTCCATAGTTTTGACAATATAGCGATATTCTAAATACCTTAATTTTTTTTAGGGCGATAAATTGAAACTGATGTATTAAGTGGCATTTCTACAAAAACATCTTTTAAAAATATAGTGGGTGGGGAAATAAGTAGCAGATGAAAATAGCAGCACTCTTAATAGATAATTGGTTGATTTCATAAAATTTATTAATTGGCCCTTCATATTCATTTAATCTACAACTGGGCCAGGCCCATATAATTAAAGAAACATTTTGGCCACAAAATAAATAAAGAAACTATGGCTGTGATTCGAGTATAAATAACCCAAAAGCACTGAAAAACCAGAGTCGTCACCCATAGCTCGTTTCACTCCGCGCTTCGAGTCTTCCTCCATTGAAGCCATCCTCGCCCACCACTTCTCCGGTTCAACCCATCATCGCCTTCTCTCCCATCTCCAGGTATAGCTCGTTCTCTTGATTGGTTTCAGTCGATCAAGTTTTTTTTTTTTTTTTTTTCAAGGTTTTGATTAATTTTCCTCTCGTTAAGCCCTGATGCTCTCCCGCCTTTGATTTTTCAAATCAAAAATCTTTCTCTCTTCATTCTCTGTTATGTACGCGTTTTAGTTCGTCGTCAATTTAGGGTTTTCTTCTCAGTTCAAATTCCGTTATTTTCTTTGGCGGGCTAGCGTAATGCGGGTTTTCATTTTTGTATTTTTCGGGTTTTATATGATTGTTTCTATGGGTTTTTAGATGATTATGATGGTTTTACGATCTGGGTTTGACTTTTTATTTTTTAATTTTTAATTTTTAATTTTTTTTTAATAGATGGGCTTCATATATAATTTGTATGCAGGGTCCGTATTTTGAATGCGAAATGTGTTTCTTTGTTCTGTGAAATATTTAAAAGGTGATTACCAATTAGGGTTTTGAGGGACATATCAATTTTGATGGGGTTTGTTTGTCTTGAAAGTTTATAGGAGAAAAAATTGTTCTTAGTTGCTGTTTCCTGTGCTGTTTCGTTTAGTTTTCTGTTGTTTTGCCTTTAGTTTTCTGCTTCTTATTCTGAGCGTGTCTAATAATGTTTGAAAACAGGGTCCTCATTGCACATCCAATGTCTTTTGATCTCAACAACAAACATTCATCAATTATTGGACAATTTTATTTTATGAACCGAGGGAGGCTCTGGTGTTCGCGGAGGATCTTGTTCCGGCACTGGACTTGACCAAATTTTTTTTGGGAGTGGGCGTTGTTTATAATAGTGCATTATTTTCCTCACATCTTGTGAGGAATTTTTACAGTGGGATTTAAGGCTATTGTTAGATATTTGAGACTTTACATTTGGATTTTGTGATGGGGAAACCACCGTTGCCTCCTGGTTTCCGGTTTTCTCCAACTGATGTAGAACTTGTACGGTATTATTTGAAGAGGAAGGTAATGGGGAAAAGGCTCCATTTTAACTTCATTGCAGAGGTCGACATTCACAAGTATGCTCCTTGGGATCTTCCAGGTATATGTCATTCTAATTTCTCTTATTTGTTTTCTTCACTGTCATTTACCTTGGTTTTCCTACTTTGTATCATATAGTTTCTGACTGTGTTGTGCTTTTTATTTCTTCAGAAAAATCTGGCTGGCAAAGTGGAGATCTAAAGTGGTACTTCTTTTGTCCGACAGCAAGGAAGTATCCAACTGGAGTTAGAGTGCAACGTGGCACCGATTGTGGTTACTGGAAGTCCACGGGAAAGGATAGATCTGTTCTTTACAATGGTGAAGTTTCCGGGTGGAAAAAAATATTGATCTTTCATAAAGGTCGATCCCCAAAAGGAGAAAGAACAGATTGGGTTATGCACGAGTATAGGCTTGAAGCTAAGGACCTGGCTGATAGTGGTGTGCCACATGTAAATGACACTCTTCCTCTCACTATTTTGTATGCTTCTTTGTTTTCAATAAATTAGTCTGACACTCTGCAGTGATTTAGTAATATACTCTCCTTTTGTAAAAGGTTTGTTATTCTTTAATGTTTTACATGATTAGAATTTTTTTCATGCTGCTGAATTGGACTGATAATGTTAGATTTCCTTACTTCGTACAATTTGGTTTACTGCTTTTCATGGCTTGTGGGTTTTTGTTGAATAAGTTTTTTGTCTTTTTGGTGTTGCAGGACTCATATGTGATCTGTATGATTTTCCAAAAAGATGGGTGGGGGCCCAAAAATGGTGCACAATATGGTGCACCATTTAAAGAGGAAGACTGGACTGATGATGAGGCTGAAATTTGTTCAGAAGCAGTCCCACATGAAAACATGTCTGAGCCAAACCTTGTAGTGCAGAGCAACTGTAAGAGTTCTGTCACTACTAGCGGACATTCCCCGAAGGGTATACACATAGGTCCTTCTGAATCGTGCATATCAGATGTTTTACCACCTTCTGGCAATGTTCTCCAATTGGTTTCCAGTAATCATGTTACAATGGAGAAGCTTCATGGTTCCGATGATGATATCCTGTCAATGTTGAATTGCTTCACTGAAGGAAGCACTTCCTTAATGAAAGTAAATGACAAAAATGAGGTGTGTAATGCGCCCTTCTCTTTTTTCTACATGTAATATATATCATTCCTGATCCATAGCAAGTGGAAATGCAAATCATGATCTAATTTATGCAATCAGGATAGGTTTATGTTGTGACACTCTGCTCGTGCCATAGATTTCCAATTTCAGATGTGCTAATGTGGCACAATATAGTTGGGTATATTTTACTTTTGTCATTGATGTCATCCAGGTTGTTGAAAGAGACAAATTAGCCTTGGTTTTTGTTTTTTTTTCTGATGAGGGTCTTGAGTGCTCTGCAAATCTGTGCATCTGTAGTTTGCGTTATTTCCTTCCCCTCTCTCTCTCTCTCTCTCTCTCCCCTTTGGAGAGGTTTGGTGCTTCTCTTACTGTGTTTCTGTGTTTACTTTTCCTTGATGGAAGGCAAATTTTCCTATTCTTTATTCATGGAGAAATGATATGTTATTTATTAACTATAGTGTGCAAATGTTATTTCTTGAAGCTAGAGTTTTAATCTAGATGGTATAACTAGAAAAGTTGATGGCTTTGAATTTCAATTTTGAAAATTTCACTACATACTGGAGCCTCTTGAATGTTCTTATATGCACCTATATCTGTTAAAAGAAAAAAATTAATTCCATAAGTACATTAGTACAAATAAATTATCTTGCTAATGTTCTTCAAACTTCTAATGTAAAACTTCCTCACGGTTTGCAGGAGCTTGGTAATGTCATTCATTCTGGATATGCTAGTGCTACACCTAATGTCAATAGTGATGATATTTATGAAGATTTAGGAGACTTGGGGAAGACGGCTAGAGTGAGTGAAGATGAATTTTATTTCTCCAATGTGCATAATTCAATCTGTGCTCCGGCTCAAATGCCGCTAGGTGACAATGGGCAATTCTTGGAGCTGGATGATCTATCATGGTAAACCGTTGAATTGCCATGATTTGACATATACTCAGCCTCCTACTTCGATGGGAGAGACGCCATTTCCGGTTGAAGACGAGTTGAATGTGTTTGATAACTTCAACTTCTGAAATTATTGTTGCTCTTCAGTCTTTCAGATCAAATTTGTTAACCGGTTTGCTAACTTTCAGAAGTTCACCTTATCAGACACAACTTTGAGTTGCTTCCGCACATTCATTTTTATTGTTGGGACGGAACAATACTAAAAATTGTGTTTACCGCATTGTATTAACAATTATCAGGTTTACCTGGGATTACACTTGTTTTATGTCTATAATCTTAAACTAGACTTGTGTACTTTCGTAGTGTGTTTCTTTTGGGTCAATAACGTTGAGGTTATAATCATGAGGTTGTTTCTTGGATTATGTTTTTACTGCACCATCTTTTTGGGTCAATAACTCTAATTTTGCACTTTGGAAGATCAAACCAAACTCTTGCAACCTACTCATTTCACTTTCCCAACGGCATCAAACCAAATTCTTTTACAAGCGTGACAACGGACTTCTACATTTTTTTTCAGTACAAGCGATTCCAGAAAAGGGAACAATGGACTTTACATTAAGCTATATATTTTCGGTTTTTCCAATCAAACTTGTATTTTCCATGACCTCTTCTTGTCAAAACCCCAACAACCAGCAATGCATTTTTTTGAGGGGTGAAATGTGAGGTTGTTGATGAACTTTAATCAGCAATCACTTCCACCCAAAGTCAAACATCCAAAAACCAATGAAAACAAAGGGTGATTAAATTCTAATTTCTAATTCATATACAATTAAAATTAATTGAGAAAAAAAAGGGTCATAGATTGTAAACCAAAACGAAATGAAATATTTTTAAATTAATTTCAGCAAATACCCCAATAACAAAAACAAAACAAAACCTTGAAATCCAGTTTTAAATCTCAAAGCTCAGAATATTTTGAAAGAAAAAACCCACAAAAAAAGAAGAAGAGAACATTAATAAATCATATGTGGGAGATAGAGAGAGAGTCAGAAATCTCGTGTGGAAGTGCCGCTCATAGAAACCAAGAGATGCCTGGTACTGCGTTTGCACATTGAATTTCATCATCCCCTCTCCTCCTTCATATATACATATATATATTAACACAAAACCCTAATTACAGAACCACACAACGCCATTGAAATTCACACGAGCTTTGTTTGGATCGGATAGCAGAGGCTGCTGAGGCTTGCCTTTTATAAAGAACGCTGCTCCTCATAGCGGTGCCCTAGCCTCGCCTTACGGAGTCGTTGGCCCCAAGCTCTTTCTACGTCGTCGTTTTGAATTAGAGTGGGCCCTAACCTCTTACTACGATCGGATTGGCCCGGCCCATATTTAAGCTGGCCCAAACAAATAAGAAACTCCTTTTTAAATTTTTTGGGGTAAAAAAAATAAATATAGGTCATAAAATAAATAAAGACATTTCTTTGGGTCGGAAACTAAATACACAACTATTCTGGCCAGAAAGTAAATAATAAAACTTTAAACGCGTTATAAATCGACTAAGTAGCGTGACGAAAACAAAACACTCCGCTCTCTACTGCTGTGTTCTCAGTTCGCTCGTCGTCTGTTCCTGCCTTTCAATCTCGTTCTCCATTTTAGGTATTTCTCTCTCTTTCGATTCAAATTTTCGATTTCTCTGGTTCTTGTTTCTAGGGTTTGATTCATTTTGTTTATTTATCTTTCTCTTTCTTTTTCTTTATTTTTTTCTTTCGTTCACGTCTTTGTTTTTCGTCAATGTAGTTCTTTTTCGTCAATTCAAATTTTGTTATCTCTTTTCGTTCACGTCTTTGTTTTTCGTCAATGTAGTTCTTTTTCTTCAATTCAAATTTTGTTATCTCTTACGGGTTCGTGGGTAGGTGACGGAATTTGAATATTGAATATAATTTGGAGATTATTCGCATACGTTGATTCTGTGTTTCAATATGGGTTCTTTCTTTTTGCGATCTAGGGTTTGTGGTTTTTTTTTTTTTGGGTTTTGAATTTTGTTGCTTTACGAGAATTATGCTCATTTTACGATCTGGGTTTGAATTTTTTTTCCTATCTGGTTATTTTGATGATTCGTATGTGGGATTACTTCTTTTAAATTCAATGTGTCTTGCTGTTGAATATTTTATATCGATTATCAATTAGGTTTTTTGACAATTCAAATATCAATTTTATGCGATGTTGTTTTGTCTTGAGTTTTTTTTTATATATAAAAGAGTTTACTGCTTCCTGTGTTTCGTTGCTTATTCGTAGTTATTTTGCCTTTGGTTTTCTGCTGCTTAACGAAGTTTATGTGTAATAATGTTGGAAACAGGGTCTTCATTTTGCACCCGATGTCTTTTGATCACAACAAGGAACATTCATCAATTATTATAGCATTTTGTTTTATGAACCGAGGCAGACTGTGGTTGCGGAGGATATTGTTTCGGCACTGGACTTGAAACTCCTTTTCTTTGGAGGAAAGGTTCTTGATTCATTCACTTCTTGTGAGGAATTTCTAGTTTGAGATTTAAGGGTTCTTATTAGATAGGGGGACTCTCATGGGGAAATCATCCTTGGCTCCTGGGTTTCGGTTCAAGCCAACTGATGTTGAGCTTGTGCAATACTACTTGAAGAGAAAGTTACTGGGGAAAAGGCTTGGTTTTAAAGTCATTGCAGAGGTTGACATTTACAAGTATGATCCTTGGGATCTTCCAGGTATAGGTCACTTCACATTCTCGCCTTTGAATTCTTTATCTATCATCCAGTTCATTCTTTGTATTATTTAATTTCTTACTGTGTTTTGTTTTTCCTTTCTAGACAAATCTTGCTGGGAAAGTGGGGATCTGAAATGGTATTTCTTTTGTCCGAGAGAAAAGAAGTATCGTAATGGGAATAGAATTCAACGTGCCACTGAAGGTGGTTACTGGAAGACCACGGGAAAGGATAGATCGGTTCTTTACAGTGGTGAAGTTGTTGGGTGGATAAAAACTTTAATTTTTCACACTGGTCGAGCCCCACGAGGAGATCGAACAAATTGGGTTATGCATGAGTATAGGCTTGAAGATCAGGGCCTGGCTGATAAGGGTGTGCCTCTGGTAATTGCTACTCTTCCTCCTTTAATTATTTTTATTTATTCCTTTTATTCAATGGAATTTTTTCATGCTGCTGAATTGGACTGATAATGTTACTTTTCCTCTACTTCATACAATTTGTTTTACTGCTTTTCATGGCTTGTGAGTTTTTGTTGAATAAGTTTTGTGGCTTTTTGGTGTTGCAGGACTCATATGTGATCTGTATGATTTTCGAAAAAGATGGGTTGGGGCCAAAAATTGGTGCACAATATGGTGCACCCTTCAAAGAGGAAGACTGGACTGATGATGAAGCTGAAATTTGTTCAGAAGCAATCCCACATGAAAATATGTCTGAGCCAAACCTTGTAGTGCTGAGCAACTGTAATAGTTCCATCACTACTAGCGGACATTCGCCGAAGGGTATACACACAAGTCCTTCTGAATCGTGCATATCAGATGTTATACCCCCTTCTTGCAATGTTCACCAATTGGTTTCCAGTAATCATGTTACAATGGATAAGCTTCATGGTTCCGATGATGATATCCTGTCAATGTTGAATTGCTTCACTGAAGGAAGCACTTCCTTAATTAAAGAAAATGACAAAAATGAGGTGTGTAATGCACCCTTCTCTTTTTTCTACATGTAGTGTATATCATTCCTGATCTATAGCAAGTGGAAATGCAAATCATGATCTAATTTATGCAATCAGGATAGGTTTATGTTGTGACACTCTGCTCGTGCCATAGATTTCCAATTTCAGATGTGCTAATGTGGCACAATATAGTTGGGTATATTTTATTTTTGTCATTGATGTCATCCAGGTTGTTGAAAGAGAAAAATTAGCCTTTTTTTTATTTTTTATTTTTCTGATGAGGGTCTTGAGTGCTCTGCAAATTCCGTGCATCTGTAGTTTGCGTTATTTCCTTCATCTCTCTCTCTCTCTCTCTCTCTCTCTCTCAGCAACCTAATTGGTTCCTTTTTTCTTTTTCATACTGCTTTATTTTGGAGAGGTTTGGTGCTTCTCTGACTGTTTTTCTGTTTTTACTTTTCCATGGATGGAGGGCAAATTTTCCTATTCTTTATTCATGGAGAAATGATATGTTATTAATTATAGTGCAAATGTTATTTCTTGAAGCTAGAGTTTTAAACTAGATGGCGTAACTAGAAAAGTTGATGGCTTTGAATTTCAATTTTGAAAATTTCATTACATGCTGGAGCCTCTTGGATGTTCTTATATGCACCTATATCTGTTAAAAGAAAAAAAATGGTTCCATAAGTACATTAGTACAAATAAATTATCTTGCTAATGTTCTTTAAACTTCTAATGTATGCTAATGTAAAACATCCTCACGGTTTGCAGGAGCTTGGTAATGTCATTCCTTCTGGAAATGCTAGTGCTACACCCAATTTCAATGGTGATGATATTTATGAAGATTTAGGAGATTTGGGGAAGATGGCTAGAGTGAGTGAAGATGAATATAATTTCTCCAATGTGCATAATTCAATCCGTGCCCCGGCTCAAATGCAGCTAGGTGACAATGAGCAATTCTTGGAGCTGGATGATCTATCTTGGTAAACCGTTGAATTGCCATGATTCATATACTCAGCCTCCTACTTTGATGGGAGAGACGCCTATTCTGGTTGAAGACGAGTTGAATTTGTTTGATAACTTTAACTTCTGAAATTATTTTTGCTCTCTAGTCCTTCAGATCAAATTTGTTAACCAGTTTGCTAACTTTCAGAAGTTCACCTTATCAGGCACAACTTTGAGTTGCCTCTGCACATTCATTTTCATTGTTGGGATGGAACGGTACTGAAAATTGTGTTTACCGTATTGTATTAAAAATTATCAGGTTTACCTGGGATTACCGTATTGTTTTACTATAATCTTTTACGAGGGTTTACGCTTAAACTATGCTTGTGTACTTTCGTAGTGTGTTTCTTTTGGGTCAATAACGTTGAGGTTATAATCAAGAGGTTGTGACTTGGCTTATGTTTTTTCATTCACGTGTACTTGTGTTATTGTTGCTTTTGCATTGTGAAATTCTTTCTTGTCTTATGCCTCAGTCATATTATCTCAGTATTTGAACATTTTTTATTTATATTTAAAAAACTATTTTAGCGAGGTTTTATTTATTTATTTGCTTCAATATTTCGTTGAATTTAACATAATGAATTGAACCTTTTTTTAATGTTTTTTAATTTTGTTTTTAAAATGTTTATTTTATCAAGTTCTGGGCGTTTTTCTCTAATTTTAATCTTTAAAGATTTGATTTTACCTTCTTGTTTTTCTTAAAAAATATTGTATGTGTTCCGGCACACAAATATTCGAAGAGGATCAAATCAAACCTGTTCGAAGTCAGTCACACATTCCCTGTCCGTAGTAGAGTTTGGCCTAAGCATGACTCATGAGGACATTCGGAAGTGAGGATTTTTGAAAAATTAATTCGAATAAATAAATAAATAGCCACCCAAGAGTAAGTTCCAACGCAAATTTTGATGATATTCGCATCATGTCGGGCAAAACTCTAATTTTCAACTTTGGAAGATCGCACCTAACTCAAGCAATCTACTCATTTCACTTTCCCGACGAGATCGCACTAAATTCTCTTACAAGCTTCAGCCTTACGAGTAGTGACAATGGACTTTTAAAAGATGAGTGGGAACATATAATTTTCAAGAAAGGGAGTGTAAGTAAACAGAAGAGGAGTAACCTATATAGTTTGGGTTTTTGCAATCAAACTTTCCATAGCCTCTTCTGGTCAAAATTTCGACAATCAGTAATCAGCAGCAGTACATTTTTTTTTTTTGGTCAATAAGAACTTTCATTAACATGAGAGCAACCCAACAGATTACAACTCAACAAGAGGAAAAGCAAAGCCATGCGACAGAAACAGAAGTGCATGCACAGCAAAACTCAATACACCCATACAAGCTGCTACAAGAAAGAGCCCCACAGTGTGGGAGTGGTTCGACAATCCAGAAACAGAGAGTCTTGGCCATCTTGAACAGCACATGCTATGTGGAGGCTGAAGGAGGGCAGGGAAGGCCGTCACGATTTAAGATATGAACAAGAGAGGTGGGGGGCCTGGATACCCAGACTTCCGGACTCGACCTCGATAGTGCTAGCGACGCAAGGTGATCTGCCGCTTCATTGTTTTTCCTATTGGTCCAAACCCAGTTACAGTTTGAGAAATTGGAGTTGCATTCACGGATCCTTGATAGAAGTGGATAGAGATTCCATCTTCCACGTTTTATGTTTCCTTTCACGCTCTCGATCAGCTCTTTGGAATCAGATTCAAAGCAAACCTCTGATAAGCCCAGCTCATATGCCCATTTGCAACCCTCAAAACCAGCAATTGCCTCAGCCATGATCGCAGAATCCGCATGGAAAGATAGGCATTTCGCTCCCCTGAACTCACCATTGGCATTTCGTGCAATAAGGCCTGCTCCTGCTTTGCCAGAGGATGCCGACCAAGCAGCATCAAAGTTAACTTTAATAACATGGGCTTCCGGTGCGGTCCAAAGGGTAGGACTTGGAGAGGGTTGTTGATGAACTTTAACCAGCAATCAACAATACATTTTTGTTGGTCAAATTCAAGGTTGTTGATGAACTTTAACCAGCAATCAACAATACATTAGCAATGGAACTTTAACAAAATGTGATATTGTCGATGAGCTTTTTTTTTTTTTGGGTAATGGAACTTTAACAAATGGAGATTTACATTCTCTCTTAATTGTTATTTACTTAAAATCCAATTCCATTCAACGCACAAATCTAAATTCAAATTGGATCAATTTGAAACATTTACTTTTAATTTGTATGGTTTTTTTATTTGGGTGGGTTTTTGACCGAAACGGTCCCCTAACTTTTGCTCCAATATCATTTTAGTTCACCAACTAAAATTTTCATTTCAATCGTCTTCCAACTCTTCATTTGGTATCAAAACTGTCCTACCATCCAATTTTCGGTTAAATTGAGTCACGTGGATGACACATGCTCCAATTTTAAGGGTAAATTGGACTTTTTAATCACACAGAAATTAAAACCCCCACCCACCCACCTCCACACAAAAATCTGGGTTTGATTGTTTATCGGTTACTCTTTTTTTGTAATTTTATTTTTGTATTTATCTGATTTAACTTTTTAAATTAATTTAAACAATAGAGAATTTTTTAAATTAATTTTTAAGTCATTCTCAGCTATAAAAAAAAAGCCCTGGGGCTGGTGAGTGAACTACAGTAGGTGGCTGGTAATTTTTTATTTTTTAAAGTTTCATAATAGTTTCCTTTAATTATTAATTATTTATATTTTCATTCTTATGGACAGTTTTCCTTCAATTTAACGGTAATATTAAGTATTAACAGTCTTTAATAGTGAGATTGTTTTGATACCAAATAAAGAGTTGGAGGACTATTGAAATGAAAAATTTAATTGGTGGACCAAAAGTCGCTATATCCACTGATACCTCATCACCAGTCAACAAATCATCTTATAATTTTTACAGCATTTGGAAACTATTAGCTTTGCATATAAAAAATTGTTGTCGTTGGGTAGCAAATTTGGTAAGGTTGGAATGAGATTTTAGACTTGAACAGAAAACTAAAAAGGAGAAACAAGTAATTGAGAAAACACTGTAGATTTTATTGAAGTAGGATTACAACTCCATGGCCGATATAGCTCACCTCAAATGGTTGATATAAAACATACACCACATATTGAATGACAGATCCATTTGAGGGCGAGTGACGACTATTGGCCCTACTCACTTACAAAAAGGGCTAATTGATTTTAACCTTATTTGCGTGGTTGGTAAAAATCGTATCAATAAGTTAACAGTAGCTTTTGATCTACTTTGATTAGCATACCTCTTGTGTTTAAGAGATATAATAGCAACTGGTGATTAAGTTTCTATGTTAGATAGTAGTTGGTGGTTAGCATTTACTCCCATATTCTAGGATGTTATTGTTCTGTTATAAAAAGCCCTGTATCTGCAGCAGTTTATGGCAAGAAGCAACAAAAAATTCAGACGACCTTACCAGAGCTCTTTAGAATATAATATATCAGCCCTGTCTCTACTGTCTTCTTTTTTGTTTGTATAGTTTCTATTTCTCTCAGGGTCTCTACTGTCTTCCCTAGCTAGCTAGTTCCTACTCTGTTCTACTGCATTCACCCAACTTTGACTTGAAGCAAGCTACAATATCTATCGTTTTATCTCAGGCTCCTCTACCTCCAGTATTTGGTAAGTATGCATATAATTATACTTAATTATCTGTTAGCTCTTGAGTGCTCATAGTCATGCTCATAGTTAATTTACTATAATTAAAAAGACACTCATACTCATAGTCATGGATTGATCTCCGCGACATTGTGTAGATCGGAGCAGCGTTCAAGTCCATATATGGCGGAAAAAGTGCCACGCGTGCCCACCAATGAGGACACAGTTGCGAGCATGAGCAAAGCGGCTGACCACCCCAAAGCCCTCGTAAGACCGCTGCGTTCTGCTTTGACGGATTTAGAATTTCCAACCACGGATGGCGATGAAGATTCATATATGGCGGACGAATTAGCGTCTGACCACCGCGAAATAAGGGATCTAAAATTCCCCCTGAGGCAAATATAGACTTTGGTCACCATAAAATGAGGGAGGCACTGAATCTGAATGTAACAGAACCATTCGATCAAAGACTGGTTGAGCAAATAGGTGGCGATGAAGGTTCAAGTAGCTTGCGCTTGTTCCTTCAGTTGTACGGCTACGCAACTCAGGGAAAGATAGATAGCTTTAAGGACACCATTGAAAGGAAGCTTGAGGCCGATAAAGCACATGATCCCAATGCTAGAGTTTGGCTTCTGTCTGGCCTAAGCCCCCATAAGAACACACTCCTTCACATAGCTGCGAGCTTCGGCCATGCGAAACTAGCAGCCGAGATCCTAGACCTTCACAAGCCCCTTTTGTTTGAGAAAAACTTTGACGGAGACACTGCCCTCCATATTGCGGCCAAAACCGGGGAATTAGATACCACAAACACTCTTCTCCGTGAAGCCCGAGGCGTTGATAATAATGATCATGATGTATCCAGGTTGCTGAAATCGGTGAATGTTGAGATGAACACTCCCTTGCACGAGGCCCTGATTCATGGTCACCAAGAAGTAGCAAAGTGTTTGATCGAGGCCAATTCTGCCTTCCCTTTTGATTATAATAACGAACAAAAGTCCTCTTTGTATCTGGCCGCTGAGGAAGGGTATGTTGAGATCGTGAAGCTACTAAACAAAAG
This sequence comes from Prunus avium, assembly GCF_965620075.1. Lineage (NCBI taxonomy): Eukaryota > Viridiplantae > Streptophyta > Magnoliopsida > Rosales > Rosaceae > Prunus > Prunus avium. The sequence goes on from NC_142291.1 coordinate 4,318,176, forward strand.
AGTTGAGCCAAAGACAGAAGTTCGTGTCCCTGGCAAGTCCCCGTTGCATGGTGCAATTCTAGGCCGCCGGAACAAAGGTACCGGTATTTTTTCAACTTCAAAGAAAAACGTTCATTATAATGATATATATTGTTCTAACTTATACTTGATTTCATTAGAACTCTTAGAGATAATATCAAGTATGGAGGAAACGTTTAAGAGCCCAAAAGATGAGGAAGGGAGGACTCCACTACATTGTGCAGCATCAATTGGTTATCTGGAAGGGGTTCGTTTCTTATTAGAAAGACACCTCTCCGATTCTCAACAGGTGGATCATGGTGGCAACTTTCCAATCCATTCAGCATCAAGCAAAGGTCATGTCAATATTGTTAAAGAGCTGCTTCGACATTGTCCCGATTCAAAGGAATTGAAGAACTGTAATGGCGAAAATATACTCCATGTTGCAGCAAGATGCGGCAAAGACAATCTTGTCAAATATTTTCTCAAAAAGGGTGAGTTTCAAATGTTGATAAACCAAAAAGACATGAAAGGAAATACTCCTATACATTTGGCGGCGATGCACCACCATCCCAAGGTTGTCTACAGATTGGCTTGGGATACAAGGACAAACATAAAGCTCTTGAATGGTGGCGACATGACAGCTCTTGACATTACAGAAAGCACATCGGAAACTATTGCATCATATCGTGGGGTAAGTTAGCACTATATCTACTTTTATGACATTACTGATGATGATGATTTTGGCTATCATTTCTAAGGGCAGTATCCTTGTTCTATTTAGTGTGTTGGGAACAAGTGCGCATGAATTCCAGTTTGGTATATTCTCAAAGAAATTGAACAGACAACTAAAAGGAGTAAAAACTTGTCCTTGTATGTGGATTAGGTTAAAACTAAAAGAAATTGAACAGACAACTAAAAGAAATTGAACAGACAAAATGGTAAAAACTTGGACAATTTGATGCTGAAAAAACTGATGTATCTAAAAGGGTGTCAGATAAGAAAAATACTTGTAAGTGAATTAGTAGCTGCATAACCAAGAGAGGCACATGTCCAGCCTCTAAGGGCGGATGCACAGAGGGCCAAATATGGTCAAGCGACCCCGTGAACTCCATAAATTTTCTCTACAAGCTCTGTCGGTGACCCCTTGAAAGTGGCCACCAACTGCTCGACGAAATCCCTCAAAGATAGAGGCAATTAAAACGTTATGAGAGTTGGATTTACCTCGGGGGTTTTGACTTGGATATAACATGCACGGGTGTATTTTGGCTTAGTATATATAAAAAAGCTAGTTAATATAATGCTGATCAATGTTCAAAAGCTAGTTCACATTAAAATTTGGAGGAGGGGATGAGATGAGAGGGGAAGGTATGAGAGACTGAGGTTTGAGAGTTAGCGGTGACCACTAATAATGGAAATTATGGAATAAGGAATTGATGAAACACATAAAATAAAATGATTTTGGCTCCTCGGGCACACCCTCAACAGGAGAAATTAGTTGACGAGACAGACAGTAACATCACATGGACAGTATAAATACTCACAAATATGAATAAAAGTAGTATCTTCTAATTTTTCTTGGTATTTTTCTTTTACAAAATATTTGAAATTTTTTACACATTGATCTCTTCGGAGGCAAAATCCCTGATCCATCACTGTTCATCTATCTATTCATCTAAATAGTTACAGAGAGAAAAAAAAAAAGGTAATGATTTCCCCACTCCAATTTTATCCACTTACACTCCTTTTTTTAGTTATAAAATGGAATGTAAGTGAATAAAATTGGAGTGGGGAAATCATCCCTGATCCATCACTGTTCATCTATCTATTCATCTAAATAGTTAAAGAGAGAAAAAAAAAAAAAGATAAATAGTTCCAATTTGTTGATCGGATAATGAATAATAAAATTAACTATATTAAGAGAGAATTGTAACCTATATATAATGGTCTATTATTGCCCTAAATTATTGTAGTGACATTACACTTTTTTCTATTATAAAAATTTCAAAGGAAAACCGTCTAAGTAGCAAACACTTCCCATTGACCCAAAAAAAAAAAAAAGAGTAGCAAACACTTCCAATGTTAAGTTAGATACTTCTGGTCAATGTTACACTTTTTTTTTTTTGTCAGGGTCAATGTTACAATAATATCATCTTTACCTAACAGTATCACGCATACACCAAAACATTATTGCACCTTTAGGTCATACCAGGTCAGCAAAAGAAAATCTATGATGTCATGATATGGGGTAAGGTCACCTAACCCAAAATTTATTTGAACTACCATTGATTTCTTAAAACAAACTGAACTCCAAAACCTCATAAAAAAGTCCAAAACACTCAATAGGGCATCAAAGTAATTTAATAATCAAAATTAAATTCAATAGGGCCAGCTTTCATTTTTTGGGTTTGTTTATAGAAATTAAATGGTGTTGAGTTTGTTTTTAATTTTAGTGCTAAGAATGGATATATAACTAAATATCTCAAAAAATAAATAAAACAATTCAGCCCAGCCAATATATAAACCACAAAACGGAGATTCAACAATTCTCACTCTACAAATCACTTCCACCCAAAGCCAAACATCCAAAAACCAATTAAAATAACAAACAACAACCAATTAACTTCTAATTTTCTAAACTGAAAGAGTAAGGGTTTATGGCCAGGCCCTGCCCGGCCTGGCCCATATTTAGGCTGGCCCAAACAAATAAAGAAACTCCTTTTTAAATTTATTTGGGGTTGAAAAAAAGCAAATATGGGCCATAAAATGAATAAAGACATTTCTTTGGGTCCAAAACTAAATAAACAACTATTCTGACAATAAAGTAATAATAAATATTTAACCGCGTTATAAATTGACCAAGTAGCGTAACGAAAACAAAACACTCCGCACTCTACTGCAGTGTTCTCAGTTCGCTCGTCGTCTGTTCCTGCCTTTCAATCTCGTTCTCCATTTTAGGTATTTCTCACTCTTTCGATTCAACTTTTCAATTTCTCTGGTTCTTGTTTCTAGGGTTTGATTCATTTTCTTTATTTATCTCTCTCTCTCTCTTCTTTCGTTCACGTCTTTGTTTTTGGTCAATGTAGTTCTTTTTCGTCAATTCAAATATTGTTATCTCTTACGGGTTCGTGGGTAGGTGATGGAATTTGAATATTGAATATAATTTAAGGAGATTATTCGCATACGTTGATTCTGTGTTTCAATTTGGGTTCTTTCTTTTTGCGATCTAGGGTTTGTGTGTTTTTATGTGGGTTTTGAATTTTATTGCTTTCTGGGTTATATGATTATTGGCTTGATTTGTTTCGAGAAATCTGCTCATTTTACGAGTTTATCGTTCTTTCTTTTTGCTTGCTAGGGTTTGTGGGTTTTTATTAGGGTTTTCAATTTTATTGCTTTCTGGTTTAGATGATCATTCGTATGATTTTGTCTTGAATTTTTTTTATTATATATAAAAGAGTTTACTGCTTCCTGTGTTTCATTGCTTAGTTCGTAGTTATTTTGCGTTTGGTTTTCTGTTGCCTAACGAAGTTTATGTGTAATAATGTTGGAAACAGGGCCTTCATTTTGCACCCGATGTCTTTTGATCACAACAAGGAACATTCATCAATTATTAGAGCATTTTGTTTTATGAACCGAGGCAGACTCTGGTTGAGGAGGATATTGTTTCGGGACTGGACTTGACTCTCCTTTTCTTTGGAGGAGGGGGTCTTGATTCCTTCACTTCTAGTGAGGAATTTCTAGTTTGAGATTTAAGGGATCTAAGAAGTGAAGGAATTTCTAGTTTTTTCTAGTTTGAGATTTAAGGGTTCGTATTAATAAGGGGACTCTCATGGGGAAATCATCCTTGGCTCCTGGGTTTCGGTTCAAGCCAACTGATGTTGAGCTTGTGCAATACTACTTGAAGAGAAAGTTACTGGGGAAAAGGCTCGGTTTTAAAGTCATTGCAGAGGTTGACATTTACAAGTATGATCCTTGGGATCTTCCAGGTATAGGTCACTTCACTTTCTCGCCTTTGAATTCCTTATCTATCATCTAGTGCATTCTTTGTATTATTTAGTTTCTTACTGTGTTTTGTTTTTCCTTTCCAGACAAATCTTGCTGGGATTGTGGAGATCTGAAATGGTATTTCTTTTGTCCGAGAGAAAAGAAATATCGTAATGGGAATAGAATTCAACGTGCCACTGAAGGTGGTTACTGGAAGACCACGGGAAAGGATAGATCGGTTCTTTACAGTGGTGAAGTTGTTGGGTGGATAAAAACTTTAATTTTTCACACTGGTCGAGCCCCACGTGGAGATCGAACAAATTGGGTTATGCATGAGTATAGGCTTGAAGATCAGGGCCTGGCTGATAGGGGTGTGCCTCTGGTAATTGCTACTCTTCCTCCTTTAATTATTTTTATTTCTTCCTTTTTATTCAATGGAATTTTTGTGCGATGTAAAAAAATTAAATTTCTTCTGCTGCAACTGATTATAATTTTTTCATGCATCCAAATTGGATTGATCATGTTGCTATTTCCATTCCCTTATTCTTTGTTATATTGCTGCTGATGGTTGGTCAGTTGATATTGATCTTAGTTGGCTCTTTCGATGTTGCAGGACTCATATGTGCTCTGCATGATTTTCCAAAAAGAAGGGCTAGGGCCAAGAATTGGTGCACAATATGGTGCACCCTTTAAAGAGGAAGACTGGAGTGATGATGAGGTTGAAATTAGTTCAGAAGCAGTCCAAGTTGCAATCACGCCTGAGCCAGATCTTGGGTTGCCTTGCAATTATATCAGCCCAACCGCTACTAATGCACATTCTGTTGGGGATATTGGCATAGGTCCATCTGGATCAGGCATTTGTGATATTTTACCACCTTTTTGTGAGGTTTCCCAGCCGGTTTCCAGTAATTACGTTACACTGGAGATGCCTCATGCTTCTGTTGGTGATGATATAATTTCAATGTTCGATTGCTTTACAGAAGAAAGTGCTCTCTATATAGATGAACCTAAAAAAATTGAGGCGGAAGGTCGTTTAGAAACAGTCCAAAATGCAAACATGCCTAGTACACATTCCCCTGAAGTTATAGGCGTAGGTCCTTCATTCGAATCATGCGGATTTGATGTCTTACCACCTTGCAATGTTATCGAATCGGTTTCCTGTAATTTTGTTACAATGGAGAACCCTCCTGCTTCTAATGGTGATGAGACCCTGCCAATTATGGATTGCTTTGCAGAAGAAAGCACGTTTCTTGTGAATAATAATGGCAAAAATGAGGTGTGTAATGCGCTCTTCCCTTTTCTTTACATGTAGTATTGGCATGTAACATTCTTGATTTTAGTGGCAAGTGGAAATGCAAATTAGGATTTAATATTTGGATTCAATTTTTTTTTTTCTGAGTACTGTTATCATTTACTGCATGTACTGATGTGTTTGCATTTTCATCTTGGCTTTTTCCAGTCATAAGTATGCCGATTTTTTATTTGTTTATGTGAATCTTGCAATGCCTTTGGTGTTTATTTGACTGAGAAGTCTTTTCTTTCCTATTTGTGTTATCATTTTAAAACACTCTCTGTGCGTGTGTTGTAGCTTGCCAATACATATTTGCAAATGCTGTAACTAATTAGTGTCCTTTATGCTATCTGATGCTTCTTTCAGATATGTTTGGTTCTTGCCACTGTTTCCTTTCCCATAGCTGGAGAGTAAAGAAAAACCCTGCTTTATTTTGCTAGGAGTAATTGTATTCTATTATCCTCTGCTGATGAGGAGTTTCTTTCTCTTCCTCCTTTCTTGATCATGCTCTCTTGTTTTTCCAATGAGCAATGATATGTTACTGCTTATAGTAATATCTGACTGACTGTTCTTAACTACAGAATGTCATTGCTTGAAGCATGAGTTTTAAACTAGATGGTGTAATTTCCATACTGTTATTACGTTTTAATTTTTCTTACATGCATCTGTATCTGTTAATACAAGTATATGGCTTCCCAAAGTGTATTAATATGTGCATATTATCCTGCAGGAACTTAATAATCTCGAACATTTTGGCAATGCAACACCTCATTTTAATACAAGCAACATATATGAAGATCTAGGAGACTTGGAAAACTTGGGTAGAGTTGGTGAAGTTGGATATAATTTCTGCAGTGAGCCTGATTCTAGGAGCCATTTTCTGGAGCTATATGATCTCGACCAACCTCAACATCCTAATCTCTTCCTTTAGTTATGTAATTTTTATGTCAAGTTTACTTTGCATTGATGGTTACCGATTCCGGATTTTATTTTGTTTTCAACTATATTATCCAATCATGTATCCCTTTATGTTTCTTAGCTTGTATTACCTTTGCTGCCTTTGGGCTGTTTAATGAATTATTCACTATTGACCAAAGGAAAATTTATCGCTAGAAGTGTAAATCTAAGCTTGAGCATTTCCAGAAACACTACTCTCTTTTTTGGTTGCTAATTCTTAGTTAAAATGGGTACAAAGTTATTTTGAATGAAATACAAAGAGGGAAGGATTTTGGCGGAAATACAAAGAGGGAAGGATTCAGACCACGTTTTCTTTTACTTGTTTTCATCGTCCCTCGTATTCTCCATCTCTGTTTCACATTTTCTTTTCCCTTCTTATCTCTCTCTACTTTCTCTCTTTGAAAATTCTAGTTTTATTATCTACAACCATAGCAACTAGGGTTATTGAAAAAAAAAAGTTAACAAGACTTGCTGATTTCCCCAAAAATTGAACGACCGATTTGTCTCGACCGCGGAAAAGGTTCCCAACCAATTCAAGAAATATTACTTGCAAAGGGCACATCATTTGAAGTTAAAGCACCATCAGTCCAGTCGGATTGAATAGAGGTTTGCCTTCCAACTATCTGAATAACAACTGTGTTTTAGGACCAAAATAAGAGCAAACACAAAAGAAAAAAAGAAAAAAGAAAAAGAAAAAAAGAAAAAGAAACACCAGCAGCTAACCCCAAATGGGAGAACAGAGAGCAAGACCAGTTTCAAACCAGCTAGAAGGTGAAAAATGAAAAAGAAGAAAAAGTCGTGCACTCAAATTTCTAGGGTGCAGGTGGAAATGACAGAAGCAATTTGGGGAAGGACTGTAAAATTTTATATTGAGGCAAATTGTTAATGGGAGAATGAGTTTCATAATTCATTCTTTTTGGCAGAAGGAATCCATTCCATATATAGCATAAGCATTGAACATTTCCATTGTCACCATCAATGTTAAATACCACCTAAAGTAGAAGAAAAAAAAGAAGAAGCAATTAATTTGAAGTAAAAAAATTCAAACCTTAAAATATATGGATCTGGAAGGAAGAAAATTAATATTAAATTTTGGTCAATATATACCTTCGTTATACTTAGTGAGATTTAATCAAACAACGAGTCTTGACTTGGTTCTAAATACTATATATTCAAATCCTTACCTGCTTCGACATGGAAAATCATATCCAAGAGTACAAGACCAGTTCATTCTCTCTAGTCTATAAATAGGCTTCTAACCCATGAAGGATTTTCATCCCACACACTCAAACCAAATCTTTATTACCTAGCTAATTAAGCCAACTGCAATGAAAGGTGTTTATTTCCTCATAAGCACTCTTGCCATATTGGCATCTGCAACCTTCCTTGTCTCTGCCTCTGACCCCGGTCCTCTTCAGGACTTCTGTGTAGCACTGAATGACACCAAATCTGCTGGTATGCATTAATATATACTTGTGTTAATTATTTATATTCTGTCCCGCAATTATTTCCACATGAATTATTTTCATTAGACATTAGGTTTATGAATATTGTTTTTCTGTTAACTCTAGCTTCTTCTCATGCATGAAAAATCTGTTAGTACGTAATTTTACATATGAATAATGCTATTTGTACTATATTCATTGGCCATCTTAGTGATCATCTCTCTAATATATATATCAAGTGGTTTCCACTTACGCACGTGGATTTTACCTCCGAATAGCACTAACACTAAAGTTTAATGTAACTCTTTTTTTGGGTGTAGAAGCAGTGTTTGTGAATGGGAAGTTCTGCAAGGACCCAAAGCTTGCCAATGCAAATGATTTCTTCTTTTCTGGCCTCCAAAATCCAAGAAACACACAAAACCCGCTTGGTTCAAATGTGACAGCCGTGAATGTGGACAACCTACTAGGATTGAACACTCTCGGCATATCCTTAGCTCGTATAGACTTTGCACCAAATGGCCTAAATCCTCCTCACACTCACCCTCGTGCCACCGAAATCCTTATGGTCTTGGAAGGAACACTCTATGTTGGTTTCGTCACATCCAACGGTGATGGCAATCGCCTATTCACTAAAGTGTTGAACAAGGGAGATGTGTTCGTGTTCCCAATTGGCCTCATTCACTTCCAACTCAATGTGGGAAAAGTCAACGCTGTAGCCTTCGCTGGGCTTAGCAGCCAGAACCCAGGAGTGATCACCATAGCCAAAGCAGTGTTTGGCTCCCAGCCTCCCATCAACCCTGATGTTCTAGCCAAGGCCTTCCAAGTGGACGATAATGTGGTTGACAATCTTCAGAAACAGTTCTGGTACGACAACAATTAGTAAAATACAACAATAATTATATGCGAAAAGCATAAAAGGCCAAGGAAAGAACAACCAATCGATGTGCTTGGTTGGATGTATTAAGTTGGCCAATATGTTTTTAACTACGTACCTACAATAAATTACTATGATGTAATATTAATTGAATAAGATTGTTGGTTTTGAAATAATATAATTTCATACTGTAGTTTTGAAATAACATTATGCATTAATTTAACAAAGAAATTATGACAGCTTAATAATACTAAAATGGAGGAGCCTTGCCATTTTAACATTGATAAGTTTGGCCCATGCTCTAGGGCAAATCACGTAGAAATTTCTCTCTCTCGAGGACAGCTGTTTGCGTGCAATTAGTGCGGACATTAAATTCAACCGTTGGATTGATTTTAAAAGGTTACATGTAGAATCTAGTAAAAGAAAACACAAATTCACCTGACTGAGACCCATTGACCCACACAATCATCTTCTCTTTCCTCTTTCTCTGCCTTCTTCTATTTTCCTCTCCTTCTCCTATAATGTCTCTCTCTCTCTGGGCATTCAAACTGAAAAATCGAGCTGAATTGAGCAGAAAAAAAATCAGAATAACCAAAAACCAGACCGAGTTGACCAAAAATCAAACTAGACTGGTTTGGTCCGATTCCAATTCCAGTATCTTGTAGTGAAGAAAGGGACGGGGCCGAACCGGACAGATTGTGGTGGATTTCAGACCACGTTCTTTTTCTTTTTTTCATCTTCTCTTTATCTCCATATTTGTTTCACATTTTCTTCTCCCTTATCATCTTTCTCCCTACTTTCTCACGTTGAAAATTCTATAATCTACAACCATAGCAACTAGGGTTATTAAAAAATATATATTCGACCTACTGATTTCCATAAAAATTAAATGACACATTTGTCTGTTTGAAATATTACTGGAGGGACTGTTTAAAAGCTACTCAGTCATGTTAGTAAACATAATTTGAAGTTAAGCAGAATCATATTGAATTCAGGTGTCCCTGCCAATTATCTGAATAACATCTGTGCTTTAAGACCAAAAAGAAAACACAATGTGAAAAAAATATAGAAAACACCACCAGGTAACCCCAAACGGGAAAATAATCAGGAGCAGCGGCTACTTTGAGCAAGACCAGTTTTCTTTTGGGAGATTCACTATTATATCCAATATAGGAGCCTAAATTATATAAAAAAAAATCCTATATGAAATGGTCTTTAGAAACACACCCAAAGTCCATTTATAACATAACAAAAAGGCTTCTAACTTATTTTAAATTACAAAATTGCCATTGATTTCTTAAAACAAACCCAGCCTCAAAACCTCAAAACAAAACCCAAAACACTCAATAGGGCATCAAAGTAATTTAATAATCAAAATTAAATTCAATAAGGCCAACTATCATTTTTTGGGGTTGTTTATAGAAATTAAATGGTGTATGGTTTATTTATAGTTTTAGTGCTAAGAATGGGTACGTATATAACTAAATATCTCTTTTCTTTTTTATGAACTGGGGGTGGTAAAACCCCTAGAAACACAGAGCAACTACTCACACTACAGACCAACCGAGTCCTAGTGACTCCTAGCAAATCATCAACAGGGCTAGAGGCAAACCAACTCGGAGCCATATCAAGAAAACAAACACCTAGGTCCAGATTGTAGCTCCACTGAGCAATACAATCAGCAACCACATTTCTTTCTCTATAAACATGCTGAAGAGCACAGGTATCAAACTTTCTCATAAGCTCCCAACAGCTTGAAACAAGAGACATCATAGGATGTGAACCAAGAGCAGTAGAATTCTGCATCAACTTAATAGCCACTGCAGAATCCATTTCAACCAACAGATTACGAATACCTCTATCCTGAGCAAGCTTTAAACCAAAAACCAGAATCCATTTTAGCAAGACCACTTTCAAACCAGCTAGAAGGTGAAAAAATGAAAAAGAAGAAAAAGTCATGCACTCAACGTTAATTGGTGGACTGACTGTAAAATTTTATATTGAGGCAAATTGTCACCATCAATGTTAATTAGGAAATGAAAATCGTTCTCTTTGTAGAATGAATCCATATATAGCATAAACATTGAACATTTCCATTGGTTAAATACCACCTAATCTAAAAATATATATAATTATCTCCTAACCTAGTGTTTCTTTTTGGTACAACTCTGAATACCTGGTCTTTCATCATCATAATTATATGAATATATTCTTCCTCACCTGACCTTGTCTTATAATTAAACAACCCTAATAACCCTTTACAAAAGGTAACTTATTTTATTGAAACACCAAACAGTAGAGCTGAGTCAAAGTTCTTCAAAATTCTATCACAACTGAATTTTCTTTTTCTAGTGCTAACATATATATAGGAAATTGATTGTTCAATAGTTAAACTTAAAGGTGAGATTTTGTCAAATACCAAGTCTTGACTTGCCTCTAAATACTACAATATTCAAATCTTTACCTGCTTCGACAAGGAAAATCATATCCAAGAGTACAAGACCAGTTCATTCTCTCCAGTCTATAAATAGGCTTCTAACCCATGAAGGATTTTCATCCCACACCCTCAAACCAAAACTCTCTACACACAAAGAAAAAACAGTAAAAGAAAGTTTTGAGGCAACCTAGCTCTAAATAAGCTAACTGCAATGAAAGGTGTTCATTTCCTCATAAGCACTCTTGCCATATTGGCATCTGCAACCTTCCTCGTCTCAGCCTCTGATCCCAGTTCTCTTCAGGACTTCTGTGTAGCACTTAATGACACCAAATCTGCTGGTATGCTTTAATTATATTCATTATATTCTGCCCTGCAATTATTTCCACATGGATTATTTTCTTCCTAAGGTATTAGGAATATTATGAAGATTGTTTTTGTATTAACTATATGCATTTGCGTGGCTTCTCATGCATGAACAATCTATTAGTACATAATTTTACATATATATATGTATTGTCCCTTACACATGTATGTGCTATTTGTACTATATATACTGACCATCTCACTGATCATCTCTCTAATATATCATGTGGGTTCCGTTTCGCTTAGGTGGATATTTCGGTGCAGGCGCAGTGTTTGTGAATGGGAAGTTTTGCAAGGACCCAAAGCTTGCCAATGCAAATGATTTCTTCTTTTCTGGGCTCCAAAATCCAAGAAACACACAAAATCCACTTGGTTCAAATGTGACAGCCGTGAATGTGGACAACCTACTAGGATTGAACACTCTCGGCATATCCTTGGCTCGCATAGACTTTGCACCAAATGGCCTAAACCCTCCTCACACTCACCCTCGTGCCACCGAAATCCTTGCGGTCTTGGAAGGAACACTCTATGTTGGTTTCGTCACATCCAACGGTGATGGCAATCGCCTATTCACCAAAGTGTTGAACAAGGGAGATGTGTTTGTGTTCCCAATTGGCCTCATTCACTTCCAACTCAATGTGGGAAAAGTCAACGCTGTAGCCTTCGCTGGGCTTAGCAGCCAGAACCCAGGAGTGATCACCATAGCCAAAGCAGTGTTTGGCTCCCAGCCTCCCATCAACCCTGATGTTCTAGCCAAGGCCTTCCAAGTGGACGAGAATGTGGTTGACTATCTTCAGAAACAGTTTTGGTACGACAACAATTAGTAAAATACAACAATAATTATATGCGAAAAGCATAAAAGGCCAAGGAAAGAACAATAAATCGATGTGCTTGGTTGGATGTATAAGTTGGCCAATATGATTTTCACTACGTACCTACAACAAATTACTATGATGTAATATTGATTGAATAAGACTGTTGGTTTTGCATTACTTACCCTCTGGGTTTTGAAATAATATAATTTCATGCATTAATTCAACAAAGATACCATTATTATAACTTAATAATACTAAAATGGAGGAGCCTTGCCTTTTTAACGTTGATAAGTCTGGCCCACGCTCTTGGGAAAATCAGGTAGAGGGCAGAGTTTCAACAACTCTTCAGCCAAAGATCATGGTCCTCTTGAAGTTGACTAGAAATATTAAAAGGAAACATTTTGTAGCTAGTTAAGTTCTTCATTAGTTCTTGGTCAGAAGATTTTAAAACTTGGGTTTGGGTTCTAATCCATAATCCTACATGCTCTGCTATTTTTCACTCAAACCGTTCATTTGCTGTAGAAAGAAAAACAAGTTATTGCCTCATTGGCCTTAAGCATGGGCACACATTAACTTGTGGGTTAAAATCATATTCTTTTAGGTTGTTCTTTGTGTTTTCATTTCATATAAAAGTTTGTACTATAAAGAAGAAGAGAACCATGATTATCAATGACAACAAATGCTGCAAGCTGGATATACAGAATATACCTCAATGGAGCAAAAATTGGTCGAACTTTTTCAAATATTTCATCGACTGTTCTGTGGGAGCGATTTCTTCCCACGAGAAAATTCGATTGAAAGATTCCCTTTTCTTCTTCGCCGTCTCTTTCTCCTTGCAAAATAGATCGAAATAAGAGGACCACACCCGGGGGGTGTTGGCCAAAGGCTCTCCGATGCCTAAATTAGTTCCATTGATTCGTATTGAAAACAATAGCTAAATAGGGTACGGAGATATATATGTAAGGTGTAAACCGGGTGGCCGGAGCCTTGTGTAAAAAGGGAGAGAGAGTATGGCGGCTAGGGTATATGAGGGATAATTTCTGCAAAGTTTCAGTATGAATTTAGACGTGTCTCAACCCTTGTGTGTAGCCATCTATTTATAGGGGCCTCGGAGGCTAGGGTTTCAGAGGAATAATTCAGCAAATAGAAAGGAATTATTCCTCCCCGATTTGGTGAGATTGGATTAATTAGGAATTTGAATTAAATCAAATCCCTAATCAAATCCCTAAAATAGGTAACTCCCAATTAAATTGAGTAACCCCCTGTTAATGTATGAATTTTGAGTATTTCTTTTGGCTTCCCTTGACAATTTTGCAATAGGATTTTTATTGTTTTTATCAAGCTCAAGTTTAGATTAAGAATAGCTTCTCTAGGTGTTCTTTGTTAAGCTATATCAACTGATCAAACATATACTGTAATCTAGAGATTGAATCAAGAACAGAGAGAGAGAGAGAGAGAGAGAGAGAGAGAGAGAGAGAGAGAGAGAGAGAGACTAAAGAACAATCTGATACATTCTATTAATAAAGTGAGTAATTACAAGAGATAGTCTTATATAAGGCTACAGTAACGAGCTAACTAACTGCTATATTAAGATTATGACAAGTGTCACAATCTAAAGCTCTATACTCTAACATCCCCCCTCAAGATCATGCTTCGAGGAACTAAGCATGAGATTGCAGCAATGAGTTCGAAAAAGAGGACCACTCAACCCCTTTGTAAGAATATCTGCAAACTGCTCTTGAGAAGACACAAACTGAACCGAAAGTTGATTCTTTGAGACTCTTTCACGAACAAAATGCACATCTATTTCTATGTGCTTGGTCTTTTGATGTTGAACAGGATTAAAGGACAAGGCAATTGCTGATAGATTGTCACAAAAGAGAACAGGCACATTAGGGAGAGGAATATGCAGAAAAGCTAATAACTGTTTAATCCAATCCAATTCAGCTGAGGTAAATGATAAAGCCCGATATTCAGCTTCAGTTGACGATTTAGAAACAGTTTGTTGCTTCTTAGAAGACCACGAAATGGGATTGTTACCCAAAAATACCACCAAACCAGTAGTAGATCTTCTGTCATTAGGATCCCCTGCCCAATCAGCATCACTAAAGGCCTTTAACTGCAAATCTCCCCTAGTATATGATATACCAAATTGCATTGTGCCCTTTAGGTATCGTAATATACGTTTAACGGCAGTAAAATGAGACACCATTGGATTCTGCATAAACTGACAGACTTGGTGCACAGAAAAGGCAATATCTGGCCGTGTGAAAGTTAAGTATTGTAGAGCCCCGACAATACTTCTATACAACTTAGGATTTGAATAAGGTTCCCCATCCTCTTTGAGTAACCTGTTGTAAGGGAGACATGGTGTATCACAGGGTTTAGCTTCAAACATTTCAGATTTAACCAACAGATCCGCAACATATTTGGTTTGAGAGAGAAACAAACCAGTTGCAGTTTTAGTGATTTGAATCCCTAAGAAAAAATGAAGTAACCCCAAATCCTTGATATCAAACTCAGTAGTAAGAGCACTAATAACCTGTGTAATAGCACCAGAAGCACTGCCAGTTATAATGATGTCATCCACATATAGGAGCAGCACCACAATCTCATGACCAACATGCTTAACAAATAAAGAGGAGTCAGAATATGTGTTGTCAAAGCCCAAAGAAGGAAGAAACTGAGTAAACCGTTCATTCCAGGCCCTAGGAGCCTGTTTTAGGCCATAGAGGGATTTAAACAGTTTACACACGAGCTGAGGATGATTTGGATCTTCAAAGCCAGGAGGTTGTGACATGTATACCTCCTCTTGTAGGATGCCATGCAAAAAAGCATTTTTGACATCTAATTGTCTAAGAGGCCAATTGAAATGGGCAGCAAGAGCAAGAACTAACCTGACTGTGGTAGGTTTCACCACAGGGCTAAAAGTCTCCCCATAATCCAATCCAGGTTCTTGACTGAAACCCTTAGCAACCAAGCGTGCTTTGTGTCTGGCAATAGACCCATCTGAGTGCCTTTTAATCTTGAAAATCCATTTACATCCAACCAGGTTCTTGTTTGCTGGTAATGGAACTAGACTCCAAGTGCCTTGAGCATGTAAGGCATTAACTTCTTCTTGCATGGCCTTTAACCACACAGGGACTTTGATGGCAGACTTGTAACTAGCTGGTTCAACCAAGGACATATCAATTCCCCCAGAGTCCTGAACACTTGCTAAGAGAGCCTTCTGTTTAATAATCCCACTTTTGCTTCTAGTTTGCATGGGATGCAAATTGAGTGGAGGAAGAAAACCATGTGTGTCTGATCCAGAACTAGAACTGATGTCAGGTGCCACAGAGATCCGAGGAGAGGCTTGAATTGGAGCAGAAATGGACTGAGAACTTGGAGAAACTGCAGGTAAATCTGAGGCAGATATATGTGATGGTGCATGTGTAGGATTACTAGAAGGTGGAGGAGTAGAATTTGGGAAAGATGTGACAACTATATTTTCTGTAGTAACTATAGGCACAGGACAAGTGGAACTTGGACACGATTGTGTTGATGTAAATGTGGGTGAAGGTGTAGTTAACAAGTCTGTGGAAGGAAAATGTTGTTCATCAAAGATAACATGCCTAGAGACAAAAACTCTCTTGGTCGGCACATGATAGCACATATATCCTTTATATTTTGTGGCATACCCAATAAACACACACTTGGTAGTTTTGGCCTGCAATTTGGTGCTATTATATGGTTTGAGGAGAGGAAAACATGCACATCCAAAAATTCTAAGGTGAGTAAGGATTGGATATGTCCCAAATAACATCTCAAAGGGAGATTTGTTAAGAAGAACAGCAGTAGGCATACGATTGATTAGATATGTGGCTGTTTGACAAGCATAGGACCAAAATTGAGATGGCAATTTGGCTGTTTGTAATAAGGTGACAGTGGTTTCAATGATATGCCTATGTTTCCTCTCAGCTACGCCATTTTGTTCAGGAGTATATGGACAAGAGAGGTGATGTGAAATGCCCTTTTCAAGGAGAAAATTTTTCAATTTGTTGCTGGTATACTCTCCCCCCCCATCAGTTTGAAGAATTTTAATTGTAGCAGAAAATTGAGTAACAACAAAGGAATAAAAGGCAACAAATGTAGAGAACAAATCAGATTTGTTTATTAATGGAAAGATCCAGCAATATCTGGTACATTCATCTACAAAGATGGTGTAGTATCTATACCCATCAACTGATAGGCAAGGTGCAGGACCCCACAAATCAGTATGAATAGTTGCAAAGGGAGTTACAGACTTATTGACATGCTGTGGAAAAGGTAGTTTGCTAAATTTCCCTTCTAGACAAGTATGACACATCACAGGGAAGGAGGTTTTGGGGACAGGGACATTAGCTTTAGTCAACATCAGAGAAACAACATTATTGGTAGGATGACCTAACCTATGATGCCACAGATTAGACTGAACAAGTTGTCCAAGAAATGCCTTAGCTTGATAAGTCTTCTGTGAGATTGAAGGGGACAAGGAGTGGATAGGATACAGTCCATTACTGCACAAGCCTCTGTAAAGGATCCTCCCTGTGGCTTTGTCCTGAATCCAAAAACAAAAGGCATCAAATATAAGCCAGCAATTATTGTCAAGGCAAAGTCGATGTACTGACAACAAGTTATGGGTTAATTGAGGAACATAGAGCACAGAGTTCAATTTGATTGGAGAAACTGATGTAGGAATAGTAGAATGCCCAACATGAGACACTTTCAAACCTTCACCATTTGCAGTGTGAATTGTTTCATTCGTTGGATATGGTGATGCCAGGGACAGATTAGTCAAATCAGCTGTCATATGATTGGTGGCACCGGAATCAGTGAGCCACACCTGAGAGGGACCTGGAGAACTGGATGACTGAGATGCAGAATTGAGCACTGTGTGCATGGCCTGCATAGGGGGTTGCTGGGCTTGATATGAAGGTGTGAATGTGGAATGCGGAGGAGGAGCTTGATATGAAGTGTACTGCAAATGCTGTGGTTGCATAGCATAGGATGACTGTGGAGAATATGAAGCAGTGGTATGCATCCCAATGTAGTTTGGACCCTTATCATTATAGAAGCAATACCAGGTGGTATGATTACTTCTACCACAGATGTGGCATTTGGGTTTCTCAAGAGAAGAAGCTCCACAGAATGGGGCAGTGTGGCCCTTAGAATTGCATAATTGACATATTTGAATCATGGGTGCAGAAGGACTCCCAAACTGTTGACCAGGTGATGGACCAAGAACTCCAGAATTAGAGTTGGGAAGCACATGTGCCATAGAGGAAAACACTGGTCTGGAAGTATAAAATCGAGATCCCTGAGGGAATCTGCCTCTGCCCTTGTTCTTGTTCCCATTATAAGGTTTAAAACCTCCAGTGGCCACCTGAGAGTGACCATGAGTTGGGGAGAAACCCTGGGACTGCAAAGGAGCTCCTTTTGCGTAAGTGGAACCTGTGTTAGCAACCATAGCTGTCAAAAGAGGATTATTAACTGAATTTTCAACAATGAGTTCCTCTGCAAGTAACTGTGATCGAAAATCTTTCAGTGAAATCACACTTTCTCGCCCTCTGATAACACATCTGAAGGTGTTATACTCAGCAGGTAGTCCATTCAAAGCAAGAATGACAATGTCTTCATCCGCAAAATATACCCCAGCAGCAGAAAGATAGTCCCTAGCTTCCTTAATGCGATGAAGATATTGAGATATCGAATCTGAACCCTTTTTAATTGTTTGCAAATTAGATTTCATCTGAAAAATGCTAGTCCTAGATACAGTGGAAAATTGTTCCTTTAACCGAATCCACAGATCCTTGGAGCTAGTGCTACCAATTGCACAGGACATAGTAATAGGTGATAACGTTGCAGTAATCAATTGCATAATAGCTCTGTCATGCATTTTCCAGACTATATATTCATCAGTCGGAGAAGAAGAAGTGATACCAGATTCATTGGAGGTCGAACCGTGTTGAGATGGACAAGGGATCGAACCATCAACATACCCCATGATTCCATTGCTGTCAAGCAAAAGTTGCATCTGAAAGTTCCAATTGAGGTAGTTCGAATCATCCAGTTTGACATTAACCGACGTAGAAATGGAGGAAATAAGGGCCGTAATCGGAGATTGAAGCAACTGGAGTTGCGAAGCAGTCACCATCGTGATTTCAGTGAGACAATACAACAAACACTTGCTGTGTAAGATTCAGAAAATACCGAACAAGAAATGAAGAACAACACAAAAAACCTAGAAATTTCAGAAATCAAAAATTGGAGAAGACGAAGTATCGAATCGGAGAAAGACAACGATCCGAATCAGAGATTGCAGAAGCAACAGAGGATCGAAAAACTTAAAACCTAGAAATTTCAGAAATTCAGAAAATACCGAACAAGAAATGAAGAACAACACAAAAAACCTAGAAATTTCAGAAATCAGAAATTGGAGAAGACGAAGTATCGAATCGGAGAAAGACAACGATCCGAATCAGAGATTGCGGAAGCAACAGAGGATCGAAAAACTTAAAGCGTAAGCAACAATGGCTCTGATACCATGTTAAGCTATATCAACTGATCAAACATATACTGTAATCTAGAGATTGAATCAAGAACAGAGAGAGAGAGAGAGAGAGAGAGACTAAAGAACAATCTGATATATTCTCTTAATAAAGTGAGTAATTACAAGAGATAGTCTTATATAAGGCTACAGTAACGAGCTAACTAACTGCTATATTAAGATTATGACAAGTGTCACAATCTAAAGCTCTATACTCTAACATTCTTAACTATCAACTATCCTATGGAGGTTCAAGCAAATTGACAAAGGAAA
Source organism: Prunus avium (assembly GCF_965620075.1). NCBI lineage: Eukaryota > Viridiplantae > Streptophyta > Magnoliopsida > Rosales > Rosaceae > Prunus > Prunus avium. The sequence continues at coordinate 4,337,180 of NC_142291.1, forward strand.
ATTTGCATTGCATTACATTGCATTTTCCAACTTCTGAAGATTATGACTAGTCAACCTCTGCCTCAGTAGGAATTCCAGCTCACTGTTCCAGCTGGATCCTACCCATATGTTTTTGTCTTATTCTGCAAAATTCCCAGCTGTCATTGTACGATTCTAACCTAGGAATTTTAGTGTAAAAGGAAACCAATTATTCTTTTGGGAGCCGTGACTTTTGTAGGCAAGTTTTGGAAAGTTTCTTTGTAAACTTTTGCTTCTTCCTCAAGAGCCATCTTCATATTTTTCATCTTTGAGTTTTCCAAATTGTTTCTTTTTGAAAACTACATTTGAAAAATGAAAATCTGCATCTAGCTAATTAAAACACTCTCTCATTTATATCCAGGTCAGATTCAAGATTGATTTCTTCAAGAGTATGGTTTCTTGAAGAAATTGGTCATTCTCCTTTGAATCCAAATTTTGGTTTCGGTTTGAGTTGGAGCTTGCAAGCTAGTGCCATGGGATGAACGAGCTGGAGAAGGAGCTGCCATTGCCATGAAGAACTGAGCTTCAAGCTTTGCTAAGTTGGAGAAGAAGATTGCACAAAGGAGGTATAGCTCATCTTCCTAAATAGATCTAGGTTTTGCTTGAGCTTGCTTGTATTCCTTTGTAAGAATCTTTTTCTACTTAGTGGATTGCCTGGTCGGTTGATGACCTCTAGTTTTTCCCAATGGTGGGTTTCTGGATGAACAAAATCTGGTTTGCATATCTGTAATTTTTCTGGGTTTCTGTTCTTGGTAGTTGACTAGTCATATTTGTCTCTGGTTAAGTTAAAAGTGTGTGAATATTGTTGAGTCCGTTAGATTGGTGTTTAATTTACCCCTCTTCACCGAAGTACCAATTTCAATTGGTATCAGAGCACCAGCTCTTAATATAAATAGAGAGATCCTTTGGGTGCTAATTGGTATTAGGTGTGTAAGCATAAAAATGGATCAAATTGCTCCTTGCATTCATGATGAGCTTGCTTTGTTTGTTAAGAAATATAGAAGGGTTGTCAAAGATAAAACTAAAGTCACTAGGAATTGTCAAAATCCTCCTAGTTTGTCTACATTTGTGTCTCAAGAAAATTTTCTTGAGGAGAGGAATTTTTTGGATTCTTATGGCCTTAGGGAGGACAAAAGTTTGAAGGGTATTGTAGAGTGCTATACATGTGGTGGTGTTGGACACATTAATGTGGAATGTGCAAATAACCACATAAAAGAGTCTAAAGTGAGACAAGAGTCAATTAATGCACGATGGAGTGATAATGATAATGATGTTTCTCCAAAGTATATCACTTCATCTTATGAAGAGGCAAATAATTTTGCCCTTATTGCTTCTGTTCATAACTCTAGCCTTGTTAGAGTTCATGTAGTTGATGAAGGAAAATATGATTCAGGAAATGAATCTGTGTCTAGAGATGATAGACAGGATGACCAGTCTTACAGGGAACATTGTGGAAAGTATGATATGCTTTTTAATGAAACCTGTAATTTCAACAAACATAATCACATGCTAGAACAAAAGATCAAAGAACTTGATGAATTGAATGAAACTCTCAAAATGGCCAAAAAGAAGTTGAGTGATATCTTGTATGAGAATGAAGTTGACATGTATGAATTGTATCATAAAGTTAGCACTCTTGAAAAAGAAAATTCTGTTTTGATTGAGAAGTTGAATATGCTTGAAAATGATAAATCCTTGTTTCTTCATAGACTAACTTTGTTTGAGTTTGACAAGTCATTAGTTGAGCATGAAAATGTAGTCGTGCATGATAATTTTGTGGTTGAAAATTCTATTTTGCAACGCATGTTATTTGAGAAAGACATTGAGTTGCAAAACTTATTTGAGATGGTAAAATCACTTGAAAATGACATGGTTAAACAATCTGAATCTTTTGATGCTTTACAATTTGAAAATATAAGATTGGATCATGAACTTGAGTTGGAAAAAGAAAAGATTCAAGGTTTAACCATTGGTGCTGGAAAGATTGATAAAATGCTCAATTTGGAAAAATTGTTTGGTGATAAGAGAGGTTTAGGATACATAGATGAGTCTTCTACACCTTCATCATTTGAGACAATCTTTGTCAAAGATGTGTCAACTTAAGAAGCTCCAAAATTTGTTCATGGTCTCAACTTGGGTTTCGATTCCGTGAATATTGTTTCTAAGGGAAAGTTGTCTCATCCACAATCCAAACTTGTGCCTACTTGCCATCATTGCGGTGTGAAAGGACACATTCGACCTAGGTGTGATATCCTTAGGATTGAGTCTCGAGGTTCCAAAGAAAGTGAGTTTAAGACTCATTTGTCATCTTTTAAAGGGTATGCAGCTGTAAAGTCTGTGGTTTGTACAAGAGATAAACACTCTTCACTTGAAAAATTTGGTTTCCAACAACCAAAAAGGTTCATTCCTACATGTCATCATTGTGGCACATTAGGACACATTAGACCAAAGTGTTTTGAGCTTAGGAATTTTGAGCAAAAGCCTTTTGTTCATTTCAAGAAAGTAAATGATGACTCACTTCAAACTCAAGTGAATGATCTTCTTTATAAAGCTGTCAAAATTTCTAAGGTGATCTCTTTGCCTCATAAAGTCTCAAAAGTGAAGCAAGTTTGGATCAAGAAGGAAGACCATGTTCTTCCTCATGTTGGTGACTAGTTTCTTTGTCTTATGTATCTAGACCATTCTCTTGTTTGTGTGTGCTTCATGGAGTCTAGATGCATTGTCATGCATATGCACCTTACTTGTTCTTTTGTTTTAATTTTTTTAATGTGGTCATTGCATGCATGTCTTTTAGTCATCTCCCTCACAATCCTTTGAATCTTGAGTCCAACCAAATTCCATGTTTTATGTAAGAACTTGGTGACATTTAACTAATTGACTTAAGACATTTTCTTGCACAAGAGATCTTGGTAATTGCATTGCCTTGCAATTTGTGTCTATTGAGAAGCAACTAGCTCTTTTTTATTCAACCGCTAGATACTTGAAGGTATTGATTTTCTTCAAAGACCTATTGGGTTGTGCAAAATGGATAAACTTGTGTTTTCAATTTCATGTGCTTATAATATAAATTTTCATTTGTTTGTGTTAATAAATTGCATATAAGCTCTCTTCTCTCAAGATGCATGATTCTTATGAGTGAGAGTCTTTTCATGATGTTGTAGGTGTGAAAGAGTTATCCCCATTCTTGTCTACAATTTTGAGCTTTTTTGTTGAACATACTTGTGTTGCATGATATGCTTTGAGCTATCTATAAAGTGTCTAAGATCACTTGTAGTTGTCTCTTTACCTTGATCTTTTGATCCATTTGGAAATCAAAATGCAAATAAATTGTTGGAGTAAAAGCCTTGGAAAAGCATTGTCCACAAATATAGAAAAAGCATTTTCGGACAAGCAAGTGTGCTTTACTTCATTTTTTAAAGGTAAAAGCGCTTGGAAGAGCATTGTACACCAACAAATAGAAAAGCAAAATTGTACAAGCAAGTGTGCTATGCCTTTCTAAAATATTGATAAATGTCAACTTTTGGATCACATTTCTTGGTAGGGTTTATGCCTTGATTTCTAGAACTTATATTAGATTTGATGCTTGGAAAGTCTCATGCAACTCTTGGAAATCATTATTGAAGCTCATATTGAATTAGACCTTCTTTTCCCAAACTCCTTACTCTATGCTTCATGAGAGGTCCTAACTTATGTGTCTCATTGATTTTGGGAATTGAGTGCATACATTGCTTTGGCATGTCAATCTTTGTAGTTCAACTATTTCCCATTTGTGTTTTTCCAAATAACCTAAGCACATGTTACGGAGATGCATGTTATTCTATTGCATGACGATTTTTCTAACTCAAATTCTAGTTGCTTTCATCTCAATATGACTTATTATGCTTGGATATCTCTTTGTAAGCTATGTTTTGGGTCAATGTGTGTGATCGGTTCATAATTGTATATCATTTTGTACCCTTCTAGCTTATGATTTGGTTATGTTTTTGAGTTAAACTTGTGCTTTTAATCCTTATTGTGTTTATCTTTCAGCTTTAGGTAATAATGATGGCTTTGGATAGTAAATGATGCAATCCATGCATGTTAGGGCCTAATTTGGATGAATGGATGAAGAGCTTAAAGACAAACTCAATTTTGGCTACAGTCCCCTGCCAGCCCAGTTTCGTAGGTCATATTGCAAGCTTTGTTTCAGCAACCTACATAGCTCGGATGAGGCCACATTCTTCATGAAAGTTGTTCCAATGGGTGTATACTATAACATATCCGAAATTCAGCCCCATTGGATAATTGTGGAGTCTGTTACCTAGCAAACACAGAGCCATGCTCAGGATGGATTTTATCAGCGCGCAAAATGAGTTAGCAATTTGTTTTGGCCTTAACTTCCTCCTCCGACCTTGGATTGGCCCAAATGATATATGGCTGGAAAGAAGACATTCTGAACTTCAAGTTTGAGTGCGTAAAGTCTTAATTTGCTTAAGGGAAGCCCAATTCGTAAGCCCTTGAAGTTGCTGGTCATGCTGACCTCAGGATGAGCTATTATTTCTGGTTGGAAGCTTGGTCATGGTGACATGAAGATGAGCTAGGGCTGCTGGTGGGATTTATTAGTGAAGTGCATCAACCATTTCAGATTTTATAATGCAAGTGTTGTATGCATTAGTGAAGTGCATCAACCATTTCAGATTTTATAAAACAAGTGTTGTATGCATTAGCCATACTTAATTCAGATTTTCAGCTTCCTTAGGCCTATATATAGTGAGGTTTCCCAAGCTTGTAAACACACCCCAAGGGGGGGAGCTCTCAAACACTTCTCTAGAGCTCCCTTCCCTTCTCTCCCTCAAATTCTCTTAGTTTCTCTTTCTAGTTTTCAATTGTTGTAATGAAATCTTTTGTGTTGAAATTTTCCTTAAGTTTTTCTTAGTTCCACTTTACTTTTCATTATGTAAATTCTTTTCTTTAGTCTCAAGTTTGATTAGTTTCCAAGTTTCAATTATGATTTTTGTTCTTATTCATTATGCTTATAAGTTAATATGCTAGTTTGAATGATTGATCACCATTTAGGCTTGCATGTTAGCTATCTTGGTTTGAATTAAGAGTAGACACCATACTTTAATTCGAATTGAACTATGAATATGAAGAGTATGTATGGACATTCGACAACAGGGATTAGATACATGCTTGGTTGTTTAAATTGTTCTTCTATGCTTAATGGGTTCCTAATGCTTAATTTTAGGTTAGACAACAAATGATCAAATTAGGGAATTAGGAACACAAGGTTATGACCACACACCATGGCTTAATCATACATTAGCTAGAATCAATCCGTTAATCTAATTGAACTTGGGAACTTATCTGCTTGAGTTAGTTATTTTCTTTCTTCCTTGTTTTATTTATTTCCCTTCTTTTTCATTTCTGTTTTGTGTAGGGAAAATGAATTGAATCATTCAATCACCAATCCTCGTGGGATCGACCTCGCACTTACATATGCTATACTACCAAACGGCTCGTGCACTTGCGAGTATCACAAGTTGAGGATGCAGTTGAACCCATTTTGGTGCAGCTGTATCTACGCAACAGTGTGTCATGCTAGATTTCTGGAAATCATTTCTACCTCACATGACTAATCATCCAATCTAGCATTTTTGTGTGTCTCATTGATGCATTATTGATGCATTATTGGTTGCATTTTGGTTATGTCATTTGTGTGCTTAAGGGGACTCAACACTTTATGTCATTCGAGCTTCTTTCTTTTGATGTGGTTTGGATTGTTTTGAGTCTTATTGTATGCATTTGTGTGCATACTTTGGTGATGTTGACTACTTGGTAGTCTCTCGTGTATCTCTTTGGCTGTGATAGTCCATACTTTGCTTCAATGAAGCTTTTTCATTGACATGTCATGATTGTAGTTTGTCATGGGTTTGGTCACACAATTGAGAAATCTGTGAGTTTGCTTGTCTAAGTAATTTTGGAGTTCGCTTTTTGAGCCCATATGACTAGTCATATATACTAGTCATTGGTTACTAGTATTGGCTTGGTCTTAAGGTATTTAGTCTTTCTTGGATTTGACCCATGTTACCACATGTGACCTAGTTGTCTGTGGGTCTCTTGTGGTTTCCTTAAGTCACTCTTGAGTAGACTTCTGTGGATGTTGTTGCTTTATGCAACTCAAATGATGATTATTTTGGCTGCAATCTCATGTTTTTGAATTTATAGGTCTATTGCACTTTGTGATTTTTCCATTAAAGGGAGCTTGTCATTTACTTATCCTTGGAACACTTTGTTATGTTGTGAACTACTTACATCTTGTTAGGATTGCTCTCGATTATTTTCACATCCTTCTTGGTGTCAAAGGTTTTGTACAATGTTTTTACCCTGAAATGTCTTCTTTATTGTGTGCACTGCTTGTCCAGAATAATGAGATTTCGGTATACTCTATGACCAGTCATCTTAATAAGCTGTGTTCCCACATTCAATGATTTAGCCTAACATAATTCTTGAAATCCTTATGAGTCTGCTGTGCTATATGAGTTTTGGATTGTTGGCTAATCTATTTTGTTGGGGGAGTTTCTTTGAGATGCATGTGTTTTGGCAACATTCTTGCTGGTTGTTTTTATCATTTTCATACATCAATGTTGCCTTCCTAAGCCTTATCTCGATTGATTTGCTCTCTTTTGTTATTGGCTGTGTCTATGAGGTTGTTGGTCTTTTGATGCCACCTCAAATTTAGACATGTGTGACTAGTCCGTTTCACTAGTCCACTCTCTTCTTCTAATGCTTTTTGGAAAGCTATGTTGTGTTGTTTTTTTTTTTTTTGAACAACCTAGAGACTTATTTCTTGTGTTCTTTCTCACTTGTTCTCAATTTTGAGCAAAAATTTAGGGTTCATCTTGCTTGGTGCTTTCTTCAAATTTGACAATGATTGATGCCTTAAATTTGAAAATCTTGGTGCTCTGTCTTGATTTTGCACTATGGTGTGTAAAGAAAAATTCATTGGTTGTCCCTTGTTTTGATAATTATGTTGCTTAAACTCTGTCTTTTTGGTGGAGTTTCTTTATGTGTAATGTGTACATATTGAAATTAAATTCAGCCACTTGATTTTAATTACTTTGGGTATGATTCCTTGCAACTTGTGCTCCAGTTCTTATTCTCTCTAGCCTGATGCACTTTTGTGTTTGTTGGCTATTTATGGAGAGTTTGATGGGTTAGTATGTCAAAGGTTAATTCCTTTATGTTATATTATACTCAAGGGGAGTACGTTTTCTAAATGGGCGCTTTGGTTTAGGGGGAGTTTCTTTTTGTGTAATGTCCACACATTGAATTCAATTCCGTTCACATGATTCTCATTGCTTTGGCTATAATTCTTTGCATCTTGTGCTACGTTTCATATTTTCTTTAGCCTAATGCACTTTTGTGATTGTTGACCTTAGGGGGGGAGTAGATTTCTTATTTAAAAATGAAAGGTTTTATGCATTGTAACTTGCATCCTCTGGTCTCTTATCTCTTGTCTCGCCTATTCTGTTTCTATCGCATTTAGGGGGAGCATTTTTGGATTGTTTGGGTGGTATATTTTGTAATCACATTTTTGGATTCCCTTTTCTTCTTCGCCGTCTCTTTCTCCTTGCAAAATAGATCGAAATAAGAGGACCACACCCGGGGGGTGTTGGCCAAAGGCTCTCCGATGCCTAAATTAGTTCCATTGATTCGTATTGAAAACAATAGCTAAATAGGGTACGGAGATATATATGTAAGGTGTAAACCGGGTGGCCGGAGCCTTGTGTAAAAAGGGAGAGAGAGTATGGCGGCTAGGGTATATGAGGGATAATTTCTGCAAAGTTTCAGTATGAATTTAGACGTGTCTCAACCCTTGTGTGTAGCCATCTATTTATAGGGGCCTCGGAGGCTAGGGTTTCAGAGGAATAATTCAGCAAATAGAAAGGAATTATTCCTCCCCGATTTGGTGAGATTGGATTAATTAGGAATTTGAATTAAATCAAATCCCTAATCAAATCCCTAAAATAGGTAACTCCCAATTAAATTGAGTAACCCCCTGTTAATGTATGAATTTTGAGTATTTCTTTTGGCTTCCCTTGACAATTTTGCAATAGGATTTTTATTGTTTTTATCAAGCTCAAGTTTAGATTAAGAATAGCTTCTCTAGGTGTTCTTTGTTAAGCTATATCAACTGATCAAACATATACTGTAATCTAGAGATTGAATCAAGAACAGAGAGAGAGAGAGAGAGAGAGAGAGAGAGAGAGAGAGAGAGAGAGAGAGAGAGACTAAAGAACAATCTGATACATTCTATTAATAAAGTGAGTAATTACAAGAGATAGTCTTATATAAGGCTACAGTAACGAGCTAACTAACTGCTATATTAAGATTATGACAAGTGTCACAATCTAAAGCTCTATACTCTAACATCCCCCCTCAAGATCATGCTTCGAGGAACTAAGCATGAGATTGCAGCAATGAGTTCGAAAAAGAGGACCACTCAACCCCTTTGTAAGAATATCTGCAAACTGCTCTTGAGAAGACACAAACTGAACCGAAAGTTGATTCTTTGAGACTCTTTCACGAACAAAATGCACATATATTTCTATGTGCTTGGTCTTTTGATGTTGAACAGGATTAAAGGACAAGGCAATTGCTGATAGATTGTCACAAAAGAGAACAGGCACATTAGGGAGAGGAATATGCAGAAAAGCTAATAACTGTTTAATCCAATCCAATTCAGCTGAGGTAAATGATAAAGCCCGTGTGACCTACATCCGGAGACGTGTCGATGAGTGTGGCCCGTGTGACCTACATCCGGAGACGTGTCGATGAGAGTGGCCCGTTTAGCCTACGTCTGGAGACGTGTCAATGAGTGTGGCCCGTTTAGCCTACATCCGGGGACGTGTCGATAAGAGTGGCCCGTTTGGCCTACGTCTTGGGACGTGTCAATGAGAGTGGCCCGTTTGGCCTACGTCCGGAGACGTGTCGATGAGTGACCCGTTTGGCCTACGTCCAGAGACATGTCGAAGGTGACCTGTTTGGCCTACGTCCGGGGACGTGTCGTTGCGAGAGGCCCGTTTCACCAACGTTCGGAGATGTGTCAATGAGAGTGGCCCGTTCGGCCTACGTCCGGAGATGTGTCAATGAGAGTGACCTGTTTGGCCTACGTCTGGAGACGTGTCGATGAGTGACCCGTTTGGCCTACGTCCAGAGACGTGTCGAAGGTGACCTGTTTGGCCTACGTCCGGGGACGCGTCATTGAGAGTGGCCCGTTTGGCCAACGTCCGGAGACGTGTCGATGAAGTGGCCCGTTTGGCCTAAGTCCGGAGACGTGTCAATGAGAGTGGCCTGTTTGGCCTACGTCTAGAGATGTGTCGATGAGTGACCCGTTTGGCTTACATCCGGAGACGTGTCGATTGCTTTCGTGAACACTTCATTGGAAAGATAAGCTCGAACTTTATGGGTAGCATAAAAAATAACTTGTCTTCAATGGAGGTGAGTGAGGCTTGGCCTCCTGCTTGGAGCCGAGCTGATACGTGATGAGCTTCATGGATAATACCCCGGAGGTGATGAGCATTCCGTTGTCTTTGAACTTCCTTCTCTTAAAAGCTGATGCCAGGATTGTTTTCCATGACTAGGTAGCTGGTGACGGCTTGGGAGACAAAAGTCGCTTTCTTGATCTTTCTCTACTGCTCCCCGGTGGTCAGCTCGGGCTCTTAGAGTCGGCTAGGATCGTGCTGATCCGTATGACTTTTTTCGTGGAGGCTCATTGGCAGTTGCGTCACGATCCTTGATATGCTGGATAGCCCCCATTGCAATGAATTCTGTGCAATGGCCATCACCGACCAGTTCTTCGAGGTGCTTTTTCCAGGCGAAGTAGTCCTTTGTGTAATGATTGTGCCCTTTTGTCGGCTGCGCAAATCTCACGGCCTGGGGTTCCGGGCCGAGGGGATGTGCGTTAACACGTGGCTTCCATCTTTTGGATGCGGTGCGGTTGTGCGCGGGCGTGACAGCACGGTCTACCGTGCGTCGAGATGTTGATGTGGATAGAATGGTCAAGTGGTGCGCCTGTTTGAACTCGTCTTCTAATCAAACGATTGTAGCCGAGAGAGGAACTGATCTCGGCTGTAAGGTTCACGGCCTGAGCTACAAGGCCGTTTAGGGGTGGTGTTGATGGTGGGTTTTGGGCGGTGCTCCGGCGCGCTGCTCAGTGAGCGGCGGTCGTATGATATATGGGGTGAATGAATGAGTAACAGAGATGGTGCTTCGGCGCCTTGAAAATCAAGGGTCGTATGATATATTGATGAATGGATTTTCCTTACAAACTAACACTACTCCAAGGAAAGCAAGTAAAGATATTGAAAGTGCATTACAGGAAAATATAATTTGCTCCGTGAGAGGCTTTTGTTTGGTGTTTGAACCCTGTAAATGTAGCTTGAGCCTTGTATTTATAGGAAGAGTTCTTGGAGGAGTAATCGAGGCTAAAAATCCGCATGGTCGAGCCTGATTAGAGCAAGTGGGTAGTCCAATTGACATTTGGGATCGTGAAGCATGGTGGTGTGACCCCATAAATCCCGGTGAATCTCGGCCGCCACCCTGATTGTGGGTTCTGCGCTTCTGGCCGTGGAGACGCATTTATTGTTTCTGATAGTTGGTGACCCAATCTCTCAAACTGCAAGAATTCTTGTGAGAATGTCTGCGTCTAATCACTCTGATTCCTATCACCAAATCCTGACTTCAATCACTTCCCACCTTCCCTCGTGCATTAAATGCTTATTCGTGGTTAGTGGGTTTGCTACCATAAACAGAGGCATTGCTTCATTAAATGAAACGTGGGACTTTACTGCCACTTGATGATCTGACCTTAGTGCTTTTGGCCGTGATTTTGTTCGGCCTCGGCCTCGGCCTATAGTCAAGGCCGAGATGATCATGCCTTCACAACTTTTCCTTTGCTTTTTAGGAAGGCCAGACATCTTGGAGAAACGTCGCTTTTTATCCTCACGAGCGAGTGTTAGGGCCGAGAAAATGGGCTCCTTCGATCAGTTCTTGGCCGTGGTTTATTAGGCACAAACACCTTCATGGAATTCGCAGTATCTACTTGTATCCTTCTTGGCTGGGTTTCCCTTCAAAGGCGATGATTTCTTCAACCAAGGCATGTTCTTTACTTGGACCAGGATCTGGTGTATCGAGATAGTGAACTTGGTATAGCTCTCGGCTACTGAAGCACCTCCCTGAGGCTGTAATCCGCGCTTGCCTCCATCCTTGTCATTTATCCTGCTGTTCCTTTGGCTTGCCTGCTCAACCGGTTGATCGGCTTGCTTGGCAGCCTTCTTTGGCGGGATTCGGTCATCGTCCCAAAGTGCGTAGCGCTTTGTTGTACCGAAGACTTCTACCAGTGTTTGGCAGAGAGAGATGGTCAGCTCGCGATACAGCTCACACTTAGTTGGCAAGCCTCTCTTGAAGGCCGATGATGCGATTCAATCATCACATCCAATAATGTTTGCCCTTTTTGCTTTGAACCTCTTGATGTAATCTCGAAGGGATTCATCATACTTCTTGTGTAGGTTGAACATATGGTCAGGGTTCTTCTTGATCGTCCGGTAAGAAGTGTATTCTTTGGTGAAGGTGTAAGCTAGCTCCTTGAAGCTGCTGATCGACCCGGTTGGCAGGGTGTGAAATCAGTCTTGGGCTGCTCCTAGCAAGGTCATTGCAAACACCTTGCACATCAGCGCGTCGTTGGCCTTGTAGAGGATCATGACACTATTGAAGTGCTTTAGATGGCTCTCGGGATCGGAATCCCCTTTGAAATTCGTGAATGAAGGCGTTGAGAATCACTTTGGGGGGGCAGCCTGCTCGATTTCGGCAGTGAAAGGCGTAGAGTTTGCTTGGTCCACCTCCCTGCGTAGAGCATCTTCAAAATTTCTGCCAATCTTTAAGTTATGAAGTCGGTCGTTTACGAGCTTCTCGACGTCCTCAGCGTGCACGGCTTGCCGATCACATTGGCGACCCTCGTGATTCAGGTGGGGATGGTTGACTTCCTTGTCAACTTGAAAAGGTTGACCTCCTTAGTTGCCCTGCTCGTGAGGCAGATTGGTGGATTAAGCTTGCAAAGATTCCTCCACGAGTTGTCGCCGCGAGTTGGTTCTTGAGCAGGCTAGTGAGTGTCGGTCATTGCGTTCGTCACGCAATCGTTCACGGACTCATGCCCCCTGTGAGCCCAGTCTTGAATGGATCATCGACCGGCTCGGAGTATGGCTTGCAGATGTCCGCGTCTCGTCAGCACGATCTCGTTCTCTCCCCTGCTAGTTTGTCTCTGACTAACTAGTCTGGGATCCCTCAAAATACTCGCCAGTATTCTCGCGGATCCTTCTCTCCTCGTCATGGGCTCCAAAGTCAGCGTCTTGATTCAAATTGATCTGCCTGAGTAGTTGGCCAATTAGATTGTTTTGGTTGTCGACCCTCTGCGCGAGTTGATCAACCCGTGAATTAAAATCCCACTTGACTGCGTAAGTCAGGTAGAGAGGTGTGGACCGGGCCCAATGGCATATGGGCTAGGGCTCCGTTAGATGTGCACACGGGTGCATATGTCAAGTGTGGTTGCAGAGAAGGGAGAGAATGGATCTGCTCCAAGACTGGGATGGCGTCGGAGTAGCCATGGGGCTGTGCAGCAAATACAACAGTTGAGTGGTGCGGCTGCTGATGTGTTCCGACCATAGAATGGCACGGCAGAGCAGCTCCGGCAGCCGTCGCGTGCGACTGCAAGGCTGTGGAGGTCATGTGGCCATGTAGCGGATGTTCTGCAATTCCAGCAGCTATCTGCAAAGGTTGTTCTGCAATTCCAACAGCTGTCTGCAGTGGCTGTTCTGCAACTCCAGCAGCTGGAGGTGGCTGCACAGCGTGAGGAGGCGACTGCAAGGTGTTGGCAGCCACGGTTTCGTGCGGTTGTAGCGTGGTTTCCACCACGAAACCATGAGACGGGCCCGTTGTGGTGGTGTTGCTCTTCGTACGTCTTGTATCAACCTTGATTGTTTGAAACAAAGTGTGGAAAATGGATTTGGAGCACGCTTTGAGTATTATTTCGCGCTCTTAATGAAAGCACCAATTTGTGGGAGCGATTTCTTCCCACGAGAATATTCTATTGAAAGATTCTCCTTTCTTCTTCACCGCCTCTTTCTCCCTGCAAAATATATCGAAATAAGAGGACCACACCCGGGAGGTGTTGGCCAAAGGCCCTTCGATGCCTAAGTTAGTTCAATTGATTCGTAGAGAAAACAATAGCTAAATAGGGTACGGAGATATATATGTAAGGTGTAAACCGGGTGGCCGGAGCCGTGAGTGGTGAGATTGGATTAATTAGGAATTTGAATTAAATCAAATCCCTAATTATGGTAGGAATCAAATCAATCCCAATTAAAACAGGTAACTCCCAATTAAATTGAGTAACCCCCGATTAAATTGAGTAACTCCCAATTAGGTCAAATAATCCCCAAATGGAAGGAAATATTTGACCTAAGGTTTTGATTTATAATTTGGTTCCCACATGTTCCCACTGCATTGATCTGCACAAATAAACTTGCCAATTTATTGTTTAGACAATTTATAAGTAAGACCAGAAGAAAATGGAAGGCAATAAGCTCACCAAGAATTGAAAAAAAAAAAACCACTAAGAATTAAATATGCATGTCTGAAACAAAAAGATGAAAGGGGAATAACAGAAGATCAGCTATTCAGCAAAGAAAATTTCATATAAAAACATGAGAAACTCTAAGGTATTGAGTGCTACTAACTTAAACACAGGATCCACTCAAACCTTGATTGTGTCATTTACCAATTGGTTTTGGGGTGGAACCTCAACTTCCTTCATGGTATCAGAGTAAGGCTTCACGTGTTGGGCCCAACGGCCACACGTGCTCCCACGTCACCCAATATGTGTTGTCCACGTGTTAGGCTTGAAAGTTCGCCACACGTGCGGGGGCGTGTTGAGAATGTTTGTCCCACATTGAAATGTTAAGGGACCTAGCCTGGGTTATAAGGAGTTGGACTACTCCCCCCATTGCCAATTAGTTTTGGGGTGGAACCTCAACTTCCTTCAATAAGTATGCCGATTTTTTATTTGGTTATGTGAATCTTGCAATGCCTTTGGTGTTTATTTGACTAAGAAGTCTTTTCTTTCCTATTTGTGTTATCATTTTAAAACACTCTCTGTGCGTTTGTTGTAGCTTGCCAATGCATATTTGCAAATGCTGTAACTATAGCTTGCCAATGCATATTTGCAAATGCTATCTGATGCTTCTTTCAGATATGTTTGGTTCTTGCCACTGTTTCCTTTCCCCTAGCTGGAGAGTAAAGAAAAACCCTGCTTTATTTTGCTAGGAGTAATTGTATTCTATTATCCTTTGCTGATGAGGAGTTTCTTTCTCTTCCTCCTTTCTTGATCATGCTATCTTGTTTTTCCAATGAGCAATGATATCACTACACCAGAACATATCTATTACGGCGCACAAAGCGCGTCGTGAATTATCATTCACGACGCGAAACATGCAAGCAGTAAAAGCCCTCGTCGTAAATAGTGTTCCTCAATCACGGCGTGCATGAACGTCGTAATAAAAAACTTAAGACGACGTTCCCCGTGAGCCGTAATTCAGTTAAAGCAATTACGACACGCTTTGCGCGCCGTAAAAGAGTAATTAATTCTCATTTAAGACGTTTAATGCACGCCGTGTTTAACTTTAAATTTTTTTTTAAAATTATTAATTCCCTGCCTGCTCCTATTTCCTATTTACAATATACTTATATCATCTATTACTTCCCTAGATACAAAATTTCACAAAACAAAAAGTAGTATTGCAACCAAACTTGAAAGAAAGAACCATTTCATTGAAAACTATACTAATCATAATCAATTCAAAATACAAACTCCATAAAGTATTAAAGAAACACATAATAGTGCAGCCAAATTTACAATTAACTTGTACACAGCCTCCAACTCATTCACTCATAATAGTGCTGCCAAAACTACAACGTAACCTAAGCAAAAACCTCATGATAGCACTGGCAGTAGACATCATCTAATAAGAATGAAACTGACACTTGATCTGCCACCTGCATTTTGTTTGAAAACTCATTTTAGCAACTTAACCATTGTAATTTGCCAAAGGAAAAACCTCATTACAAATTAATATGATGGTTACCTCAATCAAGAAACTTTGAGAACCCCAGTACGTTTCTTGATGAAACTTTGCCATTCTTCCATACTCTTTATATTATCAGGCTTCAGTTGCCTTGCAGCGCATTGAATACCAACAAGCTCTCCTCATTTCCGCACTTCTTTTAGTAATTTACATCTATGATCTTGTGCCACACCCCAATTTATTTACTTATTTAATTATTTATTTATTGGGAGTGTGAGGTGAAAGAAAAACTAAAACTAAAAAAAATTAGATAGCAAGAAACAAGAGAACTGAACATAAACTTCTATTTAAACCAAAGTAATTTACATTGTGATTTTACAAGCAAAATAACATAAAAATATAGACTTTTAACAAAACACCTAAAACTATCTGCAACACTTTCTTCTTGTTTTCTTGTCACAACTAAACTTCATATTCAGAACCTGCAATAAATTCATTAAGGGGTGAGCATTACATGCTCAGTAGGGGCCTTATAAGATTAGTGAGATTTTTAATGTACAATTTATGCAATGTATGAATGAACTTCAATTCTACCCAACCCGTTAATCCATATAATAGGGCAAGCAAATCTGCATGTCCCATACCATGCATTTTACCACTGTGATTCCGAATGCCCCATTATATAAACTAACACCCATTTCAATCATCTCATAATTCCCCTTTTGCTAGTCATCTTGTCCATACCATTGATCTCCAAGCCCAAATCACCCAATCGACAATTATACCGCCGATTTCCTAATCTACTATGCACACGGGCTCGCCTGAACTTGGTCCCTACAATGGTTAGACTCAACTACACAAAGATTCTTCCCATTATCCTCTTTTCCATAATTCTCTTATCAACCCAAAAATTCCAACCACCACCGACAACATATGAACATGTCAATATTAATCAAATTATAATGATAATTGACAATCATGTAAACACCCAATATCAAGAATAATAATCAAACAATATTACCAAGCATAATATAGTGTTCACAATATTTAATTAAATCAATTTATGCAAAACCTCCCCAAGAAAGAACCCCTACCTCAAATCCAAAGCTATTGCGTAACTCCTAGTTGCAAGTTCAAATACTTTGAACTTCTCCAAAATCTCACCTCACTTCACTCTTTCTTTCTTCCGTCTAGGATTTTTAGGAGGCTAACACACTTGAAGTACCTATGATCAATGAACTATTGAGTAGACCTATTTATAGTATACTAGAGTTGGTTAGAAGAAGCTTAATATTGTGCCACTTAATCATTCTATAAGTTCCTAGACTCCCAAATAGCCTTTTGTGTTGGCTTGGTAGAGTGCTTTGTGAGCACTCTCCTAACAAGTTTTTATATATATGAATAACTACCATTATTACACCTCAAGCTTTAATGGATTTTGAGGACACCACCATGCAACACGTTAGTTTTCAACAATGCTTAGTAAGCATATATGTTTTTCTAATAGTTTTTGTAAAGTAAGTATATATATATATATATATATATATATATATAATAATAATAATAATAATAATAATAATGATAAATAGTGCTGAAATGAATAAAACCATGCAATAACATTTGAATGGCTATTAGTTAATAGCTATCTTTATGTAACTTACTATACAATTAATATATATATATATATATATATATATATATATATATATATTATTAATTATATAATTTTTTTGGAGATTGATAATTGTAATTATTTAATTTATGAAATATTAAAAATATGGGGTTTCACAATCTATCCTCCTTAAAAGAAATTTCGTCCTCGAAATTTTGAAACTTATCCGAATCAAAGAAAGAGTTCTGGATATTTTTCTTTCATCTCAGTTTCTAATTCCCATGTCGCCTCTTCTGTATCCCCATGTAACCAAAGAATTTTGACCAGTGGGATAGTCTTTGTCTGCAACACTTGTTCTTTATGATCTAATATCCCTATTGGTCTTTCCTCAAAAGATAATTGCTCATCAATGTTTAGTTCTCCCCAATCTAAAACATGCGTTGGGTCTGGTTCATATTTTCGAAGCATAGAGACGTGAAACACATTATGAACATTCGAAAGTTGAGGTGGTAGTGCTAACTTGTAAGCTACTTCCCCAATCCGTTGTAGTATTTCAAAAGGTCCAATAAATCGTGGGGCTAATTTTCCAGACTTTCCAAACCTTTTAACTCCTTTTCGAGGTGAAACTTTAAGAAATACATGATCTCCAATATCAAACTTCAATGGCCTTGTTCTTCTATCAGCATAATTCTTTTGCCGACACTGAGCTGTAAGCAAGCGTTGTTTAATAGTTTTGATCTTCTCTGTTGTTTCTTGTACCAGATTAGGTCCTAATAAAACAGTTTCACTTGCTTCTGCCCAACATAAAGGTAATCTACATGGTCTACCATAGAGTGCTTCATATGGTGCCATTCCGATACTAGATTGAAAACTGTTGTTATAAGCAAATTCTGCTAAAGCAAGATGATCTTCCCAAGTTCCATGAAAATCCAAAACACAAGCTCTTAGCATATCTTCTAAGATCTGGATAGTCCTTTCTGATTGTCCATCAGTTTGGGGATGAAATGCACTACTAAAATTCAATTGGCTTCCTAATGCTTTTTGCAAAGTCCCCCAAAACTGAGAAGTAAACTTTGAATCTCTATCAGAAACAATAGAAATAGGAATTCCATGTAATCTCACTATCTCTCGAATATATAATTTCCCAAGAGTTTCTGTGGAATCTGTCCTTTTAACTGATAGGAAATGTGCAGACTTGGTTAAACGGTCTACAATAACCCATATTGCATCTTTACCTCTTCATACCATTCCACCAAAATTGACGACGTAAATCCTGATACATTTTTGTACTTCCTGGATGAATAGTGTATGATGAGTAATGAGCTTCATGAAGAATTTCATTCCTTAATTCTGGAATTTCAGGTATATATAATTTACCTAAATATCTTAAACCATTTTCTTCATGAAAGGTCCAGCCTTCTGTTTTATCTCCATCCAAAATTTGCTCTTGAATTGATTTACAGGTGTCATCCTCTTGTTGTTTTTCAACAACTTTTCCTAGCAAAGTTGGTCTTGTTACCAAGTTATAAAGGTAAGCACCATACTCATGTACGTTCACATGTAAATCATAATCTTGAATACAATTCATCATCTTCCATTTCTGAATTTGTAGTCCTGCTACAAATCCATGTGTATTCCTACTTAGAGCATCTGCCACTATATTAGCCTTTCCAGGATGATAATGTAGACCAAAATCATAATCTTCTAAGTATTCCATCCAACGTCTTTGTCTCAGGTTAAGCTCTTTCTGAGTGAAAAGATATTTCAAACTTTTATGATCAGAGTAAAGCTCAAATCTTTCACCATACAAATAATGTCGCCAAGTTTTTAAAGCATGTACAATTGCTGCTAACTCCAAATCATGTGTTGGATAATTCCTTTCATGATTCTTCAATTGACGAGAAGCATAAGCTACTACTCTGTCAGATTGCATCAAAACACATCCTAACCCTTGTTTAGATGCATCGGTGTAAACCACATATCCTATATCCCGTTCAGGAATAATCAGTATTGGTGCGGTAGTCAATCGAGTTTTCAATTCTTGGAATGACTTTTCACATTCTTGGGTCCATATGAATTTCACTCCCTTTTGGGTCAGCTTGGTCATTGGTGCAGCTATTCGAGAAAAATCTTTTATAAACCTCCTATAATAACCAGCTAATCCAAGGAAACTACGTATCTCCAAGATATTCTTTGGTTGACTCCAATTCAATACTGCCTCTACTTTGGAAGAATCAACTGAAATACCTTCATTGGAAATTACATGTCCTAAAAATCTTACTTGTCTCAACCAGAATTCACACTTACTCAACTTTGCATACAGTTGATTTTCTCTTAATGTTTGTAAAACAATTCGCAAATGTTCCTCATGTTCTTCCTGCGATTTGGAATATATAAGAATATCATCAATGAATACGATGACAAACTGATCTAAATATGGTCGGAAAATTCAGTTCATCATATCCATAAATGCTGATGGTGCATTTGTCAATCCAAAAGGCATGACTACGAACTCATAATGCCCATATCGAGTCCGAAAAGCCGTTTTGGGTATATCTTCAGCTTTGACTCGAAGTTGGTGGTAACCAGATCGAAGATCAATCTTTGAAAAGAAATGAGAACCTCTTAATTGATCGAATAAATCGTCAATTCTAGGCAAAGGATATTTGTTCTTTATTGTGACCCTATTTAATTGACGATAATCGATACACATTCGAAGAGTTAAATCTTTCTTTTTCACAAAGAGAGCAGGTGCACTCCATGGTGAAGTACTAGGACGGATATATCCTTTTGCTTGTAATTCTTGGAGTTGTATCTTAAGTTCTTTCAGTTCAGCTGGGGCCATGCGATGAGGAGGTATAGAAATAGGTGTTGTACCTGGGTATATTTCTATAGCAAACTCTACTTCACGCTCTGGTGGTAAGCCATGCAAATCTTCTGGAAAAACATCGCTAAATTCCTTTACTACAGGAATAAGTTGTATTGGAGATTTTTCTATTTCTTCAGTTCCGATTCTAGCTATCTGACTCAAATATTTATAATCTCCAACACCATATTTCTGGATTTCCTTTTTCACAAAGAAACTAAAGGTTTCTTCCTTGTGAGTATTGATGGTAATTCTCTTTTTACCACAGTCAATTGTAACTTGGTGATGTGTAAGCCAGTCCATTCCTAAAATAATATCATATTCCAACATTTCCAATACCATCAAATCAACAACAATTCTATGGCCCGACATCTCTATCATGCAAGATTTACATACTTTATCAACTTCTAGACTACCACCCAAAGGAGATCCGATTAACAAAGAAGGTTTCATATTTTCAGATTCTAACTCAAGCATTGATGCAAAAGATGTGGATATAAAAGAGTGTGTAGCTCCACAATCAAATAACACTCTAGCCCAAGAGTTGAATACCAAAAACATACCTTCTATTGTCTTAGGCTCAGTTTGATCTGTCACATTTCCCATAACGTAAACCCTTCCTTGTGTGAATTGTCCAGATTTCCTTTCAACTGCAGGGGCCCTTGGTCTAATTTGAGAACATTGTCCTCCTGGACGTTGTGATGATTGGCTAGTAACTGGCCTTGCCCAATTAGACTGAGGTTGAAAAGTAGTATAACTTTGAGGTGACGGTGGAGCACGAAAAGGTACATGTGGAGGACGATATAATGTCTGCTGATCGGTTCATAATTGTATATCATTTTGTACCCTTCTAGCTTATGATTTGGTTATGTTATTGAGTTAAACTTGTGCTTTTAATCCATTTTCTGTTTTGATAAGTCCATAATTTCATACACTTGCATGCCTTCTTTACTTAGTGATTTTGCTTAGTTTCTCTTTATTTTGAGTCACTTACTTCTGTTTGTGTGTTTTGTAGGTTAAGATAGCAAGAGATAACATTTGTTGCAATCCATGCATGTTAAGGGCTGATTGGCATATGAGGAATATGAGCTTAAAGACAAACTAATTTTGGCTACAGCCCATTTCCAGCCCAGTTTCGTAGGTCAACTTCTTGGCCTTGGATCAGCATTCTCTAGGGCTCGGATGAGGAGACATTCTTCATAGAAGTTGTTCAATTGGGTGTCTAGTATAACATATCCAAAATTCAGCCCAATTGAACATATGTGGAGTCCTTAGCCCGTCCAACACTGAACCATGCTCAGGAGGATTTGCAGCTGCCAGCTTTGAGCCTTGTCTCCTCCTTTAAGCCATGTGCCTCACCCATGCTGCAACTGACTTTGGATCCAACATAATGAGTGAAGTGGGGAGGCATTCCAGCTATGAAATTCTAAAGGAGAAAGTTGGTACATGCTGGAGTTATTATAGAGAAAGCATGTGCATGCATGTAAAGCAAAGAAATGAAATGAAGTCAATTCCAGTCTCTGTTCGGCAGCCAACTTGCAAGGCCCAAAACGCACACTTCGACTGCTCCGATGGGAATACTTTCTTCATAGAAGTTGTTCCAATGGGTGTCTAGTATAACATATCCAAATTTGAGCCCCATTGGATAAGTTTTGAAACCTCTGGCCTTCCTACACCAAGTCTGGTTCAGAAGACTCGTTTTTGTTCAACAACCAAAAGAAGACCACATGGGTTGGCAGCAAAAGGCAGCCACAATTGATCACCTTTGATCCCATGTGAAGAAAGCTTGAGGTGCAGCAAAAGAAGTATGGGATGAGATTGATTCCAACCACACTAACATAGACAAGATGAAGTGTGAGTTATGGGTTGTATTAAAAGAGGAATTGTGGTGTTGGATTTCATCATGTTGTTCCTCCCTCTTAGCCCTATAAATAGAGAAGCCTTCAAGCTTCATAAATCACACCCCAAGGGGGGGAGCTCTCAAACACTTCTCTAGAGCTCCCTTCCCTTCTCTCCCTCAAATTCTCTTAGTTTCCTTTCAAGTTGTCAATTGTTGTAGTAAAATGAGTTTACTTAATTTTCCTTCAAGTTTTTCTTAGTTTCACTTTACTTTTATTTGTAATGTACATTCTTTCTTAAGTATTCAAGTTTAATTAGTTTCCAAGTTTTAATTATGGTTTTTGTTCTTATTCATTATGCTTATAAGTTAATAGGCTAGTTTGAATGATTGATCACCATTTAGGCTTGCATGTTAGCTATCTTGGTTTGAATTAAGAGTAGACACCATGCTTTAATTCGAATTGAACTATGAATAAGAAGAGTATGTATGGACATTCGACAACAGGGATTAGATACATGCTTGGTTGTTTAAATTGTTCTTCTATGCTTAATGGGTTCCTAATGCTTAGTTTTAGGTTAGACAACAAATGATCAAATTAGGGAATTAGGAACACAAGGTTATGACCAAACACCATGGCTTAATCATACTTTAGCTAGAATCAATCCGTTAATCTAATTGAACTTGGGAACTTATCTACTTGAGTTATTTTCTTTTCTTTCTTTCTTGTTTTATTTATTTTCTTTCTTGTTCTTCTGTTTTGTGTAGGAAAACTGAATTGGATTATTCAATCACCAATCCTCGTGGGATCGACCTCGCACTTACATATGCTATACTACCAAACGGCTCGTGCACTTGCGAGTATCACAAGTTGAGGATGCAGCTGAATCCATTTTGATGCAGCTGAATCGAAGCAACAAGTTTTTGGCGCCGTTGCCGGGGATCGGTAACATTGCTTGATTCTATTTGGTTTTCCTACTTTTTTTATTTATAATGTTTAAAGTCTACTTAGTTCTCTATTGTTCATTCCTAATCCTTTTAATTCCATTTCAAGTTTGTGTGTTGGTTTTAGCAATTTATTATAGCTCAATAATAAAGGGAAAGAGAAGGCAACTTCAATCATAAAGATAGGAAGTGTGGAGTAGTGGGAGAAGTCGCGACCTCCAAATGCATCACGCTCGACCTAATCGCTTCAAGGGGGAGTATTCCAATCCTTTCTCTTTAGTTGTTTTGTTATTATTTCAATAATTTTAATTTTCTATTTCTTTTATAAGAAAATAAAAAAATATTTTTTATATGAGCTGACTCGTGGTAACTCCAGTGAGCACTTCCGTCAATACAGTGTCTAGGAGTTCTTTAGGCGACACCTTCGGTGTCTAAGAAGTTTGGGTTTTAAGCGGGACCATTGTGACCCCTCCAACCTTCCCGGATCCCCTGGCTGTGTTTTCTGAGGCCCTTAACTGGTCATCCGTGAGTTGCTTTGTATATTCGTGTGTTTTTAAATTAAGTTTTTTTTTTTTAAAATTTTTTTTTTTCTTTGTTTTCTTTTCTGTATAGTCTTTGTTTTTGTTTTTGTTTTGTTAAGTTAGTTTATTTATTTATTTACGTGGTATGGTTAGTTAGTTTATTTCTGAGTGTTAAAAACACATTTTTATTTCACTTCAAACTCTGCATTACAAACAAAAACAAAAACAAAAACAAAAACAAAAAAAAAAAAAAAAAAAAAAAAAAAAAACAACAACAACATCATCATCTTCTTCATCTTCTTCATCTTCATCCTCATCATCATGGCATGCCTCTATTTTCTCTTACTTGTAGAATCTGCAGCAGCTCTACATGGTCTTCATTTCTCTTTTGCAGCATTTCTACATGCTGGTTGGCACTGTAGAGCCGCTTTTGCAAGTCCGCCACCAGAGTTTTCAAGGCAGCCACCTCCTCGCTCAGCGCTGTGCACTCTCGCATCCTCGCCAGTAATCGCATGCCCAAATTGGTAGCCGAGACCGCATGGAGCACAGATAAAGAGTGGGACTCATCCACCGCCATCTTGTCAGACCTACGTGCCACATGCAGATGATCTGCCGGTGTGAGTATACTACCAATCATGCCACCCAACAGCACTGCTCTGTTCGGCATTGCCTCAGCAAAGTTCGGTATTGCCTCAGCAAAGTTTGAGGCCGTGCCGTGATGATATGTGGAGTTTGGGAAGACAGGAGTTGGAGGAGCCCTTATTTGGGCATTCGGAGGTGCAAGTGAGAGCTCAAGGTTGAGATCATCAAGGTGAGTGCATGAGGATGCCATTTGTTTTGCTTCTGAATTTTTTTGATGTTTTTCCTTGAGTTTGCAGGAAGAAATGCTGGGTATCATCCGCTTGTAGAGGCGTGCTTTAAATAGACATATGCTGATGAGGGTGCCAACGCCATTTCGGATTTCCCGGGCATGCTCGACCTAATCGCTTCAAGGGGGAGCACCTTTACTTTCACTTTACTTTTCTTTTTTCCGTGTTTTCTGGTGTTTTATGTTTTTGCCCGTTACTTTCGGCTATCATCTTTGTATTATTTTAGTTAGGGAAATGTGTTTTCTTTTCCGTTTGTCGTCTTTGTTTTATTTTAGTTGGGAAGTGTGTTTTCTTTTTCTTTTTCTTTTTCTTTCTGCAACCTTACTCTTTTATTTCCGAAACAAAATAAGGAAAATACAAAAACAACAAAATAAAATAAAAACAACAATAATGCAGTAGGAAATCATTTCTTCTCGGTGCTTGGTGTCTCGACCATTGGAGCTTTGAGTTTGGCCCTCTGGCTGTCCTCTTACGGGGCTTCACGCACAGCTTCTTGGGGCTCATCACTTGAGCTCCCAAAGATCGCACTCTTAGCTTGAGCGTAACGTATCTCGCGATCTGCTTGCTTGCGTTTACCCGGTCGGTCTAGGTCCTCCAGCTGCTTTCGCATGTCGCGAGAATACAACTCTACCATCTTTGATAGGTTTTTATTCTCGTCCCGCAATACTTCTAGCTGGTGTCGATTCACCTCCACTATCCTTGCTCTCTCCCTTTTCAAGCTTTTTATAGCACTCTGACACTCTTCAACCATACTTCGCTCCGCCGCCAACTGACCCTTTAGCACCTCTACCTCATGGGACTTCGCAAGTAGGCGATGACCCAAACTTGCGACTGTTGCTGTACTCTGCACGCTCAGTGCCAGGGCATCGCTCACGACCCGGTTGTCATCCCTTGTCCCCAGCACACGTATATCTTTAGGAGTCACTAAATTTCTAGCCACTCCAATGGCAACATCGTTGTCCAGGAGTATTGAGTCAGTTACTGTCACAGGCCCCCGTGCGGAAGCAAAGTAAGGCATCCATACTGGTGCCGCTGCTTGGCCTCGTGTCTGAGTCGGTGGAGCTAGGTTGAGATCCAACGAAAAAGGGTAGGAAGAGGCCATTTGATTTCTCACTCTTTGTTCTTCTTTCTTTTCTGTTTTGTGTGTTTCTGAGTTTGTGTTTTTCACCCGTTCTTTTTACCTTTTTATAGACTTAGTCTGCTAAACCCTAGCCGCTGCGGTTCTGGGTTATGTGCGGCCCTTACGGCTTATCTCTATATATCGCCGCACCCATTTCCCAACCTCCCCTTAATTGCATTTTCACCTTTCACCACCTTCAAAGTGAAAAAGTCATCCCGCTTCACCCAAGAGGCCAATAATTCTGGCTTGGGGGATGTGAAAGCGGCCTCTGCGCGCCGACACGTCCCTCACCTCTTTTGCCTGTGACTTCCCAGGAACCAAGGCATTAGGGACCACATTTTCTCTTTTCAGAAATCCCGTCTTTGCACTCCCAATTCATGTGTCATCTTAAAAATTAAAAATTAAAAATTAAAAAAAAAAAAAAAAAAAATGTGTGGGCTTCGGATTTCTTTGTGGGCTTCGGGTTTTCACCGTTGTTTAGGTTTCAAAGTGGGCTAACTTTCTTTTGGGTTGAGCTTTTAATCGTTTGGGTTTTGGTTTGCGTAAGACTGTTTGTTTAGGGCTTTCTGTTTCGAGTGTTTTACTGTTTCGTTTCTTTTTTATTTGTTTGTTTGTTTTGTAATTTTTATTTTGTAATTATTTTATTTTTGTATTTTAATTCTTGTGTGTTTTGTGATTTTATATTTACTTACTTTAGTACCTTTCATTTCTTGTTATGACATTGCTTGTTCCTAATTTTTAAACATTGAGGACAATGTTCATTTCTAGGTTTGGGGGTATTGGAGTTTAGCATGTAAATTTGGTTTTTCCTTAATTTAAATTTTTTTTTTAATTTGCTTGTTTTTTTTTATTTTTTATTTTGTTTAAGTCTTGCTTTTATTTTTATTTTATTTTGATTTTGATTTTATTCACTTTCCGAACACATTTGATGAGATTGTGATAAATGTTTGCATGACTTAAATGAAAATTGAATTTTATTTATTTATTTATTTATTTATTTCCTTGTAAATTTTTATTGTAAAAAAAAAAAATTTAATTAATTTGGCATTGTTCTAGCATGATATGTTCGAAACCTTTGCACGTGCCATTTGTTTCATAATTTTCCAATTAAAGGATTTGCATGACCCAAAGAATTGTATCAAGCATAAATTAGACTTATATAACCATATAATGTGAGCTTTTGAGCCTTGTTCTTCATTTCATGAGTGTTATACACATACTCTTATTTTCTTGTCATCAAAGTTGTTGTTTGATCTCATTATTCATTGATTTGGTTGAACACTTAAAAGTCATTCATTCTTTTGCAATTTGATTTCATGACATTTAAGAAATGATATTAAGGCCCTCTTTGGATCGTTTGTGCCTTTCAAGCTAACCTTATGCATGCTTAAGCATGATTTTCCATTGTTAACCATTTTGAGCCTACAAGTAAACCTTTTTTCTTTCATTTACCAATTATATTTCCTCACCTTAGCCCGAAAAACAAATATTTACCTTTCTAAGGAACTCATGAGCTCTAATTCGGATGTGTTTTTCATGCTAAGTTTGGGAAGGGATATTACAGAAAGAAAAAAAAAAAACTTCACTCAATTGGTGAAAGAAAAAAAAAAAAAAGTTGTGATTAAGTGGTGGTTGATTGAAAATTCATTTTTGGGCCTTCAAAATAAATTGGTGTTTGGAAAGGAGTGTGAATCAATGTAAATGAAGGTATAAGGAGTTTTGATCATGTAAAAGAAAAAAATCTAATCATGATGATTCGAAGTCTTGTAAACAATTATTTTATGCTCTTACATTTTGAGTTCCTTGGACTTTGTATTATCCATACCCTTCATTTCTCACTCACCTTACACCCTTGGCCCCATTACAACCTATCTTAAAGACCTAAATTGATCTTAAATGTCATGTGGTTGAATTGCATGCATTTTCTTACTTTTAAGTGTTTGGCATCCTTCTTGAGATCATATTAATGCAAGTTCTTCATCTTCCTATTTTGAGTTAACTCCTTTATGATTTAACTCTAATCTCATGTTTATAACTGAGTGTTGTATTGTAGCCCTCTTCTGAGTAATTCATTTGTGAGATGACAACTTTGGTGAGATTTGAAGTTGCATTTGTGCTTGGTATGATTTTTGAAATTGTGTGAAAACTAAGATTGGGGAATTTGTTGCATTTGGCTATCACACTACTACACTTTGAGCATGTTGTGTTTTGAACTTTGCCGCCTTGTAAATAATATCTAAAATTGAGCTTTTATTGTTAAAACTTTTGAGTTATGTGCATGAGTCATCTCTCTTCAGAAAATGTTCGGAAAGATTGTTTTGAGTTTACTTTTTACATGTTATTTATTTATTTATTTATTTATTTTGGTTTTGTAATTATTTTTATTTTTGTTTTTGTTTTTTGTTTTATTTTGCTTAAGGACTAACAAATTTAGTAAAGTTTTCTAACCACTTTGTTTTGTAGAGTTAGTAAAACGTTTGTGGGTATCGTTTCTGTTAAACCCTCAGGAGACACAACTCCTCCTACTAGGGAAGCCTAGAGGTTTAAAGGCTTATTGCATACGCTCAATGCAATCGAGTTACCTACGAAAGTGGTTTAGTTAACTTTTTGTTTTTAACTTTGTTTTCTGTTGTTTTGCTCGAGGACTAGCAAAATCTAGGTTTGGGGGTATTTGATCGGTTCATAATTGTATATCATTTTGTACCCTTCTAGCTTATGATTTGGTTATGTTATTGAGTTAAACTTGTGCTTTTAATCCATTTTCTGTTTTGATAAGTCCATAATTTCATACACTTGCATGCCTTCTTTACTTAGTGATTTTGCTTAGTTTCTCTTTATTTTGAGTCACTTACTTCTGTTTGTGTGTTTTGTAGGTTAAGATAGCAAGAGATAACATTTGTTGCAATCCATGCATGTTAAGGGCTGATTGGCATATGAGGAATATGAGCTTAAAGACAAACTAATTTTGGCTACAGCCCATTTCCAGCCCAGTTTCGTAGGTCAACTTCTTGGCCTTGGATCAGCATTCTCTAGGGCTCGGATGAGGAGACATTCTTCATAGAAGTTGTTCAATTGGGTGTCTAGTATAACATATCCAAAATTCAGCCCAATTGAACATATGTGGAGTCCTTAGCCCGTCCAACACTGAACCATGCTCAGGAGGATTTGCAGCTGCCAGCTTTGAGCCTTGTCTCCTCCTTTAAGCCATGTGCCTCACCCATGCTGCAACTGACTTTGGATCCAACATAATGAGTGAAGTGGGGAGGCATTCCAGCTATGAAATTCTAAAGGAGAAAGTTGGTACATGCTGGAGTTATTATAGAGAAAGCATGTGCATGCATGTAAAGCAAAGAAATGAAATGAAGTCAATTCCAGTCTCTGTTCGGCAGCCAACTTGCAAGGCCCAAAACGCACACTTCGACTGCTCCGATGGGAATACTTTCTTCATAGAAGTTGTTCCAATGGGTGTCTAGTATAACATATCCAAATTTGAGCCCCATTGGATAAGTTTTGAAACCTCTGGCCTTCCTACACCAAGTCTGGTTCAGAAGACTCGTTTTTGTTCAACAACCAAAAGAAGACCACATGGGTTGGCAGCAAAAGGCAGCCACAATTGATCACCTTTGATCCCATGTGAAGAAAGCTTGAGGTGCAGCAAAAGAAGTATGGGATGAGATTGATTCCAACCACACTAACATAGACAAGATGAAGTGTGAGTTATGGGTTGTATTAAAAGAGGAATTGTGGTGTTGGATTTCATCATGTTGTTCCTCCCTCTTAGCCCTATAAATAGAGAAGCCTTCAAGCTTCATAAATCACACCCCAAGGGGGGGAGCTTTCAAACACTTCTCTAGAGCTCCCTTCCCTTCTCTCCCTCAAATTCTCTTAGTTTCCTTTCAAGTTGTCAATTGTTGTAGTAAAATGAGTTTACTTAATTTTCCTTCAAGTTTTTCTTAGTTTCACTTTACTTTTATTTGTAATGTACATTCTTTCTTAAGTATTCAAGTTTAATTAGTTTCCAAGTTTTAATTATGGTTTTTGTTCTTATTCATTATGCTTATAAGTTAATAGGCTAGTTTGAATGATTGATCACCATTTAGGCTTGCATGTTAGCTATCTTGGTTTGAATTAAGAGTAGACACCATGCTTTAATTCGAATTGAACTATGAATAAGAAGAGTATGTATGGACATTCGACAACAGGGATTAGATACATGCTTGGTTGTTTAAATTGTTCTTCTATGCTTAATGGGTTCCTAATGCTTAGTTTTAGGTTAGACAACAAATGATCAAATTAGGGAATTAGGAACACAAGGTTATGACCAAACACCATGGCTTAATCATACTTTAGCTAGAATCAATCCGTTAATCTAATTGAACTTGGGAACTTATCTACTTGAGTTATTTTCTTTTCTTTCTTTCTTGTTTTATTTATTTTCTTTCTTGTTCTTCTGTTTTGTGTAGGAAAACTGAATTGGATTATTCAATCACCAATCCTCGTGGGATCGACCTCGCACTTACATATGCTATACTACCAAACGGCTCGTGCACTTGCGAGTATCACAAGTTGAGGATGCAGCTGAATCCATTTTGATGCAGCTGAATCGAAGCAACATCTGCTGTACATGAGGTCCTTGATACCTTTGTAATTGTGGACAAAATCTCTTTACATGTCCCACTTGTTTGCAGTAATAACATAGTGGTGGTCCGAACTTTTCTTGTGATTGATACTGAGGAGTATTAAATCTTGTCCGTTTATTTATTTGTCCACTACTTGAATCCCAAGTTCTCTTAGTTTCAGGTCTTTGTTCTGCGATATGTGCTCTATCAACCACATCAGCATACTTGCTTAACTTCAAAATGTCAACCTTTTCCAAAATTGACGGTCTCAATCCTTCTTCAAATCGTTTTGCTTTTGTTGCATCATCAGGGATCATATATGGTGCAAAACGCATGAGTTCTTCAAACTTAGATTGATATTGATCAACAGTTAAGTTGCCTTGGACAAGGTTAACAAACTCCCTTGCTTTCATTGCTTTCATAGTACTTGGAAAATATTTTTCCAAGAAAATACTTTCGAATTCCTCCCAAGTTGTAATTTCAGTATTAGGCATACTCAGAATTGACTCCCACCAAAGATATGCTTGTCCTTCCAGATAGGTACAAGCAATAACAACTCTAATGTCTTCAGGAATTCTTTGATTATCCATCTTTCTCTTGATTTGCCTCAACCATTCTTCAGCTGCCATAGGATTTGGTTCACCTTTAAATATTGTTGGTTTCGTCTTACGAAATTGTCCTTGTATCCTCATAACTCGATCTTCTTCAATTTCATGATGGCGATCTTGATTACTATTTTCTCTAATTGCTGAAGCCATATCCTGAATGGCTAAGATTACTCTAGCATTTCCATTGAACTCATTTCTAGATTCAGCCATCTTAAATAAATAAAAAGAAAATTATCTAAAAACAATATTATGAAATAGTAAAATATAAATTTAAGAAAAAGAATAAACAAAACACTCATTTATTATATTTCACAAAATTTTACAAAAGTACACACAATTTTACAAAAATTTAAACTTATCTTACATAACATGGTGGTTTTATTTCTGCAACTATAAACATTTATACAACTCTCCTTCTTCAGTACTAGTTTTCTTCATCTGAACTGATAATAATCACTTCGGACGGTGACTGAACCTCTATAGGCCTAGTGACTGATCCGATTGACTCAGTAGGCTCCCAAGTAGGCTCATAAGTAGGTTCCTGAGCGAAATCTTCATTATCACTTGGAGGGTTTGGGACTCGTTGTGGTTGGTAATTACATGGTGGCCACTGATTACCACTTTCCTCTAAAAGTTCTACTATTGCAGCATTATAAATATTGTCATTCTGTATGTTCTCATAGGCACCATCCCATAATTCCCTCCTTGACCAAATACTATGCATTGCTACTTGTCGCTGCATCGGGAGAGGGTAATGATGTCTCCTTATGGCAGTACTCCTTATCTTTTCTTTCATACAAAATTTTGAGCCATGTCTCAGGTTGTTGTTATAGTTTTCTATGTTTAATGGTAACAGTCCTTCTGGGCATACATGGAAACCTCCAAAAGTATCGTCACTTTCTATTGACTCCATAGAATCTGTCATGACCAAAATATTAGTATCTAAAATACAAAACTAAAAAAAAAATTTATACTTCTAAATCTTAATTTCTAAACTAAAAATAACTTAAATGATAACTTCTATTCTGTAGGATTTGTATACCTAATGCTCTGATACCAACTTGTCACACCCCAATTTATTTACTTATTTAATTATTTATTTATTGGGAGTGTGAGGTGAAAGAAAAACTAAAACTAAAAAAAATTAGATAGCAAGAAACAAGAGAACTGAACATAAATTCTATTTAAACCAAAATAATTTGTATTGTGATTTTACAAGCAAAATAACATAAAAATATAGACTTTTAACAAAACACCTAAAACTATCTGCAACACTTTCTTCTTGTTTTCTTGTCACAACTAAACTTCAGATTCAGAACCTGCAATAAATTCATTAAGGGGTGAGCATTACATGCTCAGTAGGGGCCTTATAAGATTAGTGAGATTTTTAATGTACAATTTATGCAATGTATGAATGAACTTCAATTCTACCCAACCCGTTAATCCATATAATAGGGCAAGCAAATCTGCATGTCCCATACCATGCATTTTACCACTGTGATTCCGAATGCCCCATTATATAAACTAACACCCATTTCAATCATCCCATAATTCCCCTTTTGCTAATCATCTTGTCCATACCATTGATCTCCAAGCCCAAATCACCCAATCGACAATTATACCGCCGATTTCCTAATCTACTGTGCACACGGGCTCGCCTGAACTTGGTCCCTACAATGGTTAGACTCAACTACACAAAGATTCTTCCCATTATCCTCTTTTCCATAATTCTCTTATCAACCCAAAAATTCCAACCACCACCGACAACATATGAACATGTCAATATTAATCAAATTATAATGATAATTGACAATCATGTAAACACCCAATATCAAGAATAATAATCAAACAATATTACCAAGCATAATATAGTGTTCATAATATTTAATTAAATCAATTTATGCAAAACCTCCCCAAGAAAGAACCCCTACCTCAAATCCAAAGCTATTGCGTAACTCCTAGTTGCAAGTTCAAATACTTTGAACTTCTCCAAAATCTCACCTCACTTCACTCTTTCTTTCTTCCGTCTAGGATTTTTAGGAGGCTAACACACTTGAAGTACCTATGATCAATGAACTATTGAGTAGACCTATTTATAGTATACTAGAGTTGGTTAGAAGAAGCTTTAATGGATTTTGAGGACACCACCATGCAACACGTTAGTTTTCAACAATGCTTAGTAAGCATATATGTTTTTCTAATAGTTTTTGTAAAGTAAGTATATATATATATATAATAATAATGATAAATAGTGCTGAAATGAATAAAACCATGCAATAACATTTGAATGGCTATTAGTTAATAGCTATCTTTACGTAACTTACTATACAATTAATATATATATATATATATATATATATATATATATATTATTAATTATATAATTTTTTTGGAGATTGATAATGTAATTATTTAATTTATGAAATATTAAAAATATGGGGTTTCACATCTTGCCAAAGCTTTGCCATCTTTTGTAATGCATACTTCTTATGACACTCATCAACAATAAATTTATTCTAAAACAGAAAAATTGAAATTATTAGAAACAGAAACATATTCTTATAGCCCTCCTTTGCCGTACTCGTAGAATAGTTGCAGCAAGAACAGCTGCATGTTGTTTTTTTGCTAGCTTGGAACCCTGTTTTGAGCACTTTAAAATGATTATATGAGATATGATCATCAATGAACATTTAAAGAAAATTAAAAAAAAAACCTTAAAATTATTAGCTTACTTCAGCAGTCATGTTGTGTTTTTTCCATTCACAGTGCGTCCTCTTAGCCTTGAGAAAAGAAAACCACCAAGTACAGAAACTAAGAATAATGATCCAAATAAATTGACAAGGAGTAAAGAAAGTAGTATAAAATATCTAAAGTACAGTAACTAAGAATAATGATCCAAATAAATTGACAAAGTAAGAGCTTCCTTTAACTTGATAGAGTGTTATTGAGCCCTTGGCAAGTAAACCCAAATTCCAACAGTAAAGATCCCAATACATAAAACTTATTACTTTGCCAAAACCACTACATATTAAATTCCAGAATAGGTCAGCATAATTCAGGAGGCTGCATACATATATATCACAAATACCTTTGATTTAAT
Organism: Prunus avium; assembly: GCF_965620075.1. Taxonomy (NCBI): domain Eukaryota; kingdom Viridiplantae; phylum Streptophyta; class Magnoliopsida; order Rosales; family Rosaceae; genus Prunus; species Prunus avium. The sequence goes on from NC_142291.1 coordinate 4,370,414, forward strand.
TAAGGAGCCGCACACTCTTTGTAAAGACCAAATAGAAACCCTGTATGATTTACCAACAATTGACAATCATGCATTCCACAGGCTTTATTCCAATAGAAAATAATACTTTGAAGAAATATAGAATGAATCGACATAGATACAAAAGCTCAGTATCAGTAACATGCTGATGCAGTATATTAGACAGTAGAGTAATAAACATATACACAATTCATAGACCGAGAACAAAGTCATCTTTCCAAGAAAAATCCAGAAAATGAACAAGTACCCAACGGAACAAAGCTGAACACTCATGGATCCCTAACCCTTTATCTGAGAGAGAAACCTAACCTAGTCAAAATTACCCCAAATCCATTGCAAATTGAACCAAAATCAGAGAAAACAAGTTGGAATTAATATTGAAACCAATCTAAGCTTGTGTTGTAGAAATTTGAAATAATATCCAAAAATCACAGAGGGGGAGTGATAAAGCAGAGAGAAGACCCATTTGAAATAGTATATCAAAAAGTCAATTTGAGCAAGAATGTTCAACTCAAGCTTACTCTCTCGTCTCATTAAAAACTCAAATTATACAATAACGCATAATTATAAGATAAGATATAATTCTATCATACAAAGATCATGAGATTACAGAAGAAACAGAGTAAGCTATTTGAGTTAGAGTAATCAAGATTCAAGAATACCCTACCATGACAGATATAGCTTCTGGAATATTAGCTTCTGTTGCCATTAATCTGCAGATAGAAAGGTGGGCTTGAAGGAGGTTGAAAGGGCAGTAGAAGCTTCTCTGGTTTAGTTTTAGTCTGTACGTTGTGGCTATAAATTATAATGGAGATAGAAAGGGTGTGAAGAAAAGAAAATTCAAATCCTCCCAAAATCAGAGTTCACACAGTACCTACCAGTGCCATAATACTATAGAGCTCTAATCGTACTAATCATATACCCATAACTAATCCTACGTTGAAGTCCAATTCTATACTTTATAAAACTCAACAAACCCTAATCTAGGCTGATTTCGATTGAATTCAATCAAAATTAAATTAGAAATACACATAAAATCTGGATTCAATACAATCAAATCATACATGCAAATGAAAACCAAATTCAATCAAATATAATCAAACATTCACATAGAATCTACAAAAATAACCCCAATAAAATCAAGATAAGCAAATCTAGAATCCAAATCAACTCTAAAGCTATAAGAAAACTCATAATCAAGCATTGGGGGTTAGGGCTTTAGAGAATCGCACCTTTGGAATGTCACTGAGAATTCAGCTCCGAAGCAATAGGGCTCTAGCAATGGTCTTTTCACGAATGAGGAACTGGAGCTCTTGATTAAAGACATATATGTTACTGCTTATAGTAATATCTGACTGACAGTTCTCAACTACAGAATGTCATTGCTTGAAGCATGAGTTTTAAATTAGATGGTGTAATTTCCCTACTGTTATTACATTTTAATTTTTCTTACATGCATCTGTATCTGTTAATACAAGTATATGGCTTCCCTAAGTGTATTAATATGTGCATATTATCCTGCAGGAACTTAATAATCTCGAGCATTTTGGCAATGGTACACCTCATTTCAATACAAGCAACATATATGAAGATCTAGGAGACTTGGAAAACTTGGGTAGAGTTGGTGAAATTGGATATAATTTCTGCAGTGAGCCTGATTCTAGGAGCCATTTTCTGGAGCTATATGATCTCGACCAACCTCAGCATCCTAATCTCTTCTTGTAGTTATGTAATTTTTATGTCAAGTTTACTTCGTTGATGGTTACCGATTCCGGATTTTATTTTGATTTCAACTATATTATCCAATCATGTATCCCTTTATGTTTCTTAGCTTGTATTACCTTTGCTGCCTTTGGGCTGTTTAATGAATTATTCACTATTGACCAAAGGAAAATTTATCGCTAGAAGTGTAAATCTAAGCTTGAGCATTTCCAGAAACACTACTCTCTTTTTTGGTTGCTAATTCTTAGTTAAAATCGGTAGAAAGTTATTTTGAATGAAATACAAAGAGAGAAGGATTTTGGCGGAAATACAAAGAGGGAAGGATTCAGACCACGTTTTCTTTTACTTGTTTTCATCGTCCCTCGTATTCTCCATCTCTGTTTCACATTTTCTTTTCCCTTCTTATCTCTCTCTACTTTCTCTCTTTGAAAATTCTAGTTTTATTATATACAACCATTGCAACTAGGGTTATGAAAAAAAAAAAGTTAACAAGACTTACTGATTTCCACAAAAAATGAATGACCGATTTGTCTCGACCGCGGAAAAGGTTCCCAACCAATTCAAGAAATATTACTTGCAAAGGGACTCAGTCAAATTGGTGAACATCATTTGAAGTTAAAGCACCATCAGTCCAGTCGGATTGAATTGAGGTGTGCCTACCAACTAACTGAATAACAACTGTGTTTTAGGACCAAAAGAAGAGCAAACACAAAAGAAAAAAAAAACAAAAAAAACAAAAAAACAAAAAAACACCAGCAGCTAACCCCAAATGGGAGAACAGAGAGCAAGACCAGTTTCAAACCAGCTAGAAGGTGAAAAATGAAAAAGAAGAAAAAGTCGTGCACTCAAATTTCTAGGGTGCAGGTGGAAATGACAGAAGCAATTGGTGGAAGGACTGTAAAATTGTATATTGAGGCAAATTGTCACCATCAATGTTAATGGGAGAATGAGTTTCATAATTCATTCTCTTTGGCAGAACGAATCCATTCCATATATAGCATAAGCATTGAACATTTCCATTGTCCCCATCAATGTTAAATACCACCTAAAGTAGAAGAAAAAGAAGAAGAAGCAATTAATTTGAAGTAAAAAAATTCAAACCCTAAAATATATGGATCTGGAAGGAAGAAAATTAATATAAAATTTTGGTCAATATATACCTTCTAGTTATACTTAAAGGTGAGATTTAATCAAACAACGAGTCTTGACTTGGTTCTAAATACTATATATTCAAATCCTTACCTGCTTGGACATGGAAAATCATATCCAAGAGTACAAGACCAGTTCATTCTCTCCGGTCTATAAATAGGCTTCTAACCCATGAAGGATTTTCATCCCACACCCTCAAACCAAATCTTTATTACCTAGCTAATTAAGCCAACTGCAATGAAAGGTGTTTATTTCCTCATAAGCACTCTTGCCATATTGGCATCTGCAACCTTCCTTGTCTCTGCCTCTGACCCCGGTCCTCTTCAGGACTTTTGTGTAGCACTGAATGACACCAAATCTGCTGGTATGCATTAATACATACTTGTGTTAATTATTTATATTCTGTCCCGCAATTATTTCCACATGAATTATTTTCATTAGACATTAGGTTTATGAATATTGTTTTTCTGTTAACTATAGCTTCTTCTGATGCATGAAAAATCTGTTAGTACGTAATTTTACATATGAATAATGCTATTTGTACTATATTCATTGGCCATCTTAGTGATCATCTCTCTAATATATATATCAAGTGGTTTCCACTTACGCACGTGGATTTTACCTCCGAATAGCTCTAACACTAAAGTTTAATGTAACTTTTTTTTTGGGTGTAGAAGTAGTTTTTGTGAATGGGAAGTTCTGCAAGGACCCAAAGCTTGCCAATGCAAATGATTTCTTCTTTTCTGGCCTCCAAAATCCAAGAAACACACAAAATCCGCTGGGTTCAAATGTGACAGCGGTGAATGTGGACAACCTACTAGGATTGAACACTCTCGGCATATCCTTGGCTCGCATAGACTTTGCACCAAATGGCCTAAACCCTCCTCACACTCACCCTCGTGCCACTGAAATCCTTATGGTCTTGGAAGGAACACTCTATGTTGGTTTCGTCACATCCAACAGTGATGGCAATCGCCTTTTCACCAAAGTGTTGAACAAGGGAGATGTGTTCGTGTTCCCAATTGGCCTCATTCACTTCCAACTCAATGTGGGAAAAGTCAACGCTGTAGCCTTCGCTGGGCTTAGCAGCCAGAACCCAGGAGTGATCACCATAGCCAAAGCAGTGTTTGGCTCCCAGCCTCCCATCAACCCTGATGTTCTAGCCAAGGCCTTCCAAGTGGACGATAATGTGGTTGACAATCTTCAGAAACAGTTCTGGTACGACAACAATTAGTAAAATACAACAATAATTATATGCGAAAAGCATAAAAGGCCAAGGAAAGAACAACCAATCGATGTGCTTGGTTGGATGTATTAAGTTGGCCAATATGTTTTTAACTACGTACCTACAATAAATTACTATGATGTAATATTAATTGAATAAGATTGTTGGTTTTGGCCCAATTATTATGACAGCTTAATAATACTAAAATGGAGGAGCCTTGCCATTTTAACATTGATAAGTTTGGCCCATGCTCTAGGGCAAATCACGTAGAAATTTCTCTCTCTCGAGGACAGTTGTTTGCGTGCAATTAGTGCGGACATTAAATTCAACCGTTGGATCGATTTGAAAAGGTTACATGTAGAATTTGGTAAAAGAAAACACAAATTCACCTGACTGAGACCCATTGACCCACACAATCATCTTCTCTTTCCTCTTTCTCTGCCTTCTTCTATTTTCCTCTCCTTCTCCTATAATGTCTCTCTCTCTGGGCATTCAAACTGAAAAATCGAGCTGAATTGAGCCAAAAAAAATCGGAATAACCAAAAACCAAACCGAGTTGACCAAAAATCAAACTAGACTGGTTTGGTCCGATTCCAATTCCAGTATCTTGTAGTGAAGAAAGGGACCGGGCCGAACAGGACAGATTGTGGTGGATTTCAGACCACGTTCTTTTTCTTTTTTTCATCTTCTCATAATCTCCATATATCTGTTTCACATTTTCTTCTCCCTTTTTCATCTTTCTCCCTATATACTTTCTCACGTTGAAAATTCTATAATCTACAACCATAGCAACTAGGGTTATTAAAAAATATATATTCGACTTACTGATTTCCATAAAAATTAAATGACACATTTGTCTGTTTGAAATATTACTGGAGGGACTGTTTAAAAGCTACTCAGTCATGTTAGTAAACATCATTTGAAGTTAAGCAGAATCAGATTGAATTTAGGTGTGCCTGCCAATTATCTGAATAACATATGTGCTTTAAGACCAAAAAGAAAACACAATGTGAAAAAAAATTAAAAAAACACCACCAGGTAACCCCAAATGGAAAATAATCAGGAGCAGCGGCTGCTTTGAGCAAGACTAGTTTTCTTTTGGGAGATTCACTATTATATCCAATATAGGAGCCTAAATTATATATAAAAAATCCTATATGAAATGGACTTTAGAAACACACCCAAAGTCCATTTATAACATAACAAAAAGGCTTCTAACTTCTTTTAAATTACAAAATTGCTATTGATTTCTTAAAACAAACCCAGCCTCAAAACCTCATAACAAAACCCAAAACACTCAATAGGGCATCAAAGTAATTTAATAATCAACATTAAATTCAATGAGGCCAACTATCATTTTTTGGGGTTGTTTTGGGTTTGTTTATAGAAATTAAATGGTGTATGGTTTATTTATAGTTTTAGTGCTAAGAATGGGTACGTATATAACTAAATATCTCTTTTCTTTTTTATGAACTGGGGGTGGTAAAACCCCTAGAAACACAGAGCAACTACTCACACTACAGACCAACCGAGTCCTAGTGACTCCTAGCAAATCATCAACAGGGCTAGAGGCAAACCAACTCGGAGCCATATCAAGAAAACAAACACCTAGGTCCAGATTGTAGCTCCACTGAGCAATACAATCAGCAACCACATTTCTTTCTCTATAAACATGCTGAAGAGCACAGGTATCAAACTTTCTCATAAGCTCCCAACAGCTTGAAACAAGAGACATCATAGGATGTGAACCAAGAGCAGTAGAATTCTGCATCAACTTAATAGCCACTGCAGAATCCATTTCAACCAACAGATTACGAATACCTCTATCCTGAGCAAGCTTTAAACCAAAAACCAGAATCCATTTTAGCAAGACCACTTTCAAACCAGCTAGAAGGTGAAGAAATGAAAAAGAAGAAAAAGTCATGCACTCAACGTTTATTGGTGGACTGACTGTAAAATTTTATATTGAGGCAAATTGTCACCATCAATGTTAATTAGGAAATGAAAATCGTTCTCTTTGTAGAATGAATCCATATATAGCATAAACATTGAACATTTCCATTGGTTAAATACCACCTAATCTAAAAATATATATAATTATCTCCTAACCTAGTCTTTCTTTTTGGTACAACTCTGAATACCTGGTCTTTCATCATCATAATTATATGAATATATTCTTCCTCACCTGACCTTGTCTTATAATTAAACAACCCTAATAACCCTTTACAAAAGGTAACTTATTTTATTGAAACACCAAACAGTAGAGCTGAGTCAAAGTTCTTCAAAATTCTATCACAACTGAATTTTCTTTTTCTAGTGCTAACATATATATAGGAAATTGATTGTTCAATAGTTAAACTTAAAGGTGAGATTTTGTCAAATACCAAGTCTTGACTTGCCTCTAAATACTACAATATTCAAATCTTTACCTGCTTCGACAAGGAAAATCATATCCAAGAGTACAAGACCAGTTCATTCTCTCCAGTCTATAAATAGGCTTCTAACCCATGAAGGATTTTCATCCCACACCCTCAAACCAAAACTCTCTACACACAAAGCAAAAACAGTAAAAGAAAGTTTTGAGGCAACCTAGCTCTAATTAAGCTAACTGCAATGAAAGGTGTTCATTTCCTCATAAGCACTCTTGCCATATTGGCATTTGCAACCTTCCTCGTCTCAGCCTCTGATCCCAGTTCTCTTCAGGACTTCTGTGTAGCACTTAATGACACCAAATCTGCTGGTATGCTTTAATTATATTCATTATATTCTGCCCTGCAATTATTTCCACATGGATTATTTTCTTCCTAAGGCATTAGGAATATTATGAAGATTGTTTTTGTGTTAACTATATGCATTTGCATGCCTTCTCATGCATGAACAATCTATTAGTACATAATTTTACATATACATATATATATATATATATATATATATATATATATATATATATATATATATATATATATATGTATTGTCCCTTACACATGTATGTGCTATTTGTACTATATATACTGACCATCTCACTGATCATCTCTCTAATATATCATGTGGGTTCCGTTTCGCTTAGGTGGATATTTCGGTGCAGGCGCAGTGTTTGTGAATGGGAAGTTCTGCAAGGACCCAAAGCTTGCCAATGCAAATGATTTCTTCTTTTCTGGCCTCCAAAATCCAAGAAACACACAAAATCCGCTTGGTTCAAATGTGACAGCCGTGAATGTGGACAACCTACTAGGATTGAACACTCTCGGCATATCCTTGGCTCGCATAGACTTTGCACCAAATGGCCTAAACCCTCCTCACACTCACCCTCGTGCCACCGAAATCCTTGTGGTCTTGGAAGGAACACTCTATGTTGGTTTCGTCACATCCAACGGTGATGGCAATCGCCTATTCACCAAAGTGTTGAACAAGGGAGATGTGTTTGTGTTCCCAATTGGCCTCATTCACTTCCAACTCAATGTGGGAAAAGTCAACGCTGTAGCCTTCGCTGGGCTTAGCAGCCAGAACCCAGGAGTGATCACCATAGCCAAAGCAGTGTTTGGCTCCCAGCCTCCCATCAACCCTGATGTTCTAGCCAAGGCCTTCCAAGTGGACGACAATGTGGTTGACTATCTTCAGAAACAGTTTTGGTACGACAACAATTAGTAAAATACAACAATAATTATATGCGAAAAGCATAAAAGGCCAAGGAAAGAACAATAAATCGATGTGCTTGGTTGGATGTATAAGTTGGCCAATATGATTTTCACTACGTACCTACAACAAATTACTATGATGTAATATTGATTGAATAAGACTGTTGGTTTTGCATTACTTACCCTCTGGGTTTTGAAATAATATAATTTCATGCATTAATTCAACAAAGATACCATTATTATAACTTAATAATACTAAAATGGAGGAGCCGTGCCTTTTTAACGTTGATAAGTCTGGCCCACGCTCTTGGGAAAATCAGGTAGAGGGCAGAGTTTCAACAACTCTTCAGCCAAAGATCATGGTCCTCTTGAAGTTGACTAGAAATATTAAAAGGAAACATTTTGTAGCTAGTTAAGTTCTTCAGTAGTTCTTGGTCAGAAGATTTTAAAACTTGGGTTTGGGTTCTAATCCATAATCCTACATGCTCTGCTATTTTTCACTCAAACCGTTCATTTGCTGTAGAAAGAAAAACAAGTTATTGCCTCATTGGCCTTAAGCATGGGCACACATTAACTTGTGGGTTAAAATCATATTCTTTTAGGTTGTTCTTTGTGTTTTCATTTCATATAAAAGTTTGTACTATAAAGAAGAAGAGAACCAGGATTATCAATGACAACAAATGCTGCAAGCTGGATATACAGAATATACCTCAATGGAGCAAAAATTGGTCGAACTTTTTCAAATATTTCATCGACTGTTCTGTGGGAGCGATTTCTTCCCACGAGAAAATTAGATTGAAAGATTCCCCTTTCTTCTTCGCCGTCTCTTTCTCCTTGCCAAATAGATCGAAATAAGAGGACCACACCCGGGGGGTGTTGGCCAAAGGCCCTCCGATGCCTAAATTAGTTCCATTGATTCGTATTGAAAACAATAGCTAAATAGGGTACGGAGATATATATGTAAGGTGTAAACCGGGTGGCCGGAGCCTTGTGTAAAAAGGGATAGAGAGTATGGCGGCTAGGGTATATGAGGGATAATTTCTGCAAAGTTTCAGTATGAATTTAGACGTGTCTCAACCCTTGTGTGTAGCCATCTATTTATAGGGGCCTCGGAGGCTAGGGTTTCAGAGGAATAATTCAGCAAATAGAAAGGAATTATTCCTCCCCGATTTGGTGAGATTGGATTAATTAGGAATTTGAATTAAATCAAATCCCTAAAATAGGTAACTCCCAATTAAATTGAGTAACCCCCGATTAAATTGAGTAACTCCCAATTAGGTCAAATAATCCCCAAATGGAAGGAAATATTTGACCAAGGGTTTTGATTTAATTTGGTTCCCACAAATGCCCCTTAGCTTCTGCATGACGCGTGGTGGCATGGAGGAGGTGTGCACTAACTGTTGGGCTGTCCAGCTGTAACTGGGCTTCCTTATTGGATTTGGGCTCTTTTTGCAAATTGGGTTCCCTGTTGGAGTGGGCTTTTGACTGTTCTTGGAGTTGGGTTCCCAGTAGGAACGGGCTTGCGATTCATTCTTGACCTAGGATGCCCAATCTGTGTAAATGTAGGGCTTCTCTTCACTCTTCTTCACATCACAAACTTAACTTCTCTACTTTCTAGTTTGAGAGAGATCTTGGAGAATTTGTACTGTTTGTCGAAGAAAGGAGTCGATGTGCATCCCGAGGTAAGTCGAGCACAAATATTTCCTTTTCGTCATTTTTTTTTTTTTTTTTTTGTTTTTTTTTTTTTGCGGTGAGCACCAGGCTGGCTGTCGTCGTGACTGGTGGCTGAAGAAAGATGGAGCAGTGGTGGCCGCTGGTGACTGCGAAGTGAGTACCGGGAGGAAGTTGGTGGTGTGCCCCTTGCCCAGGATGTTAGAGATGGAAGCAGCAAGGTTTAAACATCTTGTTTGTGTAGATAACAAGGAGATTTGAGGTATACAAAATATTCGGGATATTCCACTCGAGCCTCCTACAGACAACTTGGAGACCGTGATCTACTCCGTGAAGTGGTTCGCTCGTGAACTAGTTCACCTACTGAGAGGCAAGGAGATATTGGTATTCCTCTCTGAAGTTAGAGTTGTCTACATCGGTCGAGGGATGAAGATCAAACTGGGTAGTTGGGTCATGAGCAGTCAAGCGTGGAGTTGTTTCATCGTCGTTGACTCCTTTAGAGGTGAGGATGGCGGCGGCCAAGAAGACGACATCTGCTCGGGCGAAGAGCTCTTCTACAACGTCAGCGGTTGATCCCAAGGTGGACAAGTCTAGTCTTGTAGGGGATGTAGGCGTGTCTAATCTGCTGAAGATAAACTTTCTATGAAGCTCGTTTGCTTGTGTCAAGCTGGTTAATCATATCCATCGGGCTGGGGGTCTTGATACTTTTTCAAGTCTTTCATTGGAAAAATAAAGGAAAGCAACAGTTCATTTGCTTAAAAAATGAGCGATTTTTTATGCTGAGACTATCCGGAACTCGTTTGTTGTTGCCCCCTTTTCTGCTCAGCTAAGCGAGTTGGGGAAGAAGAATGCTGAATTCATTAGCAAGCTCTCTGCCGAGCAAATCCGTTATGAGAAGAAGACGTCTGATTTGAGGGCGATGACATCCGAGCTGAAAAGCTCCCTTGTCGAGAAAGATTCTGAGCTTAGCTCTTCTGCTGCTAACTTGGCTAGTAAAAAAAATACCTACTTCCGTTTTGAGCTCAAGAATGCTGACATCTCCCTCAGCTATGAAAAGCTCCTGGCTAGACTTCGTGTCCACCACAAGTCTGCTAAAAAATCCAAGTTCGAAGCCATCATAGATGCGTACAAGTTGGGCAACATGCACTACGCAGATGGGACTGCTCCCTTCCATGCAATTTAGACGGAGACATCGAGACGCTCTGCCCTGACTTGTTCCATGTACAAGGTGAGCAGGTTAATGTTGTGAACATGGAAGGAACTGTAGAGCAGGTGCACGAAGAGGCAGTAGCTGTAGAGGATAGAGCAAGGGACGTAGTTGATGAGATGGTGGCAGATGTCGTGAAACAGGCAGGTGGAGCTGCTGTAGGCGTGGCTGATTAGGTGGATGCCGAAGAGGCTACAAATCAGAGGTCTCCTGCCGGCGTCTTGGAGTATATGAAGACTTCTTTATTTCTTTTCAGCTTTTGTAGTCTGCTTTCTTGTTTAGAATAATTGGTCTTATTTGACCATCTTCTTTTTGTTGAACTTGGCCGGTTGGTCAGCTTGTTATGAAAATTTCAGTTATTTTTCCAATTTCAATTCACATATTGACTTGTGAACTGCTCGAAAAACCAACCAGTATCTTGATTGTGTGTCTCCATTAGGAAACTTATAAGTGCCAGGGTCCCTCTTAAGGGACTCCGGGCATGTTCTGCCTATGTCCACAGACATGTCGATGAGAGTGGCCCGTTTAACCTACGTCCGTAAACGTGTCGATGAGAGTGGCCTGTTTGTCCTACGTCCGGAGACGTGTTGATGAGAGTGGCCCGTTTGGCCTATGTCCGGAGACTTGTTGATGAGTGTGGCCCGTGTGACCTACGTCCGGAGACGTGTCGATGAGAGTGGCCCGTTTAGCCTACGTCTGGAGACGTGTCGATGAGTGTGGCCCGTTTAGCCTACATCCGGGGACGTGTCGATAAGAGTGGCCCGTTTGGCCTACGTCTTGGGACGTGTCAATGAGAGTGGCCCGTTTGGCCTACGTCCGGAGACGTGTCGATGAGTGACCCGTTTGGCCTACGTCCAGAGACATGTCGAAGGTGACCTGTTTGGCCTACGTCCGGGGACGTGTCGTTGCGAGAGGCCCGTTTCACCAACGTTCGGAGACGTGTCAATGAGAGTGGCCCGTTCGGCCTACGTCCGGAGATGTGTCAATGAGAGTGACCTGTTTGGCCTACGTCTGGAGACGTGTCGATGAGTGACCCGTTTGGCCTACGTCCAGAGACGTGTCGAAGGTGACCTGTTTGGCCTACGTCCGGGGACGTGTCATAGAGAGTGGCCCGTTTGGCCAACGTCCGGAGACGTGTCGATGAAGTGGCCCGTTTGGCCTAAGTCCGGAGACGTGTCAATGAGAGTGGCCTGTTTGGCCTACGTGTAGAGATGTGTCGATGAGTGACCCGTTTGGCTTACATCCAGAGACGTGTCGATTGCTTTCGTGAACACTTCATTGGAAAGATAAGCTCGAACTTTATGGGTAGCATAAAAAATAACTTGTCTTCAATGGAGGTGAGTGAGGCTTGGCCGCCTGCTTGGAGCCGAGCTGATACGTGATGAGCTTCATGGATAATACCCCGGAGGTGATGAGCATTCCGTTGTCTTTGAACTTCCTTCTCTTAAAAGATGATGCCAGGATTGTTTTCCATGACTAGGTAGCTGGTGACGGCTTGGGAGACAAAAGTCGCTTTCTTGATCTTTCTCTACTGCTCCCCGGTGGTCAGCTCGGGCTCTTAGAGTCGGCTAGGATCGTGCTGATCCGTATGACTTTTTTCGTGGAGGCTCATTGGCAGTTGCGTCACGATCCTTGATATGCTGGATAGCCCCCATTGCAATGAATTCTGTGCAATGGCCATCACCGACCAGTTCTTCAAGGTGCTTTTTCCAGGCGAAGTAGTCCTTTGTGTAATGATCGTGCCCTTTTGTCGACTGCGCAAATCTCACGGCCTGGGGTTCCGGGCCGAGGGGATGTGCGTTAACACGTGGCTTCCATCTTTTGGATGCGGTGCGGTTGTGCACGGGCGTGACAGCACGGTCTACCGTGCGTCGAGATGTTGATGTGGATAGAATGGTCAAGTGGTGCGCCTGTTTGAACTCGTCTTCTAATCAAACGATTGTAGCCGAGAGAGGAATTGATCTCGGCTGTAAGGTTCACGGCCTGAGCTACAAGGCCGTTTAGGGGTGGTGTTGATGGTGGGTTTTGGGCGGTGCTTCGGCGCGCTGCTCAGTGAGCGGCGGTCGTATGATATATGGGGTGAATGAATGAGTAACAGAGATGGTGCTCCGGCGCCTTGAAAATCAAGGGTCGTATGATATATTGATGAATGGATTTTCCTTACAAACTAACACTACTCCTAGGAAAGCAAGTAAAGATATTGAAAGTGCATTACAGGAAAATATAATTTGCTCCGTGAGAGGCTTTTCTTTGGTGTTTGAACCCTGTGAATGTAGCTTGAGCCTTGTATTTATAGGAAGAGTTCTTGGAGGAGTAATCGAGGCTACAAATCCGCATGGTGGAGCCTGATTAGAGCAAGTGGGTAGTCCAATTGACATTTGGGATCGTGAAGCATGGTGGTGTGACCCCATAAATCCCGGTGAATCTCAGCCGTCGCCCTGATCGTGGGTTCTGCGCTTCTGGCCGTGGAGACGTATTTATTGTTTCTGATAGTTGGTGACCCAATCTCTCAAACTGCAAGAATTCTTGTGAGAATGTCTGCGTCTAATTGTTGTGTAGATACAGCTGCACCAAAATGGATTCAGTTGCATCCTCAACTTGTGATACTCGCAAGTGCACGAGCCGTTTGGTAGTATAGCGTATGTAAGTGCGAGGTCGATCCCACGAGGATTGGTGATTGAATGATCCAATTCATTTCTCCTACACAAAACAGAAATGAAAAAGAAAGGAAATAAATAAAACAAGGAAGAAAGAAAATAACTAACTCAAGTAGATAAGTTCCCAAGTTCAATTAGATTAACGGATTGATTCTAGCTAATGTATGATTAAGCCATGGTGTTTGGTCATAACCTTGTGTTCCTAATTCCCTAATTTGATCATTTGTTGTCTAACCTAAAATTAAGCATTAGGAACCCATTAAGCATAGAAGAACAATTTAAACAACCAAGCATGTATCTAATCCCTGTTGTCGAATGTTCATACATACTCTTCCTATTCATAGTTCAATTCGAATTAAAGCATGGTGTCTACTCTTAATTCAAACCAAGATAGCTAACATGCAAGCCTAAATGGTGATCAATCATTCAAACTAGCACATTAACTTATAAGCATAATGAATAAGAACAAAAATCATAATTGAAACTTGGAAACTAATCAAACTTGAAACTAAAGAAAAGAATTTACATAACAATGAAAATTAAGTAGAACTTGGAAAAACTTAAGGAGAATTTCAGCACAAAGATCTCATTATAACAATTGAAAACTAGAAAATGAAACTAAGAGAATTTGAGGGAGAGAAGGGAAGGGAGCTCTAGAGAAGTGTTTGAGAGCTCCCCCCCTTGGGGTGTGTTTACAAGCTTAGAGAACTTCCCTATTTATAGGCCTAGGGGAAGTGAAAATCTGAATTCAATATGGCTAATGCATACAACACTTGTTTTATAAAATCTGAAATGGTTGATGCACTTGTATTAGAAAATCTAAATTGGGTGATGCACTTGTATTAGAAAATCTTGAATTGGTTGATGCACTTCACCAATAGATCCCACCAGCAGCCCTAGCTCATCTTCATGTCACCATGACCAAGCTTCCAACCAGAAATGATAGCTCATACCTAGCTCACCATGACCAAGCATCCAACCAGCACATGCTGAGGTCAGCATGACCAGCAACTTCAAGGGCTTACAACTTGGGCTTCTCTTAATCAAATTAGGACTTTAAGCACTCGAAATTGAAGTTCAGAATGTCTTCTTTCCAGCCATATGTTATTTGGGCCAATCCAAGGTCGGAGGAAGAAGTTAAGGCCGAAACAAATTGCTAACTCATTTTCCGCGCTGATAAGATCCATCCTGAGCATGGTTCTGTGTTTGCTAGGTAACGGACTCCAGATTTATCCAATGGGGCTGAATTTTGGATATGTTATAGTCCACACCAATTGGAACAACTTGCATGAAGAATGTGGCCTCATTCGAGCTATGTAGGTTGTTGAAACAAAGCTTGCAATATGACCTACGGAACTGGACTGGCAGGGGGCTGTAGCCAAAATGAGTTTGTCTTTAAGCTCTTCATCCATTCATCCAAATTAGGCCTTAACATGCTTGAATTGCATGAATTATGCTCTCTAAAGCCATCATTATTACCTAAAGCTCAATGAACTGAAAGATAAACACAAAAAGGATTAAAAGCACAAGTTTAACTCAAAAAACATAACCAAATCATAAGCTAGAAGGGTACAAAATGATATACAATTATGAACCGATCACTAATCACTCTGATTCCTATCACCAAATCCTGACTTCAATCACCTCCCATCTTCCCTCGTGCATTAAATGCTTATTCGTGGTTAGTGGGTTTGCTACCATAAACAGAGGCATTGCTTCATTAAATGAAACGTGGGACTCTGCTGCCACTTGATGATCTGACCTTAGTGCTTTTGGCCGTGATTTTGTTCGGCCTCGGCCTCGGCCTATAGTCAAGGCCGAGATGATCATGCCTTCACAACTTTTCCTTTGCTTTTTAGGAAGGCCAGACATCTTGGAGAAACGCCGCGTTTTATCCTCACGAGCGAGTGTTAGGGCTAAGAAAATGGGCTCCTTCGATCAGTTCTTGGCCGGGGTTTATTAGGCACAAACACCTTCATGGAATTCGCAGTATCTACTGGTATCCTTCTTGGCTGGGTTTCCCTTCAAAGGCGATGATTTCTTCAACCAAGGCATGTTCTTTACTTGGACCAGGATCTGGTGTATCGAGATAGTGAACTTGGTATAGCTCTCGGCTACTGAAGCACCTCCCTGAGGCTGTAATCCGCGCTTGCCTCCATCCTTGTCATTTATCCTGCTGTTCCTTTGGCTTGCCTGCTCAACCAGTTGATTGGCTTGCTTGGCAGCCTTCTTTGGGGGGATCCGGTCATCGTCCCAAAGTGCGTAGCGCTTTGTTGTACCGAAGACTTCTACCAGTGTTTGGCAGAGAGAGATGGTCAGCTCGCAATACAGCTCACACTTAGTTGGCAAGCCTCTCTTGAAGGCCGATGATGCGATTCAATCATCACATCCAATAATGTTTGCCCTTTTTGCTTTGAACCTCTTGATGTAATCTCGAAGGGGTTCATCATACTTCTTGTGTAGGTTGAACATATGGTCAGGGTTCTTCTTGATCGTCCGGTAAGAAGTGTATTCTTTGGTGAAGGTGTAAGCTAGCTCCTTGAAGCTGCTGATCAACCCGGTTGGCAGGGTGTGAAATCAGTCTTGGGCTGCTCCTAGCAAGGTCATTGCAAACACTTTGCACATCAGCGCGTCGTTGGCCTTGTAGAGGATCATGACACTTTTGAAGTGCTTTAGATGGCTCTCGGGATCGGAATCCCCTTTTAAATGCGTGAATGAAGGCGTTGAGAATCACTTTGGGGGAGCAGCCTGCTCGATTTCGGCAGTGAAAGGCGTAGAGTTTGCTTGGTCCACCTCCCTGCGTAGAGCATCTTCAAAATTTCTGCCAATCTTTAAGTTATGAAGTCGGTCGTTTACGAGCTTCTCGACGCCCTCAGCGTGCACGACTTGCCGATCACATTGGCGACCCTCGTGATTCATGTGGGGATGGTTGACTTCCTTGTCAACTTGAAAAGGTTGACCTCCTTAGTTGCCCTGCTCGTGAGGCAGATTGGTGGATTAAGCTTGCAAAGATTCCTCCCCGAGTTGTCGCCGCGAGTTGGTTCTTGAGCAGGCTAGTGAGTGTCGGTCATTGCGTTCGTCACGCAATCGTTCACGGACTCATGTCCCCTGTGAGCCCAGTCTTGAATGGATCATCGACCGGCTCAGAGTATGGCTTGCAGATGTCCGCGTCTCGTCAGCACGATCTCGTTCTCTCCCCTGCTAGTTTGTCTCTGACTGACTAGTCTGGGATCCCTCAAAATACTCGCCAGTATTCTCGCGGATCCTTCTCTCCTCGTCATGGGCTCCAAAGTCAGCGCCTTGATTCAAATTGATATGCCTGAGTAGTTGGCCAATTAGATTGTTTTGGTTGTCGACCCTCTGCGCGAGTTGATCAACCCGTGAATTAAAATCCCACTTGACTGCGTAAGTCAGGTAGAGAGGTGTGGACCGGGCCCAATGGCATATGGGCTAGGGCTCCGTTAGATGTGCACACGGGTGCATACGTCAAGTGTGGTTGCAGAGAAGGGAGAGAATGGATCTGCTCCAAGACTGGGATGGCGTCGGAGTAGCCATGGGGCTGTGCAGCAAATACAACAGTTGAGTGGTGCGGCTGCTGATGTGTTCTGACCATAGAATGGCACGGCAGAGCAGCTCCGGCAGCCGTCGCGTGCGACTGCAAGGCTGTGGAGGTCATGTGGCCATGTAGCGGATGTTCTGCAATTCCAGCAGCTATTTGCAAAGGTTGTTCTGCAATTCCAACAGCTGTCTGCAGTGGCTGTTCTGCAACTCCAGCTGCTGGAGGTGGCTGCACAGCATGAGGAGGCGACTGCAAGGTGTTGGCAGCCACGGTTTCGTGCGGTTGCAGCGTGGTTTCCACCACGAAACCATGAGACGGGCCCGTTGTGGTGGTGTTGCTCTTCGTACGTCTTGTATCAACCTTGATTGTTTGAAACAAAGTGTGGAAAATGGATTTGGAGCACGCTTTGAGTATTATTTCGCGCTCTTAATGAAAGCACCAATTTGTGGGAGCGATTTCTTCCCACGAGAATATTCTATTGAAAGATTCTCCTTTCTTCTTCACCGCCTCTTTCTCCCTGCAAAATATATCGAAATAAGAGGACCACACCCGGGAGGTGTTGGCCAAAGGCCCTTCGATGCCTAAGTTAGTTCAATTGATTCGTAGAGAAAACAATAGCTAAATAGGGTACGGAGATATATATGTAAGGTGTAAACCGGGTGGCCGGAGCCGTGAGTGGTGAGATTGGATTAATTAGGAATTTGAATTAAATCAAATCCCTAATTATGGTAGGAATCAAATCAATCCCAATTAAAACAGGTAACTCCCAATTAAATTGAGTAACCCCCGATTAAATTGAGTAACTCCCAATTAGGTCAAATAATCCCCAAATGGAAGGAAATATTTGACCTAAGGTTTTGATTTATAATTTGGTTCCCACATGTTCCCACTGCATTGATCTGCACAAATAAACTTGCCAATTTATTGTTCAGACAATTTATAAGTAAGACCAGAAGAAAATGGAAGGCAATAAGCTCACCAAGAATTGAAAAAAAAAAAAAACCACTAACAATTAAATATGCATGTCTGAAACAAAAAGATGAAAGGGGAATAACAGAAGATCAGCTATTCAGCAAAGAAAACTTCACATAAAAACATGAGAAACTCTAAGGTATTGAGTGCTACTAACTTAAACACAGGATCCACTCGAACCTTGATTGTGTCATTTACCAATTGGTTTTGGGGTGGAACCTCAACTTCCTTCATGGTATCAGAGTAAGGTTTCACGTGTTGGGCCCAACGGCCACACGTGCTCCCACGTCACCCAATATGTGTTGTCCACGTGTTAGGCTTGAAAGTTCGCCACACGTGCGGGGGCGTGTTGAGAATGTTTGTCCCACATTGAAATGTTAAGGGACCTAGCCTGGGTTATAAGGAGTTGGACTACTCCCCCCATTGCCAATTAGTTTTGGGGTGGAACCTCAACTTCCTTCAATAAGTATGCCGATTTTTTATTTGGTTATGTGAATCTTGCAATGCCTTTGGTGTTTATTTGACTAAGAAGTCTTTTCTTTCCTATTTGTGTTATCATTTTAAAACACTCTCTGTGCGTTTGTTGTAGCTTGCCAATGCATATTTGCAAATGCTGTAACTATAGCTTGCCAATGCATATTTGCAAATGCTATCTGATGCTTCTTTCAGATATGTTTGGTTCTTGCCACTGTTTCCTTCCCCCTAGCTGGAGAGTAAAGAAAAACCCTGCTTTATTTTGCTAGGAGTAATTGTATTCTATTATCCTTTGTTGACACTACTACAAAAAAGGCAAAAGACGACGGGAATTCACCGTCGTGAATTTGGTTTTCAAACCGTCGTAAAATTGATCGACGTCTTTTGAAAAGTAAAACCACGACGCGAAATCAACGTCGTTGTTATAACAAACAACGTCATTAATAAAAAAACAACCGACGTCTGTATACTGAAAAATGAACCAAAAAATTGTCCTGGAGAAGAATAGACGACCTATTTTATACAACCTCCGTCGTGTAAAAGAATACAATACGTCTTTAAATAAATAAAATATGACGTTATTAAATCATACGACGTCTAATATATTTATATAACCGTCGTGCAATAGTAATGCCACTTCGTTTTTTCCATTAATATTGACGTGGAAATAGCGGTTAGGGTAAATCACCGTCGTTGTTGTAACAAACAACGTCAATTACAAAACAAAACCGACGTCTGTACACTGAAAAATGAACCAAAAAATTGTCCTGGAGAAGAATAGACGACCTATTTTACACAACATACGTCGTGTAAAATAATACAATACGTCTTTAAATAAATAAAATATGACGTTATTAAATTATACGACGTCCAATATATTTATATAACCGTCGTGCAATAGTAATGCCACTTCGTTTTTTCCATTAATATTGACGTGGAAATATCGGTTAGGGTAAATCACCGTCGTTGTTGTAACAAATAACATCATTTACAAAAAAAACCGACGTCTGTACACTGAAAAATGAACCAAAAAATTGTCATGGAGAAGAATAGACGACCTATTTTATACAACATTCGTCGTGTAAAAGAAAACACTACGTCTTTAAATAAATAAAATATGACGTTATTAAATCATACGACGTCCAATATATTTATATAACCGTCGTGAAATAGTATTGTTACTTCAGTTTTTCCATTAATATTGACGTGGAAATAGCGGTTAAGTTAAATCACCGTCGTTGTTGTAATAAACAACGTCATTTACAAAAACAACCGACGTCTGTATACTGAAAAATGAACCAAAAAATTTTCATTTAGAAGAATAGATGACCTATTTTATACAAACACAGTCGTGTGTATGTATATACTACGTCTTTAAATAAATAAATTACGACGTTATTAATATTTACTACGTCTTATATATTTACATAACCGACGTGGAAAATATGTTAGGCTCATGACTTACGACATATTTATTTCTATAAATGACGTAGTATGTGATATACAACGTCGTGATCATGTAAAAGACAGCCGTGTTTCTCTATTTATACGTCGTCTTTAGTAAAATAATAGTCGTCTAATCCATCCAAGACGTCGTCTTTTGTAACGTTCAGGTTCGATATCTGTCCTTTTAGACGTCGGTATTATTGTACTGAAGTCGTGTTATTTGTAATTACATGTCGGCTCTTTATCCTTCTCCGACGTGATATCGTTAATAACTGTTTCACAATAACATCGTCTTTTTTCACTTTTAGTTCGCTTTTAGACGTCGGTAAATTCAATGCCATCGTTGAATGCTCCAAAACGTCATTTTTTATTGACAATTTTATGACAACAGACGTCTGTTTTTCACAGTTTTATAAGGACCGTCGTTTTATAATACTAAACCAGTATTTTATGTACTGATTGTTTTGTGTCCAAAACCTGCATAATGAAAGTGAAGAAAACACATTACAATTTATTACAAAATTAATGTCATACAGTAGTGCTGTTTAGGGCATAAATAATTTCATAAATTACAAGAGCATCATTCAATCCATATATCTTCACACCCATCTCGAATATTTTGACTCCCAAACTCACCCACTAGTTCATCAAATGTGTCAACATTTGGCATCCCTCTAGTAAATGGCTCACACTCAATTCTCACATCACCTAAGACATCATCACCAATAACATCATCATTATATTCTCTATTAGGCGCTGATAACACTACCGACCAACCATGATGCATCGGGTCGTCAACAAAAAATACTTGTTTGACTTGAGAAGCCAAAACAAATTGGTCATTCCTATGTCCAATTTTACTCAAATCTACAAGGGTAAATCCAAGTTCGTCGACTACAAGGCCGGAAGTACTATCTATCCAATCACACCTAAAGACTGGGATTGTAAACTTTTGGTAGTCAAGGTCCCAAATTTCTTGAATGACACCATAAAAACCCATATTTGAGAGAATTGGGTTTTTATCCTTCACACTAGCAACTCTCATGGTATGTGCAAGTAAATAAACTCCACTATTTTGAACTGTCCGCACATCATCTTGTGCCTTGATGTTAAATTTAACACCTTTAATAAGATAGCTCCTATATAATGGCACTGCCATGTTTGGACCAGCTGCTAGCCACCTTAAATTTTCTGATACCCCATGATTGTCTCCCTCATCAAGTTCACTTTGAACCTGCAAATTAATCATATCTTAATTCAATCTAACATAGAAAGAAGAAAATTAAAAGTCCAATATGTTATTGAATAACATATACCTTGAAGTGTAGCCATTGAATGAAAGTGCTATTGTGCTTATCTTGCAGCCACTTTGTTCTCTTTCTAAATTTTGGATAAGCGGCCTTGATGTGGATCATATGTTCCCTACATGACACGAAAAATTCAAGCATTACGGTCCCAAACATATAAGATAAACATAAGGAATAATTTAAAATGGAAACTTAAGGAATAAAACTCATACTCGATATAAGGTAGAACTTCCTCCGTATTCTCCAAGACATATAGATGTGCTTGGTTCAACAGGTCCCGATCAACTAAGCTCACTGTGCAACCTGATAATGGCTTTGAAACTCCTATCTTCTGACTTGATGGCACTCCAATTGTACTAATATCAGATAAATGTTCAGTGCAATATTCTACAGCTTCTTCAGCTATATAACGCTCCGCAATGCAACCTTCGGGATGAGTACGGTTCTGAACATACCCCTTTAGAACTTTCATATATCTTTCGAACGGATACATCCATCTAAAATAAACTGGCCCACATAGACGAACTTCTCTGACAAGATGTACTACTAGATGAACCATGATATCGAAGAATGAAGGTGGAAAGTATTTTTCAAGCAAACACAAAGTAACTACTACATCTTCTTCCAATTTATCTAGCTTGAAAACATCAACCATCTTTGCACATATAGCATTGAAGAAGAAGCACAAACGAGTTATTGCATACCTTGCAGGCTTCTCCAAAACAGAACGAATTGCAAACCGCTCTCTTCTCTGCTCTTGACAAATTCCAAGGCCCTGGAGGCAAACGAGTACTTCTTTCTCCATACTCGGGTTGCAAATCAGTTTTGACCCCCATGTTCAATAAATCTAACCGAGCAGCAATCCCATCTTTATTTTTTCCAGGGATCTCCAGCAATGTACCAATGATACTATCACAAACATTCTTCTCAATGTGCATAACATCGAGGACATGCCTCACTGGAAGGTATTTCCAATACTCAAGATCAAAGAATTTTGACTTCTTCTTCCAACAAACTCTGTCACCATCATTTTCACCTCCACCTCCCCCTTTTTTCGATCCCCATATGTAATTAATATCTTCAACCATATGCAGCACTTCTTCTCCTATGTGTGCATCATACACTCCTCTAATCCCATCCCACAAAGATTTTAAATCATCAATCAAAGGCTCCAAGTAGACGTCTATATCATTTCCGGGTTGTTTAGGACCGGAAATCAATAAAGTCAACATCATGAACTTTCGTTTCATGCACAGCCATGGTGGGAGATTATATGTAACTAAGATAACTGGCCAGCAACTATATCTGCTACTTAGAGAACTGTGGGGATTGAATCCATCAGATGAAAGAGCCAATCTCAAGTTTCTCGGCTCATTACCAAACTCGAGCCATTTATCATCAACAAGTTTCCAAGACGGGGAATCCGCCGGATGAGACATCTGACCGTCAATTGATTTTCTAGCAGCATGCCAAGTCAAATTCTTAGCTGTCTCATGTGATTGAAACATCCTTTTAAACCTTGGAATTGGAGGAAAATACCACAACACCTTCGCTGCCACACCCTCTTTCAAGAATCCATCTTTGGTTTCCTTCCACCTTGAGATACCACAAGTAGGACAATTAGTTGAATCTTCATACTCCTTCCTATACAAGATGCAATCATTGGGGCATGCGTGGATTTTCTCATAACTCAGCCCCAATGCACACAAAGTCTTTTTTGCCTCATACAAAGAGGCCGGTATTGTATTTCCTTCTGGAAGCAACTCGCCCTGAAGTATCAATAATTCTGTAAAACATACATCACTCATCCCATGTTTTGCCTTCAAATTATACAACTTCACTAATGCCGATAACTTGGTGTACTTTCTACAACCAGGGTACAATGGTTGATCTCCATCCCCAATCACATTAGTAAACTCATAAGGATCGGATCCTAAATCACCAAAATCATTATCATCCATCTCTATTTCTTCAGACACAAAACTGTACCTACTATGGTCATCATCTTCTTCAACATTTCTACTAGCATTACTAGTTGCAATTGGTTCCCAAGGTTCTCCATGAAATGTCCAATTCTTATAGCTTTGGTCAACTCCATTAAAGTATAAGTGATCCCTTATAATTCCAACCCCAAACAATTTCAAATTCGCACATTTAACACATGGACAACGGATATGCGTTGTAGTTAGAAGATTTTCTACAGAAAATTGCAAAAATGCTTCCACCCCTAACTCATATGCCTTCGATCTTCTATCCGAGTGCATCCATGACTTATCCATCTCCGACACTATATCCTATTATCTATAATAAGGTGAAAAGACAAGCAATGACTATCACTATAGCAGATTATATAAGGTTTTAATAGCAAATAATATAGTAAACAGACGACGGTTTTTAAACAACAACAGACGTATTACACATATATAGACGACGGGTTTTAAAAAAAACGTCGTCTAATGCTAGCAAGAAACAGACGCCAGCGAACTTGAACCACGACGGTAGTTAAAAACTGCGTCGTGGTATATATTTACAAACGACGGTTTGTTAAAAAAACCGTCGTCGTATGCATAAAAAGATATCGAAATCCCAGTTTATTTTCAAGAACCCAAAATATATTCAGAACACAACATATATAAGGTGAAAAGACAAGCAATGACTATCACTATAGCAGATTATATAAGGTTTTAATAGCAAATAATATAGTAAACAGACGACGGTTTTTAAACAACAACAGACGTATTACACATATATAGACGACGGGTTTTAAAAAAACGTCGTCTAATGCTAGCAAGAAACAGACGCCAGCGAACTTGAACCACGACGGTAGTTAAAACAAGCATCGTGCTATATTTTTATAGACGACGGTTTGTTAAAACAAGCGTCGTCGTATGCATAAAAAAGATTTCGAAATCCCAGTTTATTTTCAAGAACCCAGAATATATTCAGAACACAACATATACATTAATACTAAGCATGAAACCAACATATACTAAGCATGAAAACATTAAATCCATTCCCGATTCATAATAACAGAGAGTATTAAAAGATCCGACAACATTAAACCCTAAACCCGATTCATGAAAACATTAAACATTAAATCCATTAACCCATACCGTCGACAACATTAAAAAATCACAAAACCCTTTACCACAGAACTGAATATCATTCAATGAATTTATAAGCATGAGATTAGGGTTTGCACTTACAGGTAGGCAGAGCTCACAGCTTATGGCCAACTTGGATTCGACGGAGTTGTAAACTTGGCCAACTTGGATTCGATGGAGAGACCAACTTTGAATTAGAGTTGAAGTGAGAGAGCGGAGCGAAATGTTTTAGGACACAGAAATTTTGGCAACTTGTATAAGAGTTAGAGCGAAATCTGAAAATTTTAGGTCGAGGTGAAATTTTTAGAAAGCGCACTTTTTAAAAAACATCGACGGAAACAAAAACACAATCGTCGTTAAAAGTTCAACCTAAACATGGCGCTTATTTTAAAAATGACGTCGTTGTAAATATCCTTACGACGCAAAACCAAACTACCGTCGTTAAACCCTAATAGACAAATATAACCTAAACCCTAAACCCTAATAAATAAAACCACAATTATATATATATTTTTAAAAAAAATAATTTCTCCAAAGGGATTAGGGTTTTATGTCCTAAAATATCTCGTCCATAAAACCCTAAACCCTAATCCCTTTTCTAAATTTATATAAACCCTAAACCATGAAAGTATAAGTGATGTTGTGACTCATGAAAACATTTCTCTTTTTGGTTTTAATTTTAAATTTGTATAACTCAAACTTAATTTTTTAAAGCTTAAGGGGGAAGAAAATATCTCAATGACTTCATAGGAGTTGACGTTGCATTTTTTGGATTTATTTTCAATTTATTATGAATATTTCGAATTAAATAGAATAAAATATTATTAATAAAACCCACAAACCACGTCGGCGTTAATAAATTAATGACGTTTTAAATTATAATAAACGACGTAATTTTTAAACAAACGTCGTTTAAAGTTAAAACCATGGCCATTTTTACACAGAAAACGACGTACAAACCATTTTCCACGACCTGAACGTGTATAATGTAATTAATACACGTCGGTATATTACAAAAAACGACGTGTTAAATAATATACCATGACGCGAGAGATTAATTTATCGACTTATTATTTTGGAGCATACTATGACGGTACCTACAACACTACTGTCGTGTTTATTTACCACGTCCTAAGTTCAAATTACCGTCGTATTTTTTCAATTTATACGTCTGCCTTCTCTGTAAACCGCCGTCTTATTTTTATAGATTTTTAAAATTAATTAATTTTTCTTTTATTTTGGTAATATCTTTCTTAACACAAAACAAAATTTAATTCTCAATCCTCAACAACATTTTCATCTTAAAAGGCAAATCTCTTCGTGTTAAATATTTACACAATATATGTACACAAATTTGGCAAATACATCTGAAAAATATATGTTCAACTGTTTCTTCCTCTCATATGCAAGCTGGGCCCTCTCCTTCCTCTTGTTCTCAAGCTCCTGCACAGCCTCGATTACTGAAAATCAAAATCAAAATCAAAATCAAAATCAAAATCAACAAAGTGTGAACCCTCACTCCTTGATTCCTGGTTACATTGTAGTCCCCTTTTCCAAAGTGATCAACTTCAAAACTCCTGTGTAGCAAGGTGGAACCAGCCTTAGAACCTGTTGTGGGTTGTGCCTTTGGGGTGAAGCTGGGAGAGGGCTTGAGTTCAGAATGAATAGACACCACCTACTCATTTTGAACCTCAAGCCCACTCCCAGCTACAGCCACCACCTGAGTCCGTCTCTGCGAGCATCAGGAACACCCATGCAGGTTCTAAAGCTGGTTTCACCCTTGCTACACAGGAGGATGTAGCAAACCCATGCTTGGTCTTGTGAGGAATCATTCTGCAAACCCATTTGCTTTCAGAAAGACAATTTCTTGTGAGGAATCATTCTGCAACCCTAATTGAAAACTGAGAGTTAAAAAACGCGTGAAAAAATCATATTTAAACAAATTATCGAAGTACAACGTCGGTTCTAATATACATAGCGACGTCATATTTTAATAATCAACATTAGTTTAGATAAACAAGCGCCGTCATAACTACATCGGAAATCCAAAAGTCATTTGGCGAGTATTAAAAAGAGAACGACGTCGTTTTCAGAACCCCAAAGTAACCACGTCGGTTTATTAAAATACACAGTCGTTCGGCAGTTGTGATAACTACGTCAATTATGAATTATTTACCGTCGTTATAAATTTATAATACGACGGTTTGTAAACCCTTTTACGTCGCTTTGTAAAAACTATGACGTTGTTATGTGTGTACAACGTCATTTTAAAGAAACCACGGTTTAGAAATGCGACCTTCGATAATCATCGACGGAAAACAAAATAACCGTCGTTAACAATATAAATAAACATGACGCTTATTACATCTATACCCTAAACCCTAAACCCTAAACCCTAAACCATAAACCCTAAATTATATATATATGTTTAAATAATTTCAGAAAAGGGTTTATGGTTTTACTGCCTAATATATATTAACCATAAACCCTAAACCCCAAAAATAAACCTTTATCCCCCTAAACCCTAAACCCTAAACTATTAAAGTATAAGTGATGTTGTGACTCATGAAAACATTTTTCTTTTTGGTGGTAATTTTAAATTTGTATAACTCAAACTTAATTTTTTAAAGCTTAAGGGGGAAGAAAATATCGCAATGACTTCATAGGAGTTGACGTTGCATTTTTTGGATTTATTTTAAATTTATTATGAATATTTCGAATTAAATGGAATAAAATATTATTAATAAAACCCACAAACCACGTCGGCGCGTTAATAAATTAACGACGTTGTAACTAATAATAAACGACTACATTTTAAAAACAAACATCGTTTAAAGTTCAAACCATGGCCATTTTTACAAAGACAACGACGTACAAACCATTTTCCACGACCTAAACTCTTAACCTCTCGCCGTCTAATGTCAAGAACACAACGTCGTATATATAACCAATAGCGTCGTTTTAATAATAATTTACGTCGCTTTTTAAAAAAATATGACATTGTTATATGTGTACAACGTCATTTTAAAGAAACCAAGGTTTAGAAATGCGCTCTTCATAAATCATCGACGGAAAACAATAAAACCGTCATTAAATATGACATCTATACCCTAAACCCTAAACCCTAAACCCTAAACCATAAAATATAAACCATAAATTATATATATATTTTTAAATAATTATTGAAAAGGATTTATGGTTTTAGGGCCTAATATATATTAACCATAAACCCTAAACCCCAAAAATAAACCTTTATCCCCCTAAACCCTAAACCCTAAACCATTAAAGTATAAGTGATGTTGTGACTCATGAAAACATTTTTCTTTTTGGTGGTAATTTTAAATTTGTATAACTCAAACTTAATTTTTTAAAGCTTAAGGGGGAAGAAAATATCTCAATGACTTCATAGGAGTTGACGTTGCATTTTTTGGATTTATTTTAAATTTATTATGAATATTTGAATTAAATGGAATAAAATATTATTAATAAAACCCACAAACCACGTCGGCGTTAATAAATTAACGACGTTTTGAATTATTATAAACGACTTAATTTTAAAACAAAACGTCGTTTAAATTCTAAACCATGACCATTTTTGCACATAAAACGACGTACAAACCATTTTCCACGACCACAACTCTTAACTTCTCGCCGTCTAATATCAAGAAAACAACGTCGTCTATAGAACCAAGAGCGTCGTTTGAACAACCTTTTACGTCGCGTTTTTAAAAACTGTGACGTTGTTATGTGTCTACAACGTCTTTTTGAACAAACTACGGTTTTTCACAACATGAAAACCTCAACAAATTTGGTTCAGCATGATCTTGGGTTTTTCACAACATGAAAACCTCAACAAATTTACAGGGACGTTGATTTCAACAAAAACTTGCGAATTCTAACCAATTTTGTACAAAAACTTGTCTAATTCTAACAAAATTTGTACATTTTATAAAAATGTTTAAGTATGCTAAAATTCCTCTACTCCATATGAACACACACAAACTCTGCCCATTCTTTCCTAACTTCTTCAATGGCAGCTTGGGGGTATGGCGGTTGATCCTTTCCTTTGGCAAACTGCAGTCCATAAACAAAGATTAATCTCACAGACGACGCTATTATTCATTTACCGACGTAGTATATATATTCAACGACGGTATTTTTAATTTACCGTCGTTGATAATATAAAAACCCACATAAAAATAAATCTGAAAATTTTCTTCTTACCATCTTCTCAAATTCCAGGGAAGTATCCTTTATGATGTCTCTCATAAAGCGCATGACATAATACCCGCATTCTACACTGCTTGGTTGCTTTGGAGTGCCGGGCAGAGTTTTCCAGAGAGGTGTTTTACGGCCTACTCTGCCTATGTGTGTATTATACATTTTTAGAGCAGAGTTCACAATGTTTTTCCCGTCCTCATCCACAACCCGATTTCCAGGCAGTGGATCCAAAAAATAGACGGTTTCCTTCTTTGCTCTCACAATGATCAAGACCCAATGACGGCTGCACAAAATAAATATAAAGGTTAAATAGT
The DNA here is from genome assembly GCF_965620075.1 of Prunus avium. NCBI lineage: Eukaryota > Viridiplantae > Streptophyta > Magnoliopsida > Rosales > Rosaceae > Prunus > Prunus avium. Next base: position 4,399,095 of record NC_142291.1, read on the forward strand.
GTTATATGCAGAGCATCATACAAACAAAATCCTGTTTTTTGTTTGGAGACTAACCCTGGATTGTAAGGCATCAGGAAAATCTGTTCACCATATGTTTTTTGAAGACGATTGGCTACGAGACGTGATCTTTCAGTTAATGAACCAGCGTCGGCACTAACTAGAGCAGGGTCTATAAAGCCAACCATATTCACCATATTTGCAGCTTTCAGATGATCAAACAGGCACCTAAATATATGAATTGAAACCATGAGTGTTTTTTTTTTTAAACATAAAGGAGAGTGTCAAATGAATATTTGATAAGGACAAACCTCATATATACTGCAACGACAGTAGCCCCAATTTCTTCCATGCCAGCAAATTGGGTAATATCTTCATGCAAGACGAAGGTGTTACGATCTATGCCAAACACCTCCTTCTCAATAATAAAGCTCATAGCCTTCTCCTGAGGCTTTAGTGTTGATTCAACATAACTACAAAGGGATTGTAAAGAAGATGGCAACTCCAGCTTTGAATAATCTGGTACTTCAGTACTCTGTTTGAACAAATAAAGCAACATAAAGTGACGTGGTAAATAAATAACAACGACGGTTTAAATAACAAAACGTCGTCTTAAAACAAACGACGGTTGAAAGAAAATATAGACGTCTGAAAATTGAAAAAGAAATGAAAAAGGCAAAGTTAAGAGAATTTACCTTTTCATCTTTCTTTTCTTCAATCTTTTCACGATCCCCAGATTTCTGTTATAAGAAATAAAGAAATATATATAAGACATAGTACAAAAAGGGCAAAAAAAAAAAAGTAAAAAAATTAAATTAAACCGTCGTGGTAATAATAACAAACGACGGTATTTAAGAATTACAGACGTGTATATTTAATCAAACGACGGTAAATAATAAACGTCGTGGTATTTCATATACTACGACGGTATCTAAGCTTGTACAACAATTTAAACATTCAATTAAATAATTGCAGACGTGTAACATTCATTAAACGTCGTGGTAATTCCTTTATTGAAAAAAAAAATTGAAAAAAGCAAAGTTATGAGAATTTACCTGTTCAACTATCTCAAGTATCTTTCCTTCTACTCTCTTTTCTACTTCCCCTGATTTCTGTTTTAAGAAATAAAGAAATATATAAATGACATTGTAGAAAAATTAAAACAAATAAATAAACCATCGTGGTAAACATTAACAGAAGACGGTATGAAATAATTACAGACGTCTGAATAACATCAAACGACGGTTTAATAAAAAGCGTCGTGGTATAACTTTAACACGGCGGTAAATATAAACAGAGAAACAGAGAATTCAAAGTTCAAAGACGTTACCATTTCCTCCTGCTTTTCCACATTCTTGGCAGTATCCTCCTCAAATTGTAGGGCTCTAACATCAAGTGCCCCAGAGCAGCTTGCTTTGTCCGACATTGGATTTTTGGGACTTTGCCCTTGGATTTGGGACAATGTATTCAGTTTCAGCACGCTTGGATCAAAATTGGGGATGATTTTTGAAAGCTGACTCAGCAAATTTTCCCTCTCAGCTTCTACCAATTGCTTGGTCCTAGCCTCCATCTTTAAACTCTCTTCCCTTGATCTAGCCTCCATTTTCAAAGTCTCTTCTTGAAGGAAAAGTCTTACACTTTCCTTCAATTGATCAGCAAACCTAACCTTCTGTTGTCTAGGTAAATTGAAGTATTGCTTAGGGGAAACCCCAGCCCCTACCCCTCTAACTCTTCCTGGATGCTCGGGACCCAAAGCCAATGTCAAAACATCATTGGATCCTGACAGAGAAAGAGTGCCTTCAGAGACTTGCTTTTGCAAATCATCCTAACAAAAAGACATAATAAAAAGTCAGAATAAGGAAACAAACGACGGTTATTTATAAAAAATAGACGTAATATAATATTTCACACGACTCAATAACATAACAATCGACGTAATATAATATTTAAGACGACGCTAACTAAATAACGACGTTATTAATATATTAACACGACGTCAATAATAATCCACCGACGTCTTATGGTATAATTACAAAAAACAGAGCATGGATTCCAGATTCAGACCTTTAACGACGCCTTTTAAAATATTTCGACGTAGTAAAACTTTTCACACGACGCAAAAATATAACAGCAGACGTAATAAAATTTTTAAAACAGAGTGAGTAAGCTTACAATTAATTTTGCTTTCTCTGCAGTCTTTGGATCCGGGATGTTACCATGTTTGTCTTCTCTTGCTTTTTTCCATAAGGTAGATCGATCAATATCTACCCCAGGCATGATTTCCTTCAAGTCCTCCTTAAAACCAACATATCCTTTTCGAGACAATCGATGATTGTACTCGAGTTTCTCCCTCCTCTGTGATTGTTCTTCATGCACAGCCTCAAATTCTTTAGATAACCTTGAAGCTACAAAGGCATCCCATTGAGCTTTCTCTATGAATTTGTATGTTTCAGGGGGCTGCCTTAATCTATCCTGCTCCTTGATAAATGGAAGGATATGAAACCTTGTTAGTGTAGACTTGAAATCTTTCCATTTCTTGGCGGCAGAAGATAGCACCATTTGCTTGCCCCCTTTACCAACCACAAAAGCCATGTCAACGGCTTCCCAAATCTGCTCTTTTATATCCTTGGATATTTGAACCCAGGACTCTGGAGCGTGCCAACACACCAATGTAGGACTGTATCTCATTATGTGCACGGCCATAAGGTTTCCCTTATTCATTGTACTCAACAACAGGCTTGATTTTCTGAATTTTTCTCTGCACAACACGGGGCATTGTGCTCATACCCCGACCTGACTTTGCCTCCTCAGAAATAGTTGCCGTGCTGGCTGGTTCTGTCTCAGAAGATGAAACAAACTTCATCTTCTTCGAGGCCTTGGTTTGAGGATTTACAACTCTAAGCTCCTTCTTCGAGGATTCATTTTTTTTCAAGCCAGACTCCTTACTTTGGGATTGAGAAACCATGGTTACAGACAAATTAAACCTGCAAGTGAAAATATATCAGTGAAATTAAGAAAAACCACGACGATTATTTATAAACTACGACGTATTATAATATTTCAAATGACGTAAGAACAAAACAAACGACGTAATAATAAATTTACACGACGATAATTAATCACCGACGTGAAAAAATATTACAACGACGTCAATAATAAACAACCGACGTCTTATGATATAATAAAAAACAGAGTATTAAATATTACAACGACGTTAATAATAAAAATTCGCCGTGGTATTGAAAATAAAACGACGTAAATATTAATATACCGTCGTCTATACCACAAAAACAAATTAGGAACAACGTAAAATATTTTCAGCAGAAAAATAATTAAAAAGATTTTCGAAACAAAAACCATTGTTCAGAGAAATCAAACATGCGATGAATATATCCTTAAAAATCAAAAACAAAAAAAGGATATCATTTTAAAAAACAACGACGAACACTTTCACACGACGCTAGGGTGACTGACGAACCGTCGTGGTCTATAAATCTAACCACGTAAATAACAAGCCACCGTCGTCTTATTTAGTTGAAGTAAAAGAACCAGAGTAGTGTTCAAACTTGGAAACTTTTCGTCTTTGTCTGCAAATTTTATCAAACTTGGAAAGAAAAAATGTAAAAAGATTTAAAAAAACGAAAATGATATGCGCATGCAAAACAGGAACAAAAATCCTTCCAGAAATGCTTACCCTTTGCTTGCGATGAAAGCTTTCTTCTGGAGTTTGGTGTTTCAGTTCAGAGATGAAGACGAAGAGGAGATAAGCTTGAAAGTTTGAAACAGTTCTTGGAGAATGAAAAATGAGAAAAGCTTGAAAGTTTTTCTCGGGTTTGGAAACAGTGCAAGTATGGGTCAGGAAGGCGAAAAGTTTAAAATAATAAAAAACCGTTTCATAACAACGACGCTATTAATAGTATGCGCCCTAGTATGATACATTATACGGCGCTATTGTTAACACTGCCCTATAATATTACTTTAAACGACGGTATGTTTTAATGAAACGACGTTTTTAAATCGAATTACACGATGCATGTTTCTTCAAAAAAGATGAATCGTCATTTTCCAATTTACCCAACGACCTTATATTCAATAATAACGACGTGAAAAATTAATACCACGTCGTTTTAATTACTCATACCGACGTGTAAGTTTTTTAATTACACAATAAATTAATTTTCCAAAAAATTACAACGTCATTTTTATATAGCGTCGTTGTTAAGTAATTTATACGACCTTATTTTAAATTTAAATGACGTGTATGTTATATATAAACGTCGATAATTTAAAAAACCGACGTGGTATATAAGATTTGTTTATAAATAATGGGTTTTCTGTCTTTCTGTCGTCTTCATTTTTCAATTAGGGTTTCAACTTTTTCTCAATTCTCTGGAGGCACATCACCTCTCTGTCTCATCTCGCTTTCATTTTTCAGTTTGGATGTTGATGTGTGTGCGCGTTTGTGTATCTGAAAGACACAAACACGCACACATCATCTAAAAAATTGTCTTTATGCACAGAAGGAGAACAAGGTCTGCATCAGCCCTCTTTCTCAGCTCCTCCATGATGGGGTTCTCTGGGTTGATCTCCATGGTCTTCTTGCTCGACATGTACCCAGCCGCTCTGTTATCCCTCAAGGCCTGAGCCTTCATGATTCTTTCCATGTTGGCAGTCCAGCACGGTCAGACGGTCAGACACCACAACCTTCTCCACTCTGTCACCCAAAACATCATTCACAACCTTGCAGAGTCCCTCAAACTTCTCCTTCAACTCTTCCTTCTTCTTTGCCTCGTCTTCACTCTCATCAAGCTTGAGACCTTCCTTGGCGGCTGAGACAAGCTTCTTGCCCTCAAACTCCTTGTGAGAGTAATTGGCACATCATCCACTTCTAAAACATTGCCTTTGTTCATTCTGGTTCGATTATGATGAGGAACAGAGTTCATTTTGGTAATGATAGACGAATAATGGCATAAAATTTGTACGTCATTAATTTAACAAACCGTCGTGGTTAGTACAATTATGCGACAGTAGAGTTATGGATACCGTCGTAGTATATTATAATTAAAAAGTCGATAAATTTATATTTACAGTCGTGGTAACTTAATTTAAATCGGCGATTTTTTTTGTAATTAACCGTCGTAGATTCCTTTGACTTTATGCGTCGCTGACTAAGAAAATTGGGTCGTGTTTATTAATTAATTAACACGGCGTCTTATTTTTATATCGTCGTCTTTACTTTCTACGGCGGTGATTTCATAGATGCAGTCGTTGTTTTTAGGTTCAGATTTTAACTCTGAAAATACCTTTGTAATAAGACGACGCTTTTTTAATTTGGTGCGTCGTGGTTTCAAAATATCTATACGTGTGCCGTTTTTTAGGTGTTTAAAGTATGTTTCTACGACGGGTTTCTATTACCGTCGTCTTTTAAAAAACAACGACGGTTTTTTGATCTACCGTCGTTGTTTACTGGTCGTCTTTTGCCCTTTTTGTAGTAGTGTGATGAGGAGTTTATTTCTCTTCCTCCTTTCTTGATCATGCTCTCTTGTTTTTCCAATGAGCAATGATATCACTACACCAGAACACATCTATTACGGCGCACAAAGCGCGTCGTGAATTATCATTCACGACGCGAAACATGCAAGCAGTAAAAGCCCCCATCGTAAATAGTGTTCCTCAATCACGGCGTGCATGAACGTCGTAATAAAAAACTTAAGACGACGTTCCCCGTGAGCCGTAATTCAGTTAAAGCAATTACGACACGCTTTGCGCGTCGTAAAAGAGTAATTAATTCTCATTTAAGACGTTTAATGCACGCCGTGTTTAACTTTAAATTTTTTTAAAAAATTATTAATTCCCTGCCTGCTCCTATTTCCTATTTACAATATACTTATATCATCTATTACTTCCCTAGATACAAAATTTCACAAAACAAAAAGTAGTATTGCAACCAAACTTGAAAGAAAGAACCATTTCATTGAAAACTATACTAATCATAATCAATTCAAAATACAAACTCCATAAAGTATTCAAGAAACACATAATAGTGCAGCCAAATTTACAATTAACTTGTACACAGCCTCCAACTCATTCACTCATAATAGTGCTGCCAAAACTACAACGTAACGTAAGCAAAAACCTCATGATAGCACTGGCAGTAGACATCATCTAATAAGAATGAAACTGACACTTGATCTGCCACCTGCATTTTGTTTGAAAACTCATTTTAGCAACTTAACCATTGTAATTTGCCAAAGGAAAAACCTCATTACAAATTAATATGATGGTTACCTCAATCAAGAAACTTTGAGAACCCCAGTACGTTTCTTGATGAAACTTTGCCATTCTTCCATACTCTTTATATTATCAGGCTTCAGTTGCCTTGCAGCGCATTGAATACCAACAAGCTCTCCTCATTTCCGCACTTCTTTTAGTAATTTACATCTATGATCTTGTGCCACACCCCAATTTATTTACTTATTTAATTATTTATTTATTGGGAGTGTGAGGTGAAAGAAAAACTAAAACTAATAAAAATTAGATAGCAAGAAACAAGAGAACTGAACATAAACTTCTATTTAAACCAAAATAATTTGTATTGTGATTTTACAAGCAAAATAACATAAAAATATAGACTTTTAACAAAACACCTAAAACTATCTGCAACACTTTCTTCTTGTTTTCTTGTCACAACTAAACTTCAGATTCAGAACTTGCAATAAATTCATTAAGGGGTGAGCATTACATGCTCAGTAGGGGCCTTATAAGATTAGTGAGATTTTTAATGTACAATTTATGCAATGTATGAATGAACTTCAATTCTACCCAACCCGTTAATCCATATAATAGGGCAAGCAAATCTGCATGTCCCATACCATGCATTTTACCACTGTGATTCCGAATGCCCCATCATATAAACTAACACCCATTTCAATCATCCCATAATTCCCCTTTTGCTAGTCATCTTGTCCATACCATTGATCTCCAAGCCCAAATCACCCAATCGACAATTATACCGCCGATTTCCTAATCTACTGTGCACACGGGCTCGCCTGAACTTGGTCCCTACAATGGTTAGACTCAACTACACAAAGATTCTTCCCATTATCCTCTTTTCCATAATTCTCTTATCAACCCAAAAATTCCAACCACCACCGACAACATATGAACATGTCAATATTAATCAAATTATAATGATAATTGACAATCATGTAAACACCCAATATCAAGAATAATAATCAAACAATATTACCAAGCATAATATAGTGTTCACAATATTTAATTAAATCAATTTATGCAAAACCTCCCCAAGAAAGAACCCCTACCTCAAATCCAAAGCTATTGCGTAACTCCTAGTTGCAAGTTCAAATACTTTGAACTTCTCCAAAATCTCACCTCACTTCACTCTTTCTTTCTTCCGTCTAGGATTTTTAGGAGGCTAACACACTTGAAGTACCTATGATCAATGAACTATTGAGTAGACCTATTTATAGTATACTAGAGTCGGTTAGAAGAAGCTTAATATTGTGCCACTTAATCATTCTATAAGTTCCTAGACTCCCAAATAGCCTTTTGCGTTGGCTTGGTAGAGTGCTTTGTGAGCACTCTCCTAACAAGTTTTTATATATATGAATAACTACCATTATTACACCTCAAGCTTTAATGGATTTTGAGGACACCACCATGCAACACGTTAGTTTTCAACAATGCTTAGTAAGCATATATGTTTTTCTAATAGTTTTTGTAAAGTAAGTATATATATATATAATAATAATAATGATAAATAGTGCTGAAATGAATAAAACCATGCAATAACATTTGAATGGCTATTAGTTAATAGCTATCTTTACGTAACTTACTATACAATTAATATATATATATATATATATATATATATATATTATTAATTATATAATTTTTTTGGAGATTGATAATTGTAATTATTTAATTTATGAAATATTAAAAATATGGGGTTTCACATCTTGCCAAAGCTTTGCCATCTTTTGTAATGCATACTTCTTATGACACTCATCAACAATAAATTTATTCTAAAACAGAAAAATTGAAATTATTAGAAACAGAAACATATTCTTATAGCCCTCCTTTGCCGTACTTGTAGAATAGTTGCAGCAAGAACAGCTGCATGTTGTTTTTTTGCTAGCTTGGAACCCTGTTTTGAGCACTTTAAAATGATTATATGAGATATGATCATCAATGAACATTTAAAGAAAATTAAAAAAAAAACCTTAAAATTATTAGCTTACTTCAGCAGTCATGTTGTGTTTTTTCCATTCACAGTGCGTCCTCTTAGCCTTGAGAAAAGAAAACCACCAAGTACAGAAACTAAGAATAATGATCCAAATAAATTGACAAGGAGTAAAGAAAGTAGTATAAAATATCTAAAGTACAGTAACTAAGAATAATGATCCAAATAAATTGACAAAGTAAGAGCTTCCTTTAACTTGATAGAGTGTTATTGAGCCCTTGGCAAGTAAACCCAAATTCCAACAGTAAAGATCCCAATACATAAAACTTATTACTTTGCCAAAACCACTACATATTAAATTCCAGAATAGGTCAGCATAATTCAGGAGGCTGCATACATATATATCACAAATACCTTTGATTTAATTAAGGAGCCGCACACTCTTTGTAAAGACCAAATAGAAACCCTGTATGATTTACCAACAATTGACAATCATGCATTCCACAGGCTTTATTCCAATAGAAAATAATACTTTGAAGAAATATAGAATGAATCGACATAGATACAAAAGCTCAGTATCAGTAACATGCTGATGCAGTATATTAGACAGTAGAGTAATAAACATATACACAATTCATAGACCGAGAACAAAGTCATCTTTCCAAGAAAAATCCAGAAAATGAACAAGTACCCAACGGAACAAAGCTGAACACTCATGGATCCCTAACCCTTTATCTGAGAGAGAAACCTAACCTAGTCAAAATTACCCCAAATCCATTGCAAATTGAACCAAAATCAGAGAAAACAAGTTGGAATTAATATTGAAACCAATCTAAGCTTGTGTTGTAGAAATTTGAAATAATATCCAAAAATCACAGAGGGGGAGTGATAAAGCAGAGAGAAGACCCATTTGAAATAGTATATCAAAAAGTCAATTTGAGCAAGAATGTTCAACTCAAGCTTACTCTCTCGTCTCATTAAAAACTCAAATTATACAATAACGCATAATTATAAGATAAGATATAATTCTATCATACAAAGATCATGAGATTACAGAAGAAACAGAGTAAGCTATTTGAGTTAGAGTAATCAAGATTCAAGAATACCCTACCATGACAGATATAGCTTCTGGAATATTAGCTTCTGTTGCCATTAATCTGCAGATAGAAAGGTGGGCTTGAAGGAGGTTGAAAGGGCAGTAGAAGCTTCTCTGGTTTAGTTTTAGTCTGTACGTTGTGGCTATAAATTATAATGGAGATAGAAAGGGTGTGAAGAAAAGAAAATTCAAATCCTCCCAAAATCAGAGTTCACACAGTACCTACCAGTGCCATAATACTATAGAGCTCTAATCGTACTAATCATATACCCATAACTAATCCTACGTTGAAGTCCAATTCTATACTTTATAAAACTCAACAAACCCTAATCTAGGCTGATTTCGATTGAATTCAATCAAAATTAAATTAGAAATACACATAAAATCTGGATTCAATACAATCAAATCATACATGCAAATGGAAACCAAATTCAATCAAATATAATCAAACATTCACATAGAATCTACAAAAATAACCCCAATAAAATCAAGATAAGCAAATCTAGAATCCAAATCAACTCTAAAGCTATAAGAAAACTCATAATCAAGCATTGGGGGTTAGGGCTTTAGAGAATCGCACCTTTGGAATGTCACTGAGAATTCAGCTCCGAAGCAATAGGGCTCTAGCAATGGTCTTTTCACGAATGAGGAACTGGAGCTCTTGATTAAAGACATATATGTTACTGCTTATAGTAATATCTGACTGACAGTTCTCAACTACAGAATGTCATTGCTTGAAGCATGAGTTTTAAATTAGATGGTGTAATTTCCCTACTGTTATTACATTTTAATTTTTCTTACATGCATCTGTATCTGTTAATACAAGTATATGGCTTCCCTAAGTGTATTAATATGTGCATATTATCCTGCAGGAACTTAATAATCTCGAGCATTTTGGCAATGGTACACCTCATTTCAATACAAGCAACATATATGAAGATCTAGGAGACTTGGAAAACTTGGGTAGAGTTGGTGAAATTGGATATAATTTCTGCAGTGAGCCTGATTCTAGGAGCCATTTTCTGGAGCTATATGATCTCGACCAACCTCAGCATCCTAATCTCTTCTTGTAGTTATGTAATTTTTATGTCAAGTTTACTTCGTTGATGGTTACCGATTCCGGATTTTATTTTGATTTCAACTATATTATCCAATCATGTATCCCTTTATGTTTCTTAGCTTGTATTACCTTTGCTGCCTTTGGGCTGTTTAATGAATTATTCACTATTGACCAAAGGAAAATTTATCGCTAGAAGTGTAAATCTAAGCTTGAGCATTTCCAGAAACACTACTCTCTTTTTTGGTTGCTAATTCTTAGTTAAAATCGGTAGAAAGTTATTTTGAATGAAATACAAAGAGAGAAGGATTTTGGCGGAAATACAAAGAGGGAAGGATTCAGACCACGTTTTCTTTTACTTGTTTTCATCGTCCCTCGTATTCTCCATCTCTGTTTCACATTTTCTTTTCCCTTCTTATCTCTCTCTACTTTCTCTCTTTGAAAATTCTAGTTTTATTATATACAACCATTGCAACTAGGGTTATGAAAAAAAAAAAGTTAACAAGACTTACTGATTTCCACAAAAAATGAATGACCGATTTGTCTCGACCGCGGAAAAGGTTCCCAACCAATTCAAGAAATATTACTTGCAAAGGGACTCAGTCAAATTGGTGAACATCATTTGAAGTTAAAGCACCATCAGTCCAGTCGGATTGAATTGAGGTGTGCCTACCAACTAACTGAATAACAACTGTGTTTTAGGACCAAAAGAAGAGCAAACACAAAAGAAAAAAAAAACAAAAAAAACAAAAAAACAAAAAAACACCAGCAGCTAACCCCAAATGGGAGAACAGAGAGCAAGACCAGTTTCAAACCAGCTAGAAGGTGAAAAATGAAAAAGAAGAAAAAGTCGTGCACTCAAATTTCTAGGGTGCAGGTGGAAATGACAGAAGCAATTGGTGGAAGGACTGTAAAATTGTATATTGAGGCAAATTGTCACCATCAATGTTAATGGGAGAATGAGTTTCATAATTCATTCTCTTTGGCAGAACGAATCCATTCCATATATAGCATAAGCATTGAACATTTCCATTGTCCCCATCAATGTTAAATACCACCTAAAGTAGAAGAAAAAGAAGAAGAAGCAATTAATTTGAAGTAAAAAAATTCAAACCCTAAAATATATGGATCTGGAAGGAAGAAAATTAATATAAAATTTTGGTCAATATATACCTTCTAGTTATACTTAAAGGTGAGATTTAATCAAACAACGAGTCTTGACTTGGTTCTAAATACTATATATTCAAATCCTTACCTGCTTCGACATGGAAAATCATATCCAAGAGTACAAGACCAGTTCATTCTCTCCGGTCTATAAATAGGCTTCTAACCCATGAAGGATTTTCATCCCACACCCTCAAACCAAATCTTTATTACCTAGCTAATTAAGCCAACTGCAATGAAAGGTGTTTATTTCCTCATAAGCACTCTTGCCATATTGGCATCTGCAACCTTCCTTGTCTCTGCCTCTGACCCCGGTCCTCTTCAGGACTTCTGTGTAGCACTGAATGACACCAAATCTGCTGGTATGCATTAATACATACTTGTGTTAATTATTTATATTCTGTCCCGCAATTATTTCCACATGAATTATTTTCATTAGACATTAGGTTTATGAATATTGTTTTTCTGTTAACTATAGCTTCTTCTCATGCATGAAAAATCTGTTAGTACGTAATTTTACATATGAATAATGCTATTTGTACTATATTCATTGGCCATCTTAGTGATCATCTCTCTAATATATATATCAAGTGGTTTCCACTTACGCACGTGGATTTTACCTCCGAATAGCTCTAACACTAAAGTTTAATGTAACTTTTTTTTTGGGTGTAGAAGTAGTTTTTGTGAATGGGAAGTTCTGCAAGGACCCAAAGCTTGCCAATGCAAATGATTTCTTCTTTTCTGGCCTCCAAAATCCAAGAAACACACAAAATCCGCTGGGTTCAAATGTGACAGCGGTGAATGTGGACAACCTACTAGGATTGAACACTCTCGGCATATCCTTGGCTCGCATAGACTTTGCACCAAATGGCCTAAACCCTCCTCACACTCACCCTCGTGCCACTGAAATCCTTATGGTCTTGGAAGGAACACTCTATGTTGGTTTCGTCACATCCAACAGTGATGGCAATCGCCTTTTCACCAAAGTGTTGAACAAGGGAGATGTGTTCGTGTTCCCAATTGGCCTCATTCACTTCCAACTCAATGTGGGAAAAGTCAACGCTGTAGCCTTCGCTGGGCTTAGCAGCCAGAACCCAGGAGTGATCACCATAGCCAAAGCAGTGTTTGGCTCCCAGCCTCCCATCAACCCTGATGTTCTAGCCAAGGCCTTCCAAGTGGACGATAATGTGGTTGACAATCTTCAGAAACAGTTCTGGTACGACAACAATTAGTAAAATACAACAATAATTATATGCGAAAAGCATAAAAGGCCAAGGAAAGAACAACCAATCGATGTGCTTGGTTGGATGTATTAAGTTGGCCAATATGTTTTTAACTACGTACCTACAATAAATTACTATGATGTAATATTAATTGAATAAGATTGTTGGTTTTGGCCCAATTATTATGACAGCTTAATAATACTAAAATGGAGGAGCCTTGCCATTTTAACATTGATAAGTTTGGCCCATGCTCTAGGGCAAATCACGTAGAAATTTCTCTCTCTCGAGGACAGTTGTTTGCGTGCAATTAGTGCGGACATTAAATTCAACCGTTGGATCGATTTGAAAAGGTTACATGTAGAATTTGGTAAAAGAAAACACAAATTCACCTGACTGAGACCCATTGACCCACACAATCATCTTCTCTTTCCTCTTTCTCTGCCTTCTTCTATTTTCCTCTCCTTCTCCTATAATGTCTCTCTCTCTGGGCATTCAAACTGAAAAATCGAGCTGAATTGAGCCAAAAAAAATCGGAATAACCAAAAACCAAACCGAGTTGACCAAAAATCAAACTAGACTGGTTTGGTCCGATTCCAATTCCAGTATCTTGTAGTGAAGAAAGGGACCGGGCCGAACAGGACAGATTGTGGTGGATTTCAGACCACGTTCTTTTTCTTTTTTTCATCTTCTCATAATCTCCATATATCTGTTTCACATTTTCTTCTCCCTTTTTCATCTTTCTCCCTATATACTTTCTCACGTTGAAAATTCTATAATCTACAACCATAGCAACTAGGGTTATTAAAAAATATATATTCGACTTACTGATTTCCATAAAAATTAAATGACACATTTGTCTGTTTGAAATATTACTGGAGGGACTGTTTAAAAGCTACTCAGTCATGTTAGTAAACATCATTTGAAGTTAAGCAGAATCAGATTGAATTTAGGTGTGCCTGCCAATTATCTGAATAACATATGTGCTTTAAGACCAAAAAGAAAACACAATGTGAAAAAAAATTAAAAAAACACCACCAGGTAACCCCAAATGGAAAATAATCAGGAGCAGCGGCTGCTTTGAGCAAGACTAGTTTTCTTTTGGGAGATTCACTATTATATCCAATATAGGAGCCTAAATTATATATAAAAAATCCTATATGAAATGGACTTTAGAAACACACCCAAAGTCCATTTATAACATAACAAAAAGGCTTCTAACTTCTTTTAAATTACAAAATTGCTATTGATTTCTTAAAACAAACCCAGCCTCAAAACCTCATAACAAAACCCAAAACACTCAATAGGGCATCAAAGTAATTTAATAATCAACATTAAATTCAATGAGGCCAACTATCATTTTTTGGGGTTGTTTTGGGTTTGTTTATAGAAATTAAATGGTGTATGGTTTATTTATAGTTTTAGTGCTAAGAATGGGTACGTATATAACTAAATATCTCTTTTCTTTTTTATGAACTGGGGGTGGTAAAACCCCTAGAAACACAGAGCAACTACTCACACTACAGACCAACCGAGTCCTAGTGACTCCTAGCAAATCATCAACAGGGCTAGAGGCAAACCAACTCGGAGCCATATCAAGAAAACAAACACCTAGGTCCAGATTGTAGCTCCACTGAGCAATACAATCAGCAACCACATTTCTTTCTCTATAAACATGCTGAAGAGCACAGGTATCAAAGTTTCTCATAAGCTCCCAACAGCTTGAAACAAGAGACATCATAGGATGTGAACCAAGAGCAGTAGAATTCTGCATCAACTTAATAGCCACTGCAGAATCCATTTCAACCAACAGATTACGAATACCTCTATCCTGAGCAAGCTTTAAACCAAAAACCAGAATCCATTTTAGCAAGACCACTTTCAAACCAGCTAGAAGGTGAAGAAATGAAAAAGAAGAAAAAGTCATGCACTCAACGTTTATTGGTGGACTGACTGTAAAATTTTATATTGAGGCAAATTGTCACCATCAATGTTAATTAGGAAATGAAAATCGTTCTCTTTGTAGAATGAATCCATATATAGCATAAACATTGAACATTTCCATTGGTTAAATACCACCTAATCTAAAAATATATATAATTATCTCCTAACCTAGTCTTTCTTTTTGGTACAACTCTGAATACCTGGTCTTTCATCATCATAATTATATGAATATATTCTTCCTCACCTGACCTTGTCTTATAATTAAACAACCCTAATAACCCTTTACAAAAGGTAACTTATTTTATTGAAACACCAAACAGTAGAGCTGAGTCAAAGTTCTTCAAAATTCTATCACAACTGAATTTTCTTTTTCTAGTGCTAACATATATATAGGAAATTGATTGTTCAATAGTTAAACTTAAAGGTGAGATTTTGTCAAATACCAAGTCTTGACTTGCCTCTAAATACTACAATATTCAAATCTTTACCTGCTTCGACAAGGAAAATCATATCCAAGAGTACAAGACCAGTTCATTCTCTCCAGTCTATAAATAGGCTTCTAACCCATGAAGGATTTTCATCCCACACCCTCAAACCAAAACTCTCTACACACAAAGCAAAAACAGTAAAAGAAAGTTTTGAGGCAACCTAGCTCTAATTAAGCTAACTGCAATGAAAGGTGTTCATTTCCTCATAAGCACTCTTGCCATATTGGCATTTGCAACCTTCCTCGTCTCAGCCTCTGATCCCAGTTCTCTTCAGGACTTCTGTGTAGCACTTAATGACACCAAATCTGCTGGTATGCTTTAATTATATTCATTATATTCTGCCCTGCAATTATTTCCACATGGATTATTTTCTTCCTAAGGCATTAGGAATATTATGAAGATTGTTTTTGTGTTAACTATATGCATTTGCATGCCTTCTCATGCATGAACAATCTATTAGTACATAATTTTACATATACATATATATATATATATATATATATATATATATGTATGTATTGTCCCTTACACATGTATGTGCTATTTGTACTATATAATATATATACTGACCATCTCACTTATCATCTCTCTAATATATCATGTGGGTTCCGTTTCGCTTAGGTGGATATTTCGGTGCAGGCGCAGTGTTTGTGAATGGGAAGTTCTGCAAGGACCCAAAGCTTGCCAATGCAAATGATTTCTTCTTTTCTGGGCTCCAAAATCCAAGAAACACACAAAATCCGCTTGGTTCAAATGTGACAGCCGTGAATGTGGACAACCTACTAGGATTGAACACTCTCGGCATATCCTTGGCTCGCATAGACTTTGCACCAAATGGCCTAAACCCTCCTCACACTCACCCTCGTGCCACCGAAATCCTTGTGGTCTTGGAAGGAACACTCTATGTTGGTTTCGTCACATCCAACGGTGATGGCAATCGCCTATTCACCAAAGTGTTGAACAAGGGAGATGTGTTTGTGTTCCCAATTGGCCTCATTCACTTCCAACTCAATGTGGGAAAAGTCAACGCTGTAGCCTTCGCTGGGCTTAGCAGCCAGAACCCAGGAGTGATCACCATAGCCAAAGCAGTGTTTGGCTCCCAGCCTCCCATCAACCCTGATGTTCTAGCCAAGGCCTTCCAAGTGGACGACAATGTGGTTGACTATCTTCAGAAACAGTTCTGGTACGACAACAATTAGTAAAATACAACAATAATTATATGCGAAAAGCATAAAAGGCCAAGGAAAGAACGATAAATCGATGTGATTGGTTGGATGTATAAGTTGGCCAATATGATTTTCACTACGTACCTACAACAAATTACTATGATGTAATATTGATTGAATAAGAGACTGTTGGTTTTGCATTACTTACCCTCTGGGTTTTGAAATAATATAATTTCATGCATTAATTCAACAAAGATACCATTATTATAACTTAATAATACTAAAATGGAGGAGCCTTGCCTTTTTAACGTTGATAAGTCTGGCCCACGCTCTTGGGAAAATCAGGTAGAGGGCAGAGTTTCAACAACTCTTCAGCCAAAGATCATGGTCCTCTTGAAGTTGACTAGAAATATTAAAAGGAAACATTTTGTAGCTAGTTAAGTTCTTCATTAGTTCTTGGTCAGAAGATTTTAAAACTTGGATTTGGGTTCTAATCCGTAAAAAAAAATTGGGTTCTTGTTGCAACAGTTTGGTTTCAATTTGGCCTAATTCAAGTCCTCTATGGGAAAGTAATGTGAAGGGCCGAAAGAACAAAGTTCATATGACGAGAAACTCTGTAGACGAAGGCCCAAACATAACCAAAGAAGCCCAATTGCAAATCTTGAATTCAATATAAAGAAATGATAAATTTCTTTTTTCCTTTTCTGTGGATGCCACAAAATATTAACATAAATTCAAACTATTCTATATTGAAACGAACCAGTTATGCTGCGTAGTTTTCCTTCCAGCTTAAGCTGGGTACATGCATCATCAAGTGCAATAATCAAGGTAGAAAAAAAAAATTAACCCATCTGATAATTTATTGCTTTAGACTTCACGATGCTTCTTTGGGTACAAACTTCCACTCTTCACAGTGATCTTTGCCAAAGAGAGAAGACAGAGTACTTTAATTGAAAACCAGGTAATCTTACATGCTCTGCTATTTTTCACTCAAACCGTTCATTTGCTGTCACTACTACAAAAACCACTTTGCGCGACGAATGATTTTTGGTCGCGCAAAGGAAAATTTCGTCGCGCAAAGTTTGCGCGACGAAATTTTGGTCGCGCACATTCTGTCGCGCAAAACTCGTGGAGAAAGGGTTTGCGCGACGGCCAAAATTATTCGTCGCACAAAGCCACTTTGCGCGACGAATCATGACGACTTTGCGCGACGAAAATAACAACTTTGCGCGACGAATATTAATTACTTCGCGCGACGAATCCTGAAAACTTTGCGCGACGGACAATAATAACTTTGCGCGACGAATATTAATTACTTTACGCGACGAATATTATATACTTTGCGCGACGAAAGTTAATGTCGCGCAAGTGTACTTTGCGCGACGAAAGTTAATGTCGCGCAAGTGTACTTTGCGCGACGAAATATTCATTTTTTTTAATTTTTGTTTTTTGAAAATTTTAAACTAAAATAAACTAATTTAATAGTTTGCGCGACGAAATATTTTGTCGCGCAAGGTTTTTGACTTTTTTTTATTATTATTTCTCTTATATCAATTTCATTATATTAATTTTTTTAAATTTAATTTAATTGTATGATTTTATTTTTCTTAATTACTTTAATGTAAATTGACATATTCAAAATAAAATTACATAAGAAAAATAGTGGTCAAATTATCCAATATACATAATATTCAAAATGTACACTTAAATTAACAAAGTACAATAATAAAATCTACAAGCCCCTTATATCAAATCCTCAACTTTAGCCATCAAAGCCTCAACAATTCCCTACAAAAAAAAAAAACAAATATTGTCAAATAACAAAACAATAACATAAAATAATGACAAATAATTGGCATAAACTCAAAACTAACTCCAAAAACACATATTAATGAAAAAAAAATTAAAATTTACAGAGAAGTGAGTGTGAGAGAATTAGAGAAGATAGTGAGAGAGAGAGAGATGAGAGAGTGAGTGAGAGTGAGAGATGATGAAAAGAGAGATGAGAGAGTGAGTGAGAGAGAGAGAGAGAGAGAGATAGTGAAGAGAGAGATGAGAGATTAAGTGAGAGGAGTGAGTGTGAGAGAAATGGTAGGATTTGGGGAGTGGGAAAGAGAGAAATGGTAAGATTTAGAAGACATTGAGAAAATGGTGGAGGAGTTATTTTGCTTTTAAAGAACGTATAACTTTGCGCGACGAAACAATATATTGGTCGCGCAAAGTGTTTAAAAAAAATGTTATAAAAAATTCCCATTTTCGGTGCCCGCCAAATTTTTTCAGTTTTGCGCGACGAATTTCTGGTCGCCCAAACTTTTGCGCGACCAAAATATTCCCGCGTCCCATTTTTGGTGCCCGCCAAATTTTTAGAATATACTTTGCGCGACGAATATTTATATATTGGTCGTGCAAAGTCGAAATTTTTTTTTTAAACATCCCATTTTTGGTGCCCGCCAAAATTTTAGAATATATACTTTGCGCGACGAATAATTATATATTGGTCGCGCAAAGTCGAAATTTTTTTATTATTTTAAAAATCCCATTTTTGGTGCCCGCCAAATTTTTAGAGTATACGTTGCGCGACGAATATTTATATATTGGTCGCGCAAAGTCGAATTTTTTTTATATTTTAAATTCCCATTTTTGGTACACGCCCAAATTTTGAGAGTATACTTTGCGCGACGAAATACAATTGGTCGCGCAAAGTCTTAAAAAATATTTAAAGCTAGTAATAAATACATATACTATTCAATTTCTTAAGTGTTATACGTACAAAATAAATAAATTTAAAGCTACTCAACGATCCAACCATCAAACTTGTTTGTTTATACTTCGAGATCATATACACCAAAATTCAGAAAAAATAAACATTAAGAGATCAATTTCGACGGTTATAAACGAAAAATCATGATTTAACGGTTATTTCAACCCTGATTTTGATGATTTTTTACAGCTACACTCCTTGACCCTGTATGAATACAATGATTGCATTCGATCGTCAATTTAAAATATTTACACTAGTAGATACCACAAAATTGTATGTTATATTTAATAAAATTATAAATAAACTCTTATTTGTTAGTGAATATATTGTTTTCATGGCATACGCATTCTACGAAACTAGTTTCAACGATCCAACCGTCAAATTTGTTTGTTTACACTTCGAGATCATATACGCCAAAAATCGGAAAAAATAAACATTCAGAGATTAAGTAATACGACAAAACTTTTCGACGGTTATAAACGAAAAATCACGATTCAACGGTTATTTCAACTCTGATTTTCATGATTTTTTACAACTACACTCCTTGACCCTATATGAATACAATGATTGCATTCGATCGTCAATTTAAAATATTTACACTAGTAGATACCACAAAATCTTATGTTATATTTAATAAAAGTATAAATAAACTCTTATTTGTTAGTGAATATATTGTTTTCATGGCATACGCATTCTACGAAACTAGTTTCAACCATCCAACCGTCAAATTTGTTTGTTTACACTTCGAGATCATATACGCCAAAAATCGGAAAAAATAAACATTCAGAGATTAAGTAATAGGACAAAACTTTTCGACGGTTATAAACGAAAAATCACGATTCAACGGTTATTTCAACTCTGATTTTCATGATTTTTTACAGCTACACTCCTTGACCCTATATGAATACAATGATTGCATTCGATCGTCAATTTAAAATATTTACACTAGTAGATACCACAAAATCTTATGTTATATTTAATAAAAGTATAAATAAACTCTTATTTGTTATTGAATATATTGTTTTCATGGCATACGCATTCTACGAAACTAGTTTCAACGATCCAACCGTCAAATTTGTTTGTTTACACTTCGAGATCATATACGCCAAACATCGGAAAAAATAAACATTCAGAGATTAAGTAATAGGATAAAACTTTTCGACGGTTATAAACGAAAAATCACGATTTAACGGTTATTTCAACTCTGATTTTCATGATTTTTTACAGCTACACTCCTTGACCCTATATGAATACAATGAACCACTTCGATCGTCAATTTAAAATATTTACACTAGTGGATACTACAAAATCTTATGTTATATTTAACAAAAGTATAAATAAACTCTTAATTGTTAGTGAATATATTATTTTAATAGCATATGTATTCTATGAAACCAGTTTCAACGATCCAACCGTCAAACTTGTTTGTTTATACTTCGAGATCGTATACCCCAAAAATCGGAAAAAATAAACATTCAGAGATCACGTAATGGGACAAAACTTTTCGATGGTTATAAACAAAAATCACGATTAAACAGTTATTTTAACTCCGATTTTGATGATTTTTCACAGCTACATTCCTTGACCCTATATGAATACAATGAACCAATTTGATCGTCAATTTAAAATATATATTTTCTAACAAAAACCCAATCCGAACTACAATAATATATTTTTCTAACAAAATAATTTTTTTATTTTATTTATTTTTGTATAGACTTTGCGAGACGAAGATTATTATTTCGTCGCGCAAAGTCATCCAATTTTTATTTTATTTTTTATTTAATTTTAGTAAAGACTTTGCGAGACAAAGATTATTATTTCGTCGCACAAAGTCATCCAAATTTTTTATTTATTTATTTAATTTTAGTAAAGACTTTGCGAGACAAAGATTATTAAGTCATCCAAAAAATTTTAAAAATAATTTTTTTTTTATTTATTTTTGTAAATACTTTGCGAGACGAATCTTTGTCGTCGCGCAAAGTGACTTTGTGCGACGATTTGTTTTTCATTGCGCAAAAATTGAGTCGCGTAAGACTTTGAGCGACGATGATTTATATTTGTCGCGCAAAGTCACTTTGCGCGACGAATTTTGTTTGGTCGCGCAAGGGGTTTTTTTTAGTAGTGTGTAGAAAGAAAAACAAGTTATTGCCTCATTGGCCTTAAGCATGGGCACACATTAACTTGTGGGTTAAAATCATATTCTTTTAGGTTGTTCTTTGTGTTTTCATTTCATATAAAAGTTTGTACTATAAAGAAGAAAAGAACCAGGATTATCAATGACAACAAATGCTGCAAGCTGGATATACAGAATATACCTCAATGGAGCAAAAATTGGTCGAACTTTTTCAAATATTTCATCAACTGCTAAAAAATCCAAGTCCGAAGCCATCATAGATGCGTACAAGTTGGGCAACATGCACTACGCAGATGGGACTGCTCCCTTCCATGTAATTTAGACGGAGACATCGAGACGCTCTGCCCTGACTTGTTCCATGTACAAGGTGAGCAGGTTAATGTTGTGAACATGGAAGGAACTGAAGAGCAGGCGCCAGAAGAGGCAGTAGCTGAAGAGGATAGAGCAAGGGACGCAGTTGATGAGATGGTGGCAGATGTCGTGAAACAGGCAGGTGGAGCTGCTGTAGGCGTGGCTGATTAGGTGGATGCCGAAGAGGCTACAAATCAGAGGTCTCTTACCGGCGTCTTGGAGTATATGAAGACTTCTTTATTTCTTTTCAACTTTTGTAGTCTGCTTTCTTGTTTAGAATAATTGGTCTTATTTGACCATCTTCTTTTTGTTGAACTTGGCCGGTTGGTCAGCTTGTTATGAAAATTTCAGTTATTTTTCCAATTTCAATTCACATATTGACTTGTGAACTGCTCGAAAAACCAACCAGTATCTTGATTGTGTGTCTCCATTAGGAAACTTATAAGTGCCAGGGTCCCCCTTAAGGGACTCCGGGCATGTTCTGCCTATGTCCACAGACATGTCGATGAGAGTGGCCCGTTTAACCTACGTCCGTAAACGTGTCGATGAGAGTGGCCTGTTTGTCCTATGTCCGGAGACGTGTTGATGAGAGTGGCCCGTTTGGCCTACGTCCGGAGACTTGTTGATAAGTGTGGCCCGTTGGCCTACGTCTGGAGACGTGTCGATGAGAGTGGCCCGTTTAGCCTACGTCTGGAGACGTGTCGATGAGTGTGGCCCGTTTAGCCTACATCCGGGGACGTGTCGATAAGAGTGGCCCGTTTGGCCTACGTCTTGGGACGTGTCAATGAGAGTGGCCCGTTTGGCATACGTCCGGAGACGTGTCGATGAGTGACCCGTTTGGCCTACGTCCGGAGACATGTCGAAGGTGACCTGTTTGGCCTACGTCCGGGGACGTGTCGTTGCGAGAGGCCCGTTTGGCCATCGTTCGGAGACATGTCGATGAGAGTGGCCCGTTCGGCCTACGTCCGGAGATGTGTCAATGAGAGTGACCCGTTTGGCCTACGTCTGGAGACGTGTCGATGAGTGACCCGTTTGGCCTACGTCCAAAGACGTGTCGAAGGTGACCTGTTTGGCCTACGTCCGGGGACGTGTCGTTGAGAGTGGCCCGTTTGGCCAACGTCCGGAGACGTGTCGATGAAGTGGCCCGTTTGGCCTACGTCCGGACACGTGTCAATGAGAGTGGCCTGTTTGGCCTACATCTGGAGATGTGTCGATGAGTGACCCGTTTGGCCTACATCCGGAGACGTGTCGATTGCTTTCGTGAACACTTCATTGGAAAGATAAGCTCGAACTTTATGGGTAGCATCAAAAATAACTTGTCTTCAATGGAGGTGAGTGAGGCTTGGCCGCCTGCTTGGAGCCGAGCTGATACGTGATGAGCTTCATGGATAATACCCCGGAGGTGATGAGCATTCCGTTGTCTTTGAACTTCCTTCTCTTAAAAGATGATGCCAGGATTGTTTTCCATGACTAGGTAGCTGGTGACGGCTTGGGAGACAAAAGTCGCTTGCTTGATCTTTCTCTACTGCTCCCCGGTGGTCAGCTCGGGCTCTTAGAGTCGACTAGGATCGTGCTGATCCGTATGACTTTTTTCGTGGAGGCTCATTGGCAGCTGCGTCACGATCCTTGATATGCTGGATAGCCCCCCTTGCAATGAATTCTGTGCAATGGCCATCACCGACCAGTTCTTCGAGGTGCTTTTTCCAGGCGAAGCAGTCCTTTGTGTAATGATCGTGCCCTTCTGTCGGCTGCGCAAATCTCACGGCCTGGGGTTCCGGGCCGAGGGGATGTGCGTTAACACGTGGCTTCCTGCTTTTGGATGCGGTGCGGTTGTGCGCGGGCGTGCCAGCACGGTCTACCGTGCGTCGAGATGTTGATGTGGATAGAATGGTCAAGTGGTGCGCCTGTTTGAACTCGTCTTCTAATCAAACGATTGTAGCCGAGAGAGGAACTGATCTCGGCTGTAAGGTTCACGGCCTGAGCTACAAGGCCGTTTAGGGGTGGTGCTGATGGTGGGTTTTGGGCGGTGCTCCGGCGCGCCGCTTAGTGAGCGGCGGTCGTATAATATATAGGGTGAATGAATGAGTAACAGAGATGGTGCTCCGGCGCCTTGAAAATCAAGGGTGGTATGATATATTGATGAATGGATTTTCCTTACAAACAAACACTACTCCTAGGAAAGCAAGTAAAGATATTGAAAGTGCATTACAGGAAAATATAATTTGCTCCGTGAGAGGCTTTTGTTTGGTGTTTAAACCCTGTGAATGTAGCTTGAGCCTTGTATTTATAGGAAGAGTTCTTGGAGGAGTAATCGAGGCTAAAAATCCGCATGGTGGAGCCTGATTAGAGCAAGTGGGTAGTCCAATCGACATTTGGGATCGTGAAGCATGGTGGTGTGACCTCATAAATCCCGGTGAATCTCGGTCGCCGCCCTTATCGTGGGTTCTGCGCTTCTGGCCGTGGAGACGCATTTATTGTTTCTGATAGTTGGTGACCCAATCTCTCAAACTGCAAGAATTATTGTGAGAATGTCTGCGTCTAATCACTCTGATTCCTGTCACCAAATCCTGACTTCAATCACTTCCCACCTTCCCTCGTGCATTAAATGCTTATTCGTGGTCAATGGGTTTGCTACCATAAACAGAGGCATTGCTTCATTAAATGAAACGGGGGACCCTGCTGCCACTTGATGATCTGACCTTAGTGCTTTTGGCCGTGATTTTGTTCGACCTCGGCCTCGGCCTATAGTCAAGGCCGAGATGATCATGCCTTCACAACTTTTCCTTTGCTTTTTAGGAAGGCCAGACATCTTGGAGAAACGCTGCGTTTTAGCCTCACGAGCGAGTGTTAGGGCCGAGAAAATGGGCTCCTTCGGTCAGTTCTTGGCTGTGGTTTATTAGGCACAAACACCTTCATGGAATTCACAGTATCTACTGGTATCCTTCTTGGCTGGGTTTCCCTTCAAAGGCAATGATTTCTTCAACCAAGGCATGTTCTTTACTTGGACCAGGATCTGGTGTATCGAGATAGTGAACTTGGTATAGCTCTCGGCTACTGAAGCACCTCCCTGAGGCTGTAATCCGTGCTTGCCTCCATCCTTGTCATTTATCCTGCTGTTCCTTTGGCTTGCCTGCTCAACCGGTTGATCGCACTACTACAAAAAGGGCAAAAGACGACCAGAAAAAGACGATGGTAGAACAAAAAACCGTCGTTGTTTTTAAAAAGACGACGGTAACAAAAAACCGTCGTGGATAAGTGACTTAAACAACTAAAAAATGGAGATACTGTTGAGAATTTTTTTATAACGACGCACACAAATAAAAAAGCGTCGTCTTATTAAAAAGCTTTTCTTTAGAGTTAAAATCTGACCAAAAAACAACGACAGCAGGTATGACAAGCGTCGTCTTTTAAAAATCAAGTGTCCTTTTTTTGGTAAAGACATGGTTGTTTTGAAAGAACTGTCGTCTATTATATGTAAAGATGACGGTTTTTTTATAAAAAAGGTCGTCTATTATGAAGTAAAGACGACGGTTTTCATATAAAAAAGGGTCGTCTATTATATGTAAAGACGACGGTTTTCATATAAAAAGGGTCGTCTATTATTAAGTAAAGACGACGGTTTTTTTATAAAAAGGGTCGCCTATTATATGTAAAGACGACGGTTTTTTATAAAAAGGGTCGTCTATTATAAGTAAAGACGACGGTTTTTTTTATAAAAAGGGTCGTCTATTATATGTAAAGACGACGATTTTTTTATAAAAAGGGTCGTCTATTATATGTAAAGACGACGGTTTTTTATAAAAAGGGTCGTCTATTATAAGTAAAGACGACGGTTTTTTATAAAAAGGGTCGTCTATTATATGTAAAGACGACGGTTTTTTTATAAAAAGGGTTGTCTATTATATGTAAAGACGACGGTTTGAAAAATAGCGTCGTTTGAAAAACCTTTTACGTCGCTTTTTAAAAAACTATGACGTTGTTATGTGTGTACAACGTCATTTTAAAGAAATCATGGTTTAGAAATGCACTCTTCGATAATCATCGACGGAAAACAAAAAAACCGTCGTTAACAATATAAATAAACATGACGCTTATTACATCTATACCCTAAACCCTAAACCCTAAACCCTAAACCATAAAATATAAACCCTAAATTATATATATATGTTTAAATAATTTTAGAAAAGGGATTATGGTTTTACGGCCTAATATATATTAACCATAAACCCTAAACCCCAAAAATAAACCTTTATCCCCCTAAACCCTAAACCGTAAACCATTAAAGTATAAGTGATGTTGTGACTCATGAAAACATTTTTCTTTTTGGTGGTAATTTTAAATTTGTATAACTCAAACTTAATTTTTTAAAGCTTAAGGGGGAAGAAAATATCTCAATGACTTCATAGGAGTTGACGTTGCATTTTTTGGATTTATTTTAAATTTATTATGAATATTTCGAATTAAATAGAATAAAATATTATTAATAAAACCCACAAACCACGTCGGCATTAAGAAATTAAAGACGTTGTAAATCATAATAAACGACTTAATTTTAAAACAAACGAATGACGGATTATGTAAAGACGACGGTTTTTTTATGAAAAGGGTCGTCTATTATATGTAAAGATGACGGTTTTTTTTTTAAAATGGTCGTCTATTATATGTAAAGATGACGATTTTTTTATAAAAAGCGTCGTCTTTTAAAACACGCTAAAAAAAAGGCCGCTTAAGTGAATTCGCGCTCGACAAATTTTCAAATTTTCCCCCGTCTTTGAAAACCTTATCTCTCATTAACAAGCGTCGTCTTTTAAAACACGCTAAAAAAAGGCCACTTAAGTGAATTCGCGCTCGACAAATTTTCAGATTTTCCCCCGTCTCTGAAAACTTTATCTCTCCCTCCTTGAAACCTCCTGAGCTCCTCTCTTCTTGAAATCCTCCTGAGCTATCTGAAACACTCCATCTCTCACCTTTCTACTCCTCATACGTACCTACCAGCCATCGACGCCATCGAAGCAGCGACGCCGTCAACGCCATCGACGCAGCGACGCCATCAACGCCATCGTTCTTCGCATCAGTCATCACTAGTCGCCATCGACGCCATATTCACAGTCAACGACGACGATGTCCTTGAAAACATATCTAGAGACCTTGCGAGATGGGAAAATCCTAGAACATCAGATCTGGTCTTCGATGTCGCCTGAGGTTCGATGACAGATCTCCATCACGCCTTCTTGGTGAGCTCTCGCCATCCACGTCACAGAAGCAACTCTAAGTTAGTCAAAATGTTCTTCTGTATTGTGTTACAAATGAACTTTTCCTGCATAAGCTTATGCTTGTATAGATGATGCATATTTTTTTGTTAGTTAAGATGACCTTGAAAACAGATCTAGAGACCTTGCGAGATGGGAAAATCCTAGAACATCAAATTTGGTCTTCGATGTCGCTTGAGGTTCGATGACAGATCTCCATCGCGCCTTCTTGGTGAGCTCGCCATCCACGTCACAAAAGAAACTCTAAGTTAGTCAAAATGTTCTTCTGTATTGTGTTACAAATGAACTTTTCCTGCATAAGCTTATGCATATTTTTTGTTAGTTAAAATGACAGCAAGATAATGTAATCTTATTGTGGTTTTTGATTGCTCAGGTAAGATGACATGGCAAATAGGTGCTGCAGCTTATATCAAGTGTAGCTCAAAGGCCAAGATGACAACTTAGAAGAATATAAGATCCATTTGACCAAGATGACTTAGAACACTACTCCAAGATGACAGCTGAATGTGGAGAACAAGTACAAATTATGGAAGATACAACAAACATAGGTTAATGCTTTGGATATGGTATTTTGTAATTATAGGGTATAATGTTATAAATATGGTATTTTGTATGGATATAGTAGGAATCAAGATTGGTAAACAATATAATTACAATTGAATCTTCAAGTTTTATGAAAGAAATAATTTTTTAGGATATCTAAAATGAAATTAGTACATCATTTTTACAGATAATAAACGGAGATTTTTTGGAACAAAACCGTCTTTTTTAGATTTAATAGACGTCTTTGGATATAATAAACGACGGTTTTTTAAGAAAAAGTGTCATCTTTACTTTTCAATAGACGACGGTTTTTTCAGAAAAAATGTCGTCTTTACATTTAAATAGACGACGGTTTTTTCAGAAAAAGTGTCGTCTTTACATTAAATAGACGACGGTTTTTTCATAAAAAGTGTCGTCTTTACATTTAAATAGACGACGGTTTTTTCAGAAAAAGTGTCGTCTTTACATTAAATAGACGACGGTTTTTTCAGAAAAAGTGTCGTCTTTATATTTAATAGACGACGGTTCTATAAAAAAAAGTGTTGTCTTTACATTCAATAACGATGGTTTTTTCAGAAAAAGTGTCGTCTTTACATGTAATAGACGTCGGTTCTTTTAAAAACCGTCGTTTTTACATATAATAGACGACGGTGAATTACCGTCGTAGTTTGACTTTCAAAAAGACGACTGTCGATTTAACGACGGTTTGAAAAAGAAAAAGACGACGGCGTTTCCCCGTCGTCTATTTCAATTTTTGTAGTAGTGTCGGCTTGCTTGGCAGCCTTCTTTGGGGGGATCCAGTCATCGTCCCAAAGTGCGTAGCGCTTTGTTGTCCCGAAGACTTCTACCAGTGTTTGGCAGGGAGAGATGGTCAGCTCGCGATACAGCTCTGTTAATGTATGAATTTTGATTAATTCTTTTGGCTTCCCTTGACATTTTTGTAATAGGACTTTTATATGTATTTATCAAGCTCAAGGATAGATTAAGATTAGCATCTCTAAGTGTTCTTAAATCTCATCTATCCTATTGATGTTCAAGCCATTTGACAAAGGTAAAATCATGCATTGCATATCATGCATTAAAACTGTTTTCATAAAAGTTGACTAGTCATCTTTGTTCAGTGCGATTTCCAGCTGATTAAATATCTGTTTTGTCCTATTCACTTTTCTCTCCCAGCTGCCATGTGTCAGGCTGACCTAAGGGAATCTTTTGTCTGTAAAGGCAAGTGTATTCCCAATTTGGAAGCCGTCTCTTTTGTGTGGAAGTTTTGGAAAGATTGGCTTGCTATCTTTCTCTTCTTCCTTCTCAAGAGTAAACCATTTATTTCATCTATGAGTTTTTCTAATTGATTTCTTTTTGAAAAACTGCTTTTGAAATATGAATCTGCATCTAGCCTTTTAAATCATTCTCTCATATAGATCTAGATCGGATTCGTGACTGATTTCTTCAAGAGTACGGTTTCTTGAAGAAATTGGTCTTTCTCCCTTGAATCCAAAGTTTGGTTTCGTTTTGAGTTGGAGCTTGCAAGCTAGTGCCATGGGATGATCGAGCTGGAGTAGGAGCTGTCATTACCATGAAGAACTAAGCTTGGAGCTTTGCTAAGTTGGAGAAGAAGATTGCACAAAGGAGGTAAAGCTCATCTTCCTAAATAGATCTAGGTTTTGCTTGAGCTTGCTTGTATTCCTTTGTAAGAATCTTTTTCTACTTAGTGGATTGCCTAGTCGGTTGATGACTCCCAGTTTTTTCCCAATGGTGGGTTTCTGGGTAAACAAAACTTGTTTTGCATATCTGTAAATTTATCTGGGTTTCTGTTCTTGGTGGTTGACTAGTCATCTATATCTGCTGTTTGCTGTTTACTTGATATTGATGACTTCACACACTTTCACCAAAGTTGTTGCTAGCACAGGGGATGCCTAGATTGATGGGTCCTTCTGAGTGCCTAGGTTGTCACTAGTAATCTTCTAGGACTGCAGGTACTCTGTGGCATACTCTGTGTGTTCTCTTGATTGTTGAGTTGTTGTGTCTTGTTTGTTTAGTTAAATTTACCCCTCGTCACCTAAGTATCAATTTCAAGCTCACACTTAGTTGGCAAGCCTCTCTTGAAGGCCGATGATGCGATTCAATCATCACATCCAATAATGTTTGCCCTTTTTGCTTTGAACCTCTTGATGTAATCTCGAAGGGATTCATCATACTTCTTGTGTAGGTTGAACATATGGTCAGGGTTCTTCTTGATCGTCCGGTAAGAAGTGTATTCTTTGGTGAAGGTGTAAGCTAGCTCCTTGAAGCTGCTGATCGACCCGGTTGGCAAGGTGTGAAATCAGTCTTGGGCTGCTCCTAGCAAGGTCATTGCAAACACCTTGCACATCAGCGCGTCGTTGGCCTTGTAGAGGATCATGACACTTTTGAAGTGCTTCAGATGGCTCTCGGGATCGGAATCCCCTTTAAAATGCGTGAATGAAGGCGTTGAGAATCACTTTGGGGGAGCAGCCTGCTCGATTTCAGCAGTGAAAGGCGTAGAGTTTGCTTGGTCCACCTCCCTGCGTAGAGCATCTTCAAAATTTCTGCCAATCTTTAAATTATGAATTCGATCGTTTACGAGCTTCTCGACGTCCTCAGCGTGCACGGGTTGCCGATCACATTGGCGACCCTCGTGATTCAGGCGGGGATGGTTGACTTCCTTGTCAACTTGAAAAGGTTGACCTCCTTAGTTGCCCTGCTCGTGAGGCAGATTGGTGGATTAAGCTTGCAAAGATTCCTCCACGAGTTGTCGCCGCGAGTTGGTTCTTGAGCAGGTTAGTGAGTGTCGGTCATTGCGTTCGTCACGCAATCGTTCACGGACTCATGCCCCCTGTGAGCCCAGTCTTGAATGGATTGTCGACCGGCTCAGAGTATGGCTTGCAGATGTCTGCGTCTCGTCAGCACGATCTCGTTCTCTCCCCTGCTAGTTTGTCTCTGACTGACTAGTCTAGGATCCCTCAAAATACTCGCCAGTATTCTCGCGGATCCTTCTCTCCTCGTCATGGGCTCCAAAGTCAGCGCCTTGATTCAAATTGATCTGCCTGAGTAGTTGGCCAATTAGATTGTTTTGGTCGTCGACCCTCTGCGCGAGTTGATCAACCCGTGAATTAAAATCCCACTTGACTGCGTAAGTCAGGTAGAGAGGTGTGGACCGGGCCTAATGGCATATGGGCTAGGGCTCCGTTAGATGTGCATACGTCAAGTATGGTTGCAGAGAAGGGAGAGAATGGATCTGCTCCAAGACTGGGATGGCGTCGGAGTAGCCATGGGGCTGTGCAGCAAATACAACAGCTGAGTGGTGCGGCTGCTGATGTGTTCCGACCACAGAATGGCGCTGCAGAGCAGCTCCGGCAGCCGTCGCGTGCGACTGCAAGGCTATGGAGGTCATGTGGCCATGTAGTAGATGTTCTGCAATTCCAGCAGCTATCTGCAAAGGTTGTTCTGCAATTCCAACAGATGTCTGCAGTGGCTGTTCTGCAACTCCAGCAGCTGGAGGTGGCTGCACAGCTTGAGGAGGCGACTGCAAGGTGTTGGCAGCCACAGTTTCGTGCGGTTGCAGCGTGGTTTCCACCACGAAACCATGAGACGGGCCCGTTGTGGTGGTGTTGCTCTTCGTACGTCTTGTATCAACCATGATTGTTTGAAACAAAGTGTGGAAAATGGATTTGGAGCACGCTTTGAGTATTATTTCGCGCTCTCAATGAAAGCACCAATTTGTGGGAGCGATTTCTTCCCACGAGAATATTCTATTGAAAGATTCTCCTTTCTTCTTCACCGCCTCTTTCTCCCTGCAAAATATATCGAAATAAGAGGACCACACCCGGGAGGTGTTGGCCAAAGGCCCTCCGATGCCTAAGTTAGTTCAATTGATTCGTAGAGAAAACAATAGCTAAATAGGGTACGGAGATATATATGTAAGGTGTAAACCGGGTGGCCGGAGCCGTGAGTGGTGAGATTGGATTAATTAGGAATTTGAATTAAATCAAATCCCTAATTATGGTAGGAATCAAATCAATCCCAATTAAAACAGGTAACTCCCAATTAAATTGAGTAACCCTCGATTAAATTGAGTAACTCCCAATTAGGTCAAATGATCCCCAAATGGAAGGAAATATTTGACCTAAGGTTTTGATTTATAATTTGGTTCCCACATATGTTCCCACTGCATTGATCTGCACAAATAAACTTGCCAATTTATTGTTCAGACAATTTATAAGTAAGACCAGAAGAAAATGGAAGGCAATAAGCTCACCAAGAATTGAAAAAAAAAAAAACCACTAACAATTAAATATGCATGTCTGAAACAATAAGATGAAAGGGGAATAACAGAAGATCAGCTATTCAGCAAAGAAAACTTCATATAAAAACATGAGAAACTCTAAGGTGTTGAGTGCTACTAACTTAAACACAGGATCCACTCAAACCTTGATTGTGTCATTTACCAATTGGTTTTGGGGTGGAACCTGAACTTCCTTCATGGTATCAGAGTAAGGCTTCACGTGTTGGGCCCAACGGCCACACGTGCTCCCACGTCACCCAATATGTGTTGTCCACGTGTTAGGCTTGAAAGTTCGCCACACGTGCGGGGGCGTGTTGAGAATGTTTGTCCCACATTGAAATGTTAAGGGACCTAGCCTGGGTTATAAGGAGTTGGGCTACTCCCCCCATTGCCAATTAGTTTTGGGGTGGAACCTCAACTTCCTTCAATAAGTATGCCGATTTTTTATTTGGTTATGTGAATCTTGCAATGCCTTTGGTGTTTATTTGACTAAGAAGTCTTTTCTTTCCTATTTGTGTTATCATTTTAAAACACTCTCTGTGCGTTTGTTGTAGCTTGCCAATGCATATTTGCAAATGCTGTAACTATAGCTTGCCAATGCACATTTGCAAATGCTATCTGATGCTTCTTTCAGATATGTTTGGTTCTTGCCACTGTTTCCTTTCCCATAGCTGGAGAGTAAAGAAAAACCCTGCTTCATTTTGCTAGTAGTAATTGTATTCTATTATCCTTTGCTGATGAGGAGTTTCTTTCTCTTCCTCCTTTCTTGATCATGCTCTCTTGTTTTTCCAATGAGCAATGATATGTTACTGCTTATAGTAATATCTGACTGACTGTTCTCAACTACAGAATGTCATTGCTTGAAGCATGAGTTTTAAATTAGATGGTGTAATTTCCCTACTGTTATTACATTTTAATTTTTCTTACATGCATCTGTATCTGTTAATACAAGTATATGGCTTCCCTAAGTGTATTAATATGTGCATATTATCCTGCAGGAACTTAATAATCTCGCGCATTTTGGCAATGGTACACCTCATTTCAATACAAGCAACATATATGAAGATCTAGGAGACTTGGAAAACTTGGGTAGAGTTGGTGAAATTGGATATAATTTCTGCAGTGAGCCTGATTCTAGGAGCCATTTTCTGGAGCTATATGATCTCGACCAACCTCAGCATCCTAATCTCTTCTTGTAGTTATGTAATTTTTATGTCAAGTTTACTTTGCGTTGATGGTTACCGATTCCGGATTTAATTTTGATTTCAACTATATTATCCAATCATGTATCCCTTTATGTTTCTTAGCTTGTATTACCTTTGCTGCCTTTGGGCTGTTTAATGAATTATTCACTATTGACCAAAGGAAAATTTATCGCTAGAAGTGTAAATCTAAGCTTGAGCATTTCCAGAAACACTACTCTCTTTTTTGGTTGCTAATTCTTAGTTAAAATGGGTAGAAAGTTATTTTGAATGAAATACAAAGAAAGAGGGAAGGATTTTGGCGGAAATACAAAGAGGGAAGGATTCAGACCACGTTTTCTTTTACTTGTTTTCATCGTCCCTCGTATTCTCCATCTCTGTTTCACATTTTCTTTTCCCTTCTTATCTCTCTCTACTTTCTCTCTTTGAAAATTCTAGTTTTATTATCTACAACCATAGCAACTAGGGTTATGAAAAAAAAAAGTTAACAAGACTTACTGATTTCCACAAAAAATGAATGACCGATTTGTCTCGACCGCGGAAAAGGTTCCCAACCAATTCAAGAAATATTACTTGCAAAGGGACTCAGTCAAATTGGTGAACATCATTTGAAGTTAAAGCACCATCAGTCCAGTCGGATTGAATTGAGGTGTGCCTACCAACTAACTGAATAACAACTGTGTTTTAGGACCAAAAGAAGAGCAAACACAAAAGAAAAAAAAAACAAAAAAAACAAAAAAACAAAAAAACACCAGCAGCTAACCCCAAATGGGAGAACAGAGAGCAAGACCAGTTTCAAACCAGCTAGAAGGTGAAAAATGAAAAAGAAGAAAAAGTCGTGCACTCAAATTTCTAGGGTGCAGGTGGAAATGACAGAAGCAATTGGTGGAAGGACTGTAAAATTGTATATTGAGGCAAATTGTCACCATCAATGTTAATGGGAGAATGAGTTTCATAATTCATTCTCTTTGGCAGAACGAATCCATTCCATATATAGCATAAGCATTGAACATTTCCATTGTCCCCATCAATGTTAAATACCACCTAAAGTAGAAGAAAAAGAAGAAGAAGCAATTAATTTGAAGTAAAAAAATTCAAACCCTAAAATATATGGATCTGGAAGGAAGAAAATTAATATAAAATTTTGGTCAATATATACCTTCTAGTTATACTTAAAGGTGAGATTTAATCAAACAACGAGTCTTGACTTGGTTCTAAATACTATATATTCAAATCCTTACCTGCTTCGACATGGAAAATCATATCCAAGAGTACAAGACCAGTTCATTCTCTCCGGTCTATAAATAGGCTTCTAACCCATGAAGGATTTTCATCCCACACCCTCAAACCAAATCTTTATTACCTAGCTAATTAAGCCAACTGCAATGAAAGGTGTTTA
This sequence comes from Prunus avium, assembly GCF_965620075.1. NCBI lineage: Eukaryota > Viridiplantae > Streptophyta > Magnoliopsida > Rosales > Rosaceae > Prunus > Prunus avium. The sequence goes on from NC_142291.1 coordinate 4,433,393, forward strand.
TTTCCTCATAAGCACTCTTGCCATATTGGCATCTGCAACCTTCCTTGTCTCTGCCTCTGACCCCGGTCCTCTTCAGGACTTCTGTGTAGCACTGAATGACACCAAATCTGCTGGTATGCATTAATACATACTTGTGTTAATTATTTATATTCTGTCCCGCAATTATTTCCACATGAATTATTTTCATTAGACATTAGGTTTATGAATATTGTTTTTCTGTTAACTATAGCTTCTTCTCATGCATGAAAAATCTGTTAGTACGTAATTTTACATATGAATAATGCTATTTGTACTATATTCATTGGCCATCTTAGTGATCATCTCTCTAATATATATATCAAGTGGTTTCCACTTACGCACGTGGATTTTACCTCCGAATAGCTCTAACACTAAAGTTTAATGTAACTTTTTTTTTGGGTGTAGAAGTAGTTTTTGTGAATGGGAAGTTCTGCAAGGACCCAAAGCTTGCCAATGCAAATGATTTCTTCTTTTCTGGGCTCCAAAATCCAAGAAACACACAAAATCCGCTTGGTTCAAATGTGACAGCCGTGAATGTGGACAACCTACTAGGATTGAACACTCTCGGCATATCCTTGGCTCGCATAGACTTTGCACCAAATGGCCTAAACCCTCCTCACACTCACCCTCGTGCCACCGAAATCCTTGTGGTCTTGGAAGGAACACTCTATGTTGGTTTCGTCACATCCAACGGTGATGGCAATCGCCTATTCACTAAAGTGTTGAACAAGGGAGATGTGTTTGTGTTCCCAATTGGCCTCATTCACTTCCAACTCAATGTGGGAAAAGTCAACGCTGTAGCCTTCGCTGGGCTTAGCAGCCAGAACCCAGGAGTGATCACCATAGCCAAAGCAGTGTTTGGCTCCCAGCCTCCCATCAACCCTGATGTTCTAGCCAAGGCCTTCCAAGTGGACGATAATGTGGTTGACAATCTTCAGAAACAGTTCTGGTACGACAACAATTAGTAAAATACAACAATAATTATGTATTAAGTTGGCCAATATGTTTTTAACTACGTACCTACAATAAATTACTATGATGTAATATTAATTGAATAAGATTGTTGGTTTTGAAATAATATAATTTCATACTGTAGTTTTGAAATAACATTATGCATTAATTTAACAAAGAAATTATGACAGCTTAATAATACTAAAATGGAGGAGCCTTGCCATTTTAACATTGATAAGTTTGGCCCATGCTCTAGGGAAAATCACGTAGAAATTTCTCTCTCTCGAGGACAGCTGTTTGCGTGCAATTAGTGCGGACATTAAATTCAACCGTTGGATCGATTTTAAAAGGTTACATGTAGAATTTGGTAAAAGAAAACACAAATTCACCTGACTGAGACCCATTGACCCACACAATCATCTTCTCTTTCCTCTTTCTCTGCCTTCTTCTATTTTCCTCTCCTTCTCCTATAATGTCTCTCTCTCTGGGCATTCAAACTGAAAAATCGAGCTGAATTGATCAGAAAAAAAATCAGAATAACCAAAAACCAAACCGAGTTGACCAAAAATCAAACTAGACTGGTTTGGTCCGATTCCAATTCCAGTATCTTGTAGTGAAGAAAGGGACCGGGCCGAACCGGACAGATTGTGGTGGATTTCAGACCACGTTCTTTTTCTTTTTTTCATCTTCTCATAATCTCCATATCTGTTTCACATTTTCTTCTCCCTTTTTCATCTTTCTCCCTACTTTCTCACGTTGAAAATTCTATAATCTACAACCATAGCAACTAAGGTTATTAAAAAATATATATTCGACTTACTGATTTCCATAAAAATTAAATGACACATTTGTCTGTTTGAAATATTACTGGAGGGACTGTTTAAAAGCTACTCAGTCATGTTAGTAAACATCATTTGAAGTTAAGCAGAATCAGATTGAATTTAGGTGTGCCTGCCAATTATCTGAATAACATCTGTGCTTTAAGACCAAAAAGAAAACACAATGTGAAAAAAAAATTAAAAAAAAACACCACCAGGTAACCCCAAACGGAAAATAATCAGGAGCAGCGGCTACTTTGAGCAAGACTAGTTTTCTTTTGGGAGATTCACTATTATATCCAATATAGGAGCCTAAATTATATTTAAAAAATCCTATATGAAATGGACTTTAGAAACACACCCAAAGTCCATTTATAACATAACAAAAACGCTTCTAACTTCTTTTAAATTACAAAATTGCTATTGATTTCTTAAAACAAACCCAGCCTCAAAACCTCATAACAAAACCCAAAACACTCAATAGGGCATCAAAGTAATTTAATAATCAACATTAAATTCAATGAGGCCAACTATCATTTTTTGGGGTTGTTTTGGGTTTGTTTATAGAAATTAAATGGTGTATGGTTTATTTATAGTTTTAGTGCTAAGAATGGGTACGTATATAACTAAATATCTCTTTTCTTTTTTATGAACTGGGGGTGGTAAAACCCCTAGAAACACAGAGCAACTACTCACACTACAGACCAACCGAGTCCTAGTGACTCCTAGCAAATCATCAACAGGGCTAGAGGCAAACCAACTCGGAGCCATATCAAGAAAACAAACACCTAGGTCCAGATTGTAGCTCCACTGAGCAATACAATCAGCAACCACATTTCTTTCTCTATAAACATGCTGAAGAGCACAGGTATCAAACTTTCTCATAAGCTCCCAACAGCTTGAAACAAGAGACATCATAGGATGTGAACCAAGAGCAGTAGAATTCTGCATCAACTTAATAGCCACTGCAGAATCCATTTCAACCAACAGATTACGAATACCTCTGTTGGCGAGTCCTATTCTATTTGGGTTTTATTTATTTTTCCTTTGTGTAGATATTATGTAATTAGGATTCCACTTATTTCCTAATTAAACCCTACTAGGGTTTGTAACCTGTATTATAAATACCTCCTTTCGGAGAATGAAATAGATCTGAAAATATTCTACCATATTGTTTGACTTGGTATCAGAGCCGACTTTCTGGTGACCTGTGTGTGTTGTGCCCACCCGTGTTCTACTCTGTGCCCTAATTTCTTTTTAGGGTTCTTGTGCCGTGTTCTACTCTGTGCCATAATTTCTTTTTAGGGTTCTTGTGCCCGTGCCTGTGCTGTGTTTATCGTATCTGCTTTGTGTTGTGTTTGTTTCCGCTGCTATATATCATGGGTGATGATTCCATAGTTGTGACTGGTACTAGTGCCTCTACACCGAAGGAGGCACGTCCCTCGCGTGATTACTCTACCCTGATTACATCTGACAAATTGGATGGCTCCAATTATGCCTCTTGGTCTCGTGGTGCGCGTATTACGATTACTAGTCGTCGTATGGCAAGTTGGATCAATGGGAAGAAGCCTGCTCCGTCTCAGGACTCCGCTGACTATACCGAATGGGAAGAAGATAATTGTCTGGTGCAGTTATGGCTTCTAAATTCCATGACTAAACCAGTTCGTGCCTTGTTCGAACGTGGTGATACTGCTTTTGATATATGGGAGGCTGCTCGGAAGACCTATACTGTGACTCAGAATAGTTCTCGTTTGTTTCAACTCCGACTGCAATCTATACTTATAGGTCAGAATGGTGAATCTGTGAAAGTGTTCTATGAAAAACTTCATGCTATCTGGCAAGAGATTGATTGTCTGCGTCCGCATGAGTTTACTTGTTCTACTGATGGGGCTCGTCGTCTGAAAGAAATTGAAGCCGATCGAGTTTATGATTTTCTTGGTGGGCTAGATCCACCGTATGATGGTGTTCGTAGCCGTATTCTTGCTCTTAGCCCTGTTCCACCCCCTCTCGAAGCCTATGCCATGGTCATGGAGGAAGATACCCGTCAGTCCGCTATGCTTGGAGGAGGATCGCTGGCTCTTAAGGTGGATCCAGCACGTCACCGACCGGTCGCCCCGCAAGTAGCGACCGGTCGCCCGCCGCAAAAAAAAGTTTGGATCTTCTGCTGGGTTTCGTCCTTCTGCCTCCACCTCTCTTGAAGGTCCGCCTAAGTGCCGCCATTGTAATGGGGATCATTACTCTGAAAAGTGCTTTAAGGAGCATGGTTACCCCGATTGGTTTGCTGACTACAAAGCTCGTATGTATGGTCCCAAGGCCACTTACACTGTGACTCCTGATGAGGCCCGTCCTCCAACTCCATCTGCAAATCTGTGTGCTTCTGATACTATGCCAGGTATGGGTTCTACTACTTAGATAATTGACACTGGTGCTTCTGATCATATGACTTATAATGATAAAATGTTTGATGAGTTGTTGCATAACCCTCGTTACCCATATATTACTAGTGCTAATGGTTTACCTTCCCCAGTTACCGGTGAAGGTACCATCCATCTTACTCCTTCTTTACCCCTATCTCATGCACTCTTGGTTCCCAATATTCATTGCAATTTATTATCTGTTGGGCGTTTACTTGATACACTTAACGCTTCTGCTACCTTCTATTCTACCCTTTTTTTTTTCTAGGATCTCAGGACTCACGAGAAGATTGGGCATGGTAAACGGATAGGGGGGTTATATTACTTACAGTTGCCGGCTGCAGCAGTTCGTGATTGTGTCGCTAATAAAGCTCTGAGTGGCAGTGTCAAGGACAAGCACCAACTTTGGTTATGGCATCGTCGCTTAGGACATCCGTCTTTTGGTTATCTTAGACATTTGTTTCCTTCATTATTTAGTTCATGTGATGAGTCTAGTTTCAAATGTGAGACTTGTGTACTGGCCAAGAGCCACCATACTGTTTTTCCCTTAAGTAATAATAAAGCTGCTTTGCCTTTTGAGTTAGTACATTCTGATGTCTGGGGTCCTGCTCGTGTGACTTCTCATGGTTTCCGTTGGTTTGTGACTTTTATTGATGACTGCACTCGTTTAACATGGGTGTATTTGATGAAGACTAAACATGATGTTGTCTCTATTCTTCCTGACTTTTGTGCCATGGTGTCTACTCAGTTCCATGCTCGTGTTAAAGTATTTCGCACTGATAATGGCGGTGAATATGTGAATCATACCTTGGCCCAATTCTTTCGTGATCAAGGTATCATTCACCAAACTACCACTCCTTTTACACCTCAACAGAATGGTGTGTCTGAAAGGAAGAATCGCCAGTTACTTGAAGTTGCTCGCTCTCTGATGTTGGATATGTCTGTTCCCCATCACCTTTGGGGACATGGTGTCTTAACTGCCGCCTACTTGATTAATCGTACTCCTAGTCGGGTTCTTGATTTCAAGACTCCACTTGATGTGTTATGTGCTCTTACCCCTCCGGTTTCGGTCTCTAAGTTACCTCCAAAGGTATTTGGGTGTGTTGCGTATGTTCATGTTTACTCTCATCAAAGGAGTAAACTTGATCCTTGTGCTCTCCGCTGTGTCTTCATTGGTTATTCTACGACTCAGAAAGGTTATAAGTGTTATCACCCGCCTACTCAGAAGGTACATGTCACTTTGGACGTCACATTTCACGAAGAAGTACCCTATTATGTGTCTCCCTCCTCTTCAACTCAGGGGGAGAGGGGGAGTTAATTGAAGAGTTTCGGAGTGAAAAATAAGGAAATTTTTCCAGAACAGGATGAAAACGACCGGTCGCCCATAGGCAGCGACCGGTCGCTCGCGTCGAGCTGGGACTACAGTAACGATACGAGGGAAGCGACCGGTCGCAGTGAGGAAATGACCGGTCGCGAACGAATCTGTCTGGATACGACCGGTCGCTAATGAATCTGCTTAGAAGCGACCGGTCGCACATAGGAAGCGACCGGTCGCCCGCGTCGACGAGCGATAACAGTAACGATACGAGGGAAGCGACCGGTCGCGAGGAAAGCGACGACCGGTCGCCAGACCAAAATTGTGGTTTTTTCGAGCCTCTCTCATAAGGACATAACAGTGATATTGGCGACTCTCGTACAGATGAAATTGATAATATACCCCCCTCTGCCCTGCCATTGCCTCAATCAAGTTGTGATAATGAGGTACTTTCTAGTGATATGCCTACCTATTCTTTGCCCCCACGTACTACCCGTGGGAAACCTAAAGTACAATATTCTCCTGATATACATGCCAAGTCTAAATATCTCATTAACCATTATATGTCAACTCATCGTTTATCTAAGTCATATGCATCATATTTGTGTCAATTATCTAGTGTATGTGTGCCAACTAAGTTGCAGGATGCTCTATCTGATCAAAACTGGGTAGATGCAATGCATGTTGAGATGGAAGCCTTGAACAAGAATGCTACTTGGGAGTTAGTTCCTTTACCAAAAGGAAAAAAAGCAGTTGGGTGCAGATGGGTGTTTACTTTGAAGCACAAGGCTGATGGTTCCATTGACCGTTACAAGGCAAGATTGGTAGCAAAAGGGTATACTCAGACATATGGAGTGGATTACACAGAGACTTTTGCTCCGGTAGCTAAGCTCAACACTGTACGCGTACTGTTATCCTTAGCTGCTAACCGTGACTGGCCGCTGCTACAATTTGATGTCAAAAATGCATTCCTCCATGGTGATCTCAAGGAAGAAATATATATATATCCTCCGCCAGGTATCCCTGTGACTTCTAAGGAGGGTGTGGTGTGCAAGCTACGGAAATCCTTGTATGGATTAAAGCAGTCTCCAAGAGCGTGGTTTGGAAGATTTGCTGCATCTATGAAGAAGTTTAGATATGTGCAAAGTAACTCTGATCATACTTTGTTTCTGAAGCGTCATAAAGGTAAATTGACTGCTTTAATTATTTATGTTGATGATATGATTGTGACTGGAGATGATCATGTAGAGATACAGAGACTTCAGAAGTATCTGGCTTCTGAGTTCGATATGAAATCATTGGGTGATTTAAAGTATTTTCTTGGGATTGAAGTTGCCAGATCTAAACATGGTATTTTACTATCCCAAAGAAAGTATGTTTTGGATTTACTTGCAGAAACTGGAATGTTGGATTGTAAACCGATTGATACCCCTAGTGAGCAGAATCATAAGTTGGGGATATATCCCGATCAAGTTCCAACTGACAAAGAACGTTATCAACGACTTGTGGGGAAGTTGATTTATTTGGCTCATACTCGTCCAGATATTGCGTATGCTGTAAATATAGTGAGTCAGTTTATGCACTCTCCTAGTGTAGATCAATGCTGTAAATATAGTGAGTCAGTTTATGCACTCTCCTAGTGTAGATCATATGGGGGCTGTGACTCGTATTTTAAGGTATCTGAAAGTAACTCCTGGCAAGGGGTTAATTTTCTCCAAGTATGGCCATACAAATGTAGAAGGGTATACAGATGCTGATTGGGCAGGTTCAGCCACAGATAGGCGTTCGACATCTGGGTATTTTATGTTTGTGGGTGGCAATCTTGTTACGTGGATGAGCAAGAAACAAAAGGTGGTGTCTAGATCTAGTGCTGAGGCCGAGTATCGGGGAATGGCCCATGGTGTATCTGAGTTACTATGGTTGAGAAGATTGTTGAAAGACCTTGGGTTTGGGCCTAATAAACCCATGGAGTTATATTGTGACAATACGGCTGCGATTGCAATTGCTCATAATCCTGTACAACATGACCGTACAAAGCATGTGGAGGTTGATCGAAATTTTATTAAGGAAAAGTTGGATGCGGAGATTGTGTCATTCCCCTTCATCCGTTTAGAGTATCAGTTAGCTGATGTTCTTACGAAAGCTGTTTCTACAAGTATCTTTCTCAACTCGCTTGACAAGTTGGGCATGCGTGACGTCTTTGCTCCAACTTGAGGGGGAGTGTTGGCGAGTCCTATTCTATTTGGGTTTTATTTATTTTTCCTTTGTGTAGATATTATGTAATTAGGATTCCACTTATTTCCTAATTAAACCCTACTAGGGTTTGTAACCTGTATTATAAATACCTCCTTTCGGAGAATGAAATAGATCTGAAAATATTCTACCATATTGTTTGACTACCTCTATCCTGAGCAAGCTTTAAACCAAAAACCAGAATCCATTTTAGCAAGACCACTTTCAAACCAGCTAGAAGGTGAAAAAATGAAAAAGAAGAAAAAGTCATGCACTCAACATTAATTGGTGGACTGACTGTAAAATTTTATATTGAGGCAAATTGTTGTTGCATTCCTAAAAGGACACAAATTAATGTGCAAACAACCAATTAAAAATACCCGCAAGTGCACGAATCTAATGAAGTATAGATTATGTAAGTACGGGGTCGATCCCACGAAGAACTTGTCGGTTTCCTATAAGTTCTAATTTGAGTACGTAAAGAACACTAATTTTACACAACACACAAACACAATACAAATTGGAAACTAAAAATGAAGTAAGGAAGATAAAAGAAATGAAACAACACAAGAAAACAAAGAAAAACACAAATAGCACTTTCTATCACCCGTTTATCACCATTTGGACAGATTCGTTTCTCTGTTTTTCAGTTTCGACCTCTGTCCAGTTTTTGACCTATAACTTTCCAACCGTTTATCCAAAATTCACGTTCTTTATACGGTTGGAATCAGAACAGAAAATGCAAGAACACAACGCGGACCAAAAGTCCAAAACAATTACGGAAACAAACAAAATTCAGTGACAAAGACACAAAACGTGTCAAACACGCAACTCACACACACATTGGGGGGGTTTTTTTATTTGGTTCAAGTGACCTATTTCTATTGCATGAAAGTAAATGGACTTTGAATTTAAATGTGAATGGCAGAGATGAATTATCAAAATGTGAAATTAAAATGTAACAAACACTAGGGTTTCGGAATCCACCCTAAACAATTCTACCCATGTTCATGGATACTCAAGTGATGAACTCTAAATGTATTGATGAAGATGTTCGCAATCAAGACCATGGGTCGTGGCTCAAGACGCATTGATTCTCTCTAATATACGTAAAGTGCATGGTTCGTGCTACAATACTTGTGCCCTCCTCATAACCGAACCTAGGTATGGTTCGTACTTCGATTCGATTGCAAGGAAAACCCATTAAGTTCAAAGAGAATATGAACATCAGTATTCAAGAAACCAATTCACATGGATGGTTCTTACTCCATCCATCTATTGCTTAGGAAAACATGAAGATACACATAATCCCAACAACCTCAAGAAGCATGCTTTCAAAGGTAATCAATCAAGGAAAACACACATCAAGGATAGATTAATTTGGTGAATTGGAATTCATCAATTGTTGTCAAGAAACCAATTCACATGATGCTCACTTAAACAAGTTCAATCATTTGTTGCTAATTAGAAATTGTGTTCTTGGTTATCTTACACAACTTCTCAACTTTAGCTACATGCATACAACCTAAGGTGATTAAGCAAAGGAAGCAAACACATATCATAAAATTCAATTAGTGAATGGGGTTCATCAACAACATTAGAAATTATACAATCAAGCATCAAACAATAAGGTAATCATGTTTAGGGCTTCAAACCTAAGCCGCTAGGAGTATGAGTTAGTTGCTCATACTTATTCCAAATACAAACTCGAAATATAACTAGAAGAGTTTACAGATTTGGAAATGATGAAAGCTTGAAGTCTTCAATGGTGGAAGTCTTCTCCTTTTCTTCCTCTCCTCTCTCCTTCCTTGCTCCTAGCTCAAGGCTCTCCAGTTGTGTAGATGTGGAATAGCCTGATTTCCCACGATCAAAAGGCTCCCAATATCAGATTGCAATTTTGACTTCTCCTCCCTCTCTCCTCTTTCCCAGGCTTTTTACCCTTTTATATACTACCACCTTTGATAAAGCATTAGCCCATTGTCCCCCTTGCCATGATGGAGCTTTGACTTCACAAAGATGCCAAAAGTCCTCTTGTACCAAGTATTTATGGTAACAATGTAATGTGTAAAGAAGTTATGGAAAACAAGAAGTAAGATGACAAGGGAAGGTAAAAGCTGGCCAAATCCGGATTTCCAGAACTGTGGTAACATGATGGATTGGTTGGATAGGCAATACTTGTCCAATGGAGCTCAAATTTGGATATGTTGTAGTTAACATCCATTGGAACAAGTCTCATGAAGATCATGACCTCATCCGAGCACCAGAGCATGTTGATCCCAGGCCAAGAAGTTGACCTACGAAAATGAACAAAAACAGAATTTATAACTAATAATGCACTTTTAGCTCATTTTCATCCCAACCAAGGCAAAATCTAAGAAAACACAAAAAGGAAGTAAAAAGCTATAAAATGTCAAGAACTAACTCAAAATAGTGGGTGAATAACATGAAAAATCATGTGTAAAAATGAACCGAACAAACTTCCCAAACTTATCTTTTGCTAGTCCTCGAGCAAAACAGAAACTAAAACAAGACTCGAAACAAAACTTTTCGAACACTTTCCAAAGAGAGAGTGACTTATGCAAATGACTCAAAAAATTTCACAAGAAAAACTTAGTTTAGACATTAGTCACAAGGCGGCAAAGTTCAGAACACAACATGCTCAAGTGTAGTAGTGTGATGGCCAAATGAAACTCATTCTCCAATTTCAGTTTTCACACAACTTCAAAAAATCATACCAAGCACATATGTAACTTCAAATCTCACCAAAGTTGTCCTCTCACAAATGAATCACTCGGGAGAGGGTTACAATGCATCACTCAATAATAGACATGAGAATAGAGTTAAACCATAAGGGACTTAACTCAAAATTAGCAAGCTGAAAAACATGCATGAATATGATCTCAAGAAGGATGCTAAACACTCAAAAGCTGAAAAATGTGTGCAAATCAACCACATGACATTTAGGATCAATTTAGGTCTTTATTATAGGTTGTAATGGGGCTAAGGGTGCAAGGTGAGTAAGAAATGAAGGATATGGATACAACAAAGTCCAAGGAACTCACAATGTAAGAGCATATAATCGTTGACTAAAAGACTTTGAAACATCACGCTTAAGATTTTCAATATTTTTTTTTTTTTTTTTTTTTTTTTTTTTAGGGGTGATCAAATAGACCACAAAGCCTTGTACCTCCACTAATTATGATTCACACTCCTTCCTTCCATTCGAACAACCAAGAAACATGGAATTGGATTTGAAACCATTGCCACTTAACCACAACTTTTCTCTTTTCTTTCACCCTTTGAGTGAAGTACTCTTTTTTTTTCTTTTTTTTTTTGAAATGTAATAACCCTTCCCAAACTTAGCATGAAAAACATATCTAAATTAAAGCTCATGAGTTCCTTAGAAAGGTATATTCTTGTTTATCAGGCTAAGGCTAGAAGTAAAAATTGGTTACTTGAAAGAAAAGGCTTACATACATATAGGCTCAAGGTGGTTAACAATGGAAAATCATGCTTAAGCATGCATACGGTTAGCTTGAAAGGCACAAACGGTCCAAAGAGGGCCTCAATATCATTTCTCAAATGTCATGTAATCAAATTGCACAAGAATGAGTGACTTTTAAGTGCTCAACCAAATCAATGAATAATGAGATCAAACAACAACTCGGATGACAAGAAAATAAGAATATGTGTATAACACTCATGAATTGAAGCAAAAGGCTCAAAGCTCACATTATATGGTTATACAAGTCTAATTCATGCTTGATACAATTCTTTGGATCATGCAAATCCCTCAACTGGAGAATTATGAAACAAATGGCAAGTGCATAGAGGGTTTCAAACATATCATGCTAGAACGATGCCATTTAGTGAATAACAAATTTTTTTTTTTTTTTTTTTTTTAGCATTTTCAATCAAGTCATGTAAACATTCATCACAATCTCATCGTATATGTCCGGAAAGTGACTTGAAAACAAAAAGACTCAAAACAGAAAAGAAAACAAAATAAAAGAAAGCAAGAGTTTAAGTGAAACGAAAAAGACTTGCTATCCCTTCCCAAACTTAAAAATAAACATTGTCCTCAATGTTAAAGAACTTAGGCATCAACAATGTTATAACAAGAAATAAAGGGAATAAAGCAAGTAAAAACAAGAACAAACAAGAAATACAACTACAACACGGCTGCAAAACAAAACGAAACAAAACAAAACAAAACCAAACTGAACCAAACAAAACAAAACAAAACAAGCAGAACAGTAAGCCCTAACAACAGTCCTACCCACGCAGAAATCCAACCCAAAGAAACGCACAAACCAAAATGAAAGCCCAACCCAAAGGAAAGCCCAAAAGCGAAAGAAGTATATAAAACAAAGAAACTGAGTCAGAAACACAAAGAGCGAGGACTCAGAAAAATAAAATAAAAAGTGGGCCCTGATGTCTCGGCTCCTGTGAGTCACGGGATACAAAGTGAGAGACGTGCCGACAAGCAGAGGTCTCTCTCACGGTCCCAAGCCAGAATTATTGCCTTCATAGGAAGGCGTGACGACTTTCGTTTCTTGAAAGCGCTGAAAGGCGAAAATGCAATTAAAGGGGTTGGGGGACAGGTGAGGCGATAGAGGGGGATAGGCCGCAAGGGCCGCGCCAAACCAGAAGCGCAGTGGCTAGGGTTACGTAGAAACTAACTCTATAAAAGAAGAAGAGAAAGAGTTGGGGCAAAACACACAAAACTCAGAAACACACAAAAGAGAAAAGCAAGAACAAAAGAAAAGAAAGTTCAAATGGCCTCTTCCTACCCATTCTCGCTGGATCTCAACCTAGCTCAACCAACTCAGACTCAGGGCCAAGCAGTGGCACCAGTGTGGATGCCCTACTTTGCCTCAGCACGGGGGCACGTGACAGTGAATGACTCGATACTGCTGGACAACGATGTTGCCCTTGGAGTTGCTAGAAATCTAGTGACTCCCAAGGATATACGGGTGCTGGGATCAAGGGATGACAACCGGGTCGTGAGCGATGCTCTGGCACTAAGCATGCAAAGCACAGCAACAGTCGCAAGTGTGGGTCATCGCCTAATTGCGAAGTCCCATGAGATGGAGGTGCTAAGAGGTCAGTTGGCGGCAGAGCGAAGTATGGTTGAAGAGTGCCAGAGTATTATTAAAAGTTTAAAAACAGTAAGGGCAAGGATACTAGAGGTGAATCGACACCAGCTGGAGGCGTTGCGGGAAGAGAACAAAAATCTCTCAAAGATGGTAAGTGTTTACGCCCATGACATGAGAAAGCAGCTAGAGGACATAGACCGACCGGGAAAACGCAAGAAAACAGACCGCGAGAGTGGTTACGCTCAAGCTAAGAATGCAATCTTTGGGAGCTCGAGTGATGAGCCCCAAGAGGCTGTGCGTGAAGCCCCGGAAGTGGATAGCCAAAGGGCTAAACTCAAGGGTCCTATGGTCGAGACACCGAGCACTGGAAAAAAATGATTCTAGTGTATTATTGGTGTGCCTGTTTGTCTTTGCCTTTCGGTGATTTTTTTTTTTTTTTTTTTTTTTTTTTTCAATTTCTCGTTTTCGGAAATAAAAGAAAAGAAAGTTGCAAAAGACAAAGAAGAAAAACAAAACGCACTTCCCAAACTTGAATAAAGGGAATGCGACAAACTAAAAAGAAACAAAGCACACTTCCCCAACGGAAATAAAACAAAGACGACAAACTAAAAAGAAATCAAAACACAATGCACCAGAAAACAGGGAGGGAAAGAAAGTAAAGTGAAAGCAGAAATGCTTCCCTGTTTAACTTGACTCATCCGCAAATTGCTCCGGAAATACAAAGTGGTGTCGGCTCCCCTATGAGAATAAGTCTATTTAAACCACTTCTCGGTTGAAAGAAGGAGCATCCTGCATTTCAACCTGCAAACTCAAGAAAAACCATCAAAAAGCCCAGACAGAAAAATCAATGGCATCCCCAGATATGCTTGTTGATGACCTTAACCTTGAGTTGTCGCTTGCACCACCAAATGCCCAGATACGGGCTCCTCCAAACCCTATCTTCCCAAACTCCTCATACCATCATGGCTCGGCCTCAAACTTCTCTGAGGTGGTGCCGCGAAGGGCAGTAATGCCGGAGGGCATGACTGTCAGCAGACTTACAGTTGCAGATCATCTGCATGTGGCGCAGAGGTCTGACCAGATGGCAGTGGACGAGTCCCACAATCTAACCGTGCTCAACGCGGTCTCGGCCACAAATTTGGGCATGCGCCTACTGGCGAGAACACGAGAGTGCGGGGCACTGAGTGAGGAGGTGGCGGCCCTGAAAGCTCTGGTGGCGGACCTGCAGAAGCGGCTCTACAGTGCCAGCCAGCATGTAGAGATGCTGCAAAAGAGGAATGAAGATCATGTAGAGCTGTTGCAGGTTCTACAAGCAAGAACAGACAGAGGAAATTAGCAGAAGCCTCAGGTGGTGCAAAATGCAACAATGAACATGTGATTGAGAAATTTATGTTTTTTTTTTTTTTTTTTTTTTTTTCAAGTTTGTGTTTGGAATCACATGTATGGAATGAAATAAACATTTGAGCCAAAGTTCAGTGTGTGCAATCATGAAGCAATCTACTTCCCAAACTTAACAACAAAATAGAAACACAAACAAGTAAAGGAAAGTAAAAGTAAGAAAAACAAAGAGAAACAACAAGAAAATCGAAATTACCTTGGTTGGAGATTGAAATCCTAACTCAAAAGGAAAATAAATAAATAAAGTAAAATAAAAGTAAGTTTGAGTCTAGAGAAACTCCACTTTGAAGCGATTAGGACGACAACAAACTTCTTCTATTCACCTTGGGTTGCCTCCCAAGAAGCGCTAAGTTTAAAGTCTTTTGCCGGACTTCCAACATACTTGGGTCACTTGGGGGGTTTTGGCTCAATCGCCTCCTTGTGCCGAACATGAAGTTTCTTCAAATCCCTTTGCCATCTAATCAACCCATTTCGTATTCTTTTCTTTTTATGCACATGAGTAGGTTTCAAAAGCAATTTTAAGCGCTCTTCAATACGTGGATTAGATGGAGGAGGCACATATTTAGGGTCGGGTGGCCTTCTCATTTGAGTAGAAGGAGTGACATTGAACATATGATTGGTGCTTGGAACATGGATGTTCAGCTTGTCTTCCTTTAGTACTTCAAAAACAGAATATGGCATTAGATTAATTGAAGCACCGAAATCAATTAAAGGTTCCTCAAACAATTTATCACCAACTATACAAGGAATTGTGAAACTTCCTGGATCTTGCAAATTGGGAGGAAGCTTCCTTTGCAAAACAGCATAAACCTCTTCCGTTAATGCAACAGTTTCGCATTCCTTGAGCTTGTTTGCATCCAAGGAAGGAATATTGACTTGCACTTGCTTGAAAGTTTCCAATATGTCCTTGGCATGTTGATTTTTCCTAGAACTCATCAACCTGTGAGGAAAAGGAGCATGTAAGATATCTTCATCAGTAGGTTCACGACTTACCTTCTCCTTTCTTGCCCTTCTTGCAAGTTCATGCTTTGGGATCCACTCAGGTGAAGATGCTGCTTGTTTATCTTCCCCCTTGTTGATTTCATCCTTTTCCTTAGGCCCAATCACTTGCTCAACCTGCATTTCATCAACATTGTGAATCAAATTTTTAGAACCATCAATTTCACCAATTACCTTACCAGTTCTCAAGGTAACTGCTTGAACATGCTCACGCCCATTTTGTATCACTGTTTGGCTAGACATTATCCTAGCTTCCCTTTGACTCAAAGATGTGACAATTTGCCCCACTTGATTTTCTAGATTGGCAATGGCCTTAACCATTTTCTGCATGTGGGTATCATTCCTCTGCATATGGGTGTCATTCCTCTGCATGATGAAACTATCTGTGTGTCTAACCATTGAAGCAACAATTTCTTCCAAAGTTGGTCCTTGAGGTGGTTGGTGAGATTGACTAAGTGGTGGTGGATTATAATATTGGGGTTGACCATAAGGTGGACAAGTATTATGTTGGCCTTGATATGGTTGATATGACCCTTGTTGAAAATTTGGATTGTCGGTCCACCAGAAGTTTGAATTATTTCTCCACTCCGAATTGTATGTTTGTCGGAAATATTCATTCATAGGCAATTCATTATGAAATGAGCCAAAAACATTTGCTTCTTCCATCACAAATTTATTGGAGTATTCTTACATAGTAAGTTCCACAATTTCAGTTGCGGCTGCCATTGGAGATGGTGGAGGTGACTCCTCGGATGTTCCTGTAAGAAAAAGAAACAAAAACAAATCAAGATAAAATGAAACAACAATCAATAAACAAAAATAAAACTAAGTACTCTAAACATACTCAAACAAAACAAATAAGCAACCGCGCCAGTTCCCCGGCAACGGCGCCAAAAATTGTTGCATTCCTAAAAGGACACAAATTAATGTGCAAACAACCAATTAAAAATACCCACAAGTGCACGAATCTAATGAAGTATAGATTATGTAAGTACGGGGTCGATCCCACGAAGAACTTGTCGGTTTCCTATAAGTTCTAATTTGAGTACGTAAAGAACACTAATTTTACACAACACACAAACACAATACAAATTGGAAACTAAAAATGAAGTAAGGAAGATAAAAGAAATGAAACAACACAAGAAAACAAAGAAAAACACAAACAGCACTTTCTATCACCCGTTTATCACCATTTGGACAGATTCGTTTCTCTGTTTTTCAGTTTCGACCTCTGTCCAGTTTTTGACCTATAACTTTCCAACCGTTTATCCAAAATTCACGTTCTTTATACGGTTGGAATCAGAACAGAAAATGCAAGAACACAACGCGGACCAAAAGTCCAAAACAATTACGGAAACAAACAAAATTCAGTGACAAAGACACAAAACGTGTCAAACACGCAACTCACACACACATTGGGGGGGTTTTTTTATTTGGTTCAAGTGACCTATTTCTATTGCATGAAAGTAAATGGACTTTGAATTTAAATGTGAATGGCAGAGATGAATTATCAAAATGTGAAATTAAAATGTAACAAACACTAGGGTTTCGGAATCCACCCTAAACAATTCTACCCATGTTCATGGATACTCAAGTGATGAACTCTAAATGTATTGATGAAGATGTTCGCAATCAAGACCATGGGTCGTGGCTCAAGACGCATTGATTCTCTCTAATATACGTAAAGTGCATGGTTCGTGCTACAATACTTGTGCCCTCCTCATAACCGAACCTAGGTATGGTTCGTACTTCGATTCGATTGCAAGGAAAACCCATTAAGTTCAAAGAGAATATGAACATCACAAGAACCCTAATAGCATGGTGTTTACATTAGGTATTCAAGAAACCAATTCACATGGATGGTTCTTACTCCATCCATCTATTGCTTAGGAAAACATGAAGATACACATAATCCCAACAACCTCAAGAAGCATGCTTTCAAAGGTAATCAATCAAGGAAAACACACATCAAGGATAGATTAATTTGGTGAATTGGAATTCATCAATTGTTGTCAAGAAACCAATTCACATGATGCTCACTTAAACAAGTTCAATCATTTGTTGCTAATTAGAAATTGTGTTCTTGGTTATCTTACACAACTTCTCAACTTTAGCTACATGCATACAACCTAAGGTGATTAAGCAAAGGAAGCAAACACATATCATAAAATTCAATTAGTGAATGGGGTTCATCAACAACATCTAGAAATTCATACACTCAAGCATCAAAACAATAAGGTAATCATGTTTAGGGCTTCAACCTAAGCCCTAGCTATGGAGTTTAGTTGCTCATACTTATTCCAAATACAAACTCGAAATATAACTAGAAGGAGTTTACAGATTTGGAAATGATGAAAGCTTGAAGTCTTCAATGGTGGAAGTCTTCTCCTTTCTTCCTTGGCTGCACCTCCTTCTCCTTCCTTGCTCTTAGCTCCCCAAAAGCTGCTCTCCAGTTGTGTAGAATGTGGAATAGCCTGATTTCCCACGATCAAAAGGCTCCCAATATCAGATTGCAATTTTGACTTCTCCTCCCTCTCTCCTCCTTTCCAGCTTTTACCTTTTAATATAAAACTACCACCTTTGATAAAGCCTTAGCCCATTGTCCCCTTGCCATGATGGAGCTTTGACTTCACAAAGATGCCAAAAGCTCAGAAAATATCTATTTTACAAATGTAATTCCTTGTTACCAAGAGTTATGGTAACAAGAAGTTAAGATGACACAAGGGAGGTAAAAGCTGGCCAAATCCGGATTTCCAGAACTGTGGTAACATGATGGATTGGTTGGATAGGCAATACTTGTCCAATGGAGCTCAAATTTGGATATGTTGTAGTTAACATCCATTGGAACAAGTCTCATGAAGATCATGACCTCATCCGAGCACCAGAGCATGTTGATCCCAGGCCAAGAAGTTGACCTACGAAAATGAACAAAAACAGAATTTATAACTAATAATGCACTTTTAGCTCATTTTCATCCCAACCAAGGCAAAATCTAAGAAAACACAAAAAGGAAGTAAAAAGCTATAAAATGTCAAGAACTAACTCAAAATAGTGGGTGAATAACATGAAAAATCATGTGTAAAAATGAACCGAACAATTGTCACCATCAATGTTAATTAGGAAATGAAAATTGTTCTCTTTGTAGAATGAATCCATATATAGCATAAACATTGAACATTTCCATTGGTTAAATACCACCTAATCTAAAAAAATATATAATTATCTCCTAACTACTCTTTCTTTTTGGTACAACTCTGAATACCTGGTCTTTCATCATCATAATTATATGAATATATTCTTCCTCACCTGACCTTGTCTTATAATTAAACAACCCTAATAACCCTTTACAAAAGGTAACTTATTTTATTGAAACACCAAACAGTAGAGCTGAGTCGAAGTTCTTCAAAATTCTATCACAACTGAATTTTCTTTTTCTAGTGCTAACATATATATAGGAAATTGATTGTTCAATAGTTAAACTTAAAGGTGAGATTTTGTCAAATACCATGTCTTGACTTGCCTCTAAATACTACAATATTCAAATCTTTACCTGCTTCGAAAAGGAAAATCATATCCAAGAGTACAAGACCAGTTCATTCTCTCCAGTCTATAAATAGGCTTCTAACCCATGAAGGATTTTCATCCCACACCCTCAAACCAAAACTTACACACAAAGAAAAAACAGTAAAAGAAAGTTTTGAGGCAACCTAGCTCTAATTAAGCTAACTGCAATGAAAGGTGTTCATTTCCTCATAAGCACTCTTGCCATGTTGGCATCTGCAACCTTCCTCGTCTCAGCCTCTGACCCCAGTTCTCTTCAGGACTTCTGTGTAGCACTTAATGACACCAAATCTGCTGGTATGCTTTAATTATATTCATTATATTCTACCCTGCAATTATTTCCACATGGATTATTTTCTTCCTAAGGCATTAGGAATATTATGAAGATTGTTTGTGTTAACTATATGCATTTGCATGGCTTCTCATGCATGAACAATCTATTAGTACATAATTTTACATATATATATGTATTGTCCCTTACACATGTATGTGCTATTTGTACTATATATACTGACCATCTCACTGATCATCTCTCTAATATATCATGTGGGTTCCGTTTCGCTTAGGTGGATATTTCGGTGCAGGCGCAGTGTTTGTGAATGGGAAGTTCTGCAAGGACCCAAAGCTTGCCAATGCAAATGATTTCTTCTTTTCTGGGCTCCAAAATCCAAGAAACACACAAAATCCGCTTGGTTCAAATGTGACAGCCGTGACTGTGGACAACCTACTAGGATTGAACACTCTCGGCATATCCTTGGCTCGCATAGACTTTGCACCAAATGGCCTAAACCCTCCTCACACTCACCCTCGTGCCACCGAAATCCTTGTGGTCTTGGAAGGAACACTCTATGTTGGTTTCGTCACATCCAACGGTGATGGCAATCGCCTATTCACCAAAGTGTTGAACAAGGGAGATGTGTTTGTGTTCCCAATTGGCCTCATTCACTTCCAACTCAATGTGGGAAAAGTCAACGCTGTAGCCTTCGCTGGGCTTAGCAGCCAGAACCCAGGAGTGATCACCATAGCCAAAGCAGTGTTTGGCTCCCAGCCTCCCATCAACCCTGATGTTCTAGCCAAGGCCTTCCAAGTGGACGACAATGTGGTTGACTATCTTCAGAAACAGTTCTGGTACGACAACAATTAGTAAAATACAACAATAATTATATGCGAAAAGCATAAAAGGCCAAGGAAAGAACAACCAATCGATGTACTTGGTTGGATGTATTAAGTTGGCCAATGTGTTTTTAACTACGTACCTACAATAAATTACTATGATGTAATATTAATTGAATAAGATTGTTGGTTTGCATTACTTACCCTCTGGGTTTTGAAATAATATAAGTTCATGCATTAATTCAACAAAGATACCATTATTCCAACTTAATAATACTAAAATGGATGAGGCTTGCCTTTTTAACGTTGATAAGTCTGGCCCACGCTCTTGGGAAAATCAGGTAGAGGGCTGAGTTTCAACGACTCTTCAGCCAAAGATCATGGTCCTCTTGAAGTTGACTAGAAATATTGAAAGGAAGCATTTTGTAGCTAGTTAAGTTCTTCATCAGTTCTTGATCAGAAGATTTTAAAACTTGGGTTTGGGTTTTAATCCATAAAAAAAATTGGGTTCTTGTTGCAACAGTTTGGTTTCAATTTGGCCTAATTCAAGTCCCCTATGGGAAAGTAATGTGAAGGGGCCGAAAGAACAAAGTTCATACGAGGAGAAACTGTGTAGACGAAGGCCCAAACGTAACCAAAAAAGCCCAATTGTAAATCTTGAATTCAATATAAAGAAATGATAAATTTCTTTTTTCCTTTTCTGTGGATGCCACAAAATATTAACATAAATTCAAACTATTCTATATTGAAACGAACCAGTTATGCTGCGTAGTTTTCCTTCCAGCTTAAGCTGGGTACATGCATCGTCAAGTGCAATAATCAGGGTAGAAAAAAAAAATTAACCCATCTGATAATTTATTGCTTTAGACTTCACGATGCTTCTTTCGGTACAAACTTCCACTCTTCGCAGTGATCTTTGCCAAAGAGAGAAGACAGAGTACTTTAATTGAAAACCAGATGATCTTACATGCTCTGCGATTTTTCACTCAAACGTTCATTTGCTGCAGAAAGAAAAACAAGTTATTGCCTCATTGGCCTTAAGCATGGGCACACATTAACTTGTGGCTTAAAATCATATTCTTTTAGGCTGTTCTCTGCGTTTTCATTTCATATAAAAGTTTGTGCTATAAAGAAGAGAACCAGGATTATCAATGACAACAAATGCTGCAAACTGGATATACAGAATAACAGAATATACCTCAATGGAGCAAAAATTGGACGAACTTTTTCAAATATTTCATCGACTGTTCCCACTGCATTGATCTGCACAAATAAACTTGCCAATTTATTGTTCAGACAATTTATAAGTAAGACCAAAAGAAAATGGAAGGCAATAAGCTCACCAAGAATTGAAAAAAAAAAAAACACTAACAATTAAGTATACATGTCTGAAACAAAAAGATGAAAGGGGAATAACAGAGATCAGCTTTTCAGCAAAGAAAACTTCATATAAAAACATGAGAAACTCTAAGGTATCGAGTGCTACTAACTTAAACACAGGATCCACTCAAACCTTGAATGTGCCATTTACCTTGTGAAGTTTTCCCCTCTGTGAGTAGTAATTGATAACAGGCCAATTTAATTCATCGAATATTTCAAGGCGTTTCTTGATTGTGTCAATATTATCATCTACTCGGCCCTGCAATAAAACATCAAATTTCAGATAAATATGTTCACATATTTCAACCCTACAGAAAATTATAATACATAAGCACCTGATTACGATTTAGTACTCGCTTCACCATCTCTTGTTCAGGACAGTCAAAGAAAAGCACAACATCTGGTTCAGTGCCAATCTGCAACAGTTTGGTGAAGCCAGAGATGAGGAATAATTTGGTTGAAAATGAAATACTACTATAGATGTCACAGTTGGATTCGTGATATGATATCTTTAGTTTTCTTTCATAAACTTATTTATTTTATGAGTTTTCTATAAACTGAGTTGATCCTTGCAGCCAGGTCTAACAAGACTTGAATTTTCTGAAAGATTAAACAGAGTTGAATAGAAGGAAACTCACAGTTTGTTCAAATGCCTTGCGGTTCTCCTCACTTCGAGGGAACCCATCAATCAGAAACTTATAATTGTCACTTGATTCCATCTCCTTTTGAATGAGTTGGACTGTCACTTGAGAGGGTACAATTTTTCCTTCTCTAATTGTACTAAGAATCACAGAGCTGAAATTGAAGTTGCAAAAATCAAGGAAATGAAGAAGACCACAAAAGACATACAGAAACTACCATGAACAACAATAATGAACAATTATTACCCATATGCGCTACCGGAAGCTATTTCCCTCCTCAACAAATCTCCTGCACTTATATGAGTGAACCCAAACGCCTCAACTATCTTTGCACACTGAGTACCTTTTCCACTGCCAGGGCCACCTGAGATTGAGAGCACCAACATGTTACAAGCTCTTTGGCTCTTTTCAAAGCAACATAACACATATAAACAATGCCATAACCTTACCTAAAACAAAAGTTATGAACGGAGAACCTTTCGACTGCATCCAAAGTTCCAAACAACATGATTTAGTCAATATGATTAATTAAAATGGCATCTCTTTTTGATAGATTAAGATCTCATTAAACAATTCATAATTTGTGTATAAATATAGTCTCCAAAACTGTTTCAAACCCCAACCCATGACTCATAATAATGGAATTCATCCGTACCGGAGTTGGTATCTCTGATTCTGAGGTAAATGTTTCCCAAATCTTGAATGTGCTTCCTCCCTGCGGTCAATAATCAATTATCACTCTATCTGGAAACAAATCCTAATTGTTGATTGAATACAAGCTTATCGAATGTGCAAATGTATACCTGGTTAAATTTGGTGGATTTCGAGTGAGAAAACAGATGAGAAACTGAAGCTACGCGCCTCCACATCTCTCTCTAGCGTTGTAGCTCCTTTTGGTCTGTCGAAAACTAAAATATGATCCACAATTTTCTTCTCTCAAACAATCCACCCTCATTCCTGTATATCTTCTTCTTTTTTTTCGTGCAATTATAAAATACATAATGAATATGCGTGATATATAAAGAGAGTAACCATAAATTTCAATTTCAATTAAATTAAAAACATCATACATCACCATCAATTGGGAATTAGGGTTTAAAACTCACTTGTCTGGAGAGATTTGATAAAAGTGGCGGATGCACAGCAGCTTCCGGACGACGGCCGCAGGTTGGGGTTGGGGACCTTGGGCTTAGGACTTGAGGAGCAATTAGACAGAAAATTAGAAATTCTGGGGTTTTTTGGGATGTCAGGCTGGGGAAATGGAAAACACTGGGCCGAAACGACGTCCTCTTTCCTAGGCTATAAAAAAAAAATTTAACAAAAAAAAAGGAAAAACAGGCAGCAGACTGCGGAGGTTCGTTGGGGCATTCTATCGAGCAGGTGCCAGGTGGTGACATAATTTCCTAACCCTTGCAAGTCTTGGACTACTAATTCTTTTTCGAGTAGAACAATTTGTGTATAGCATAAAGGGCAACTTTGTTTCAGTCATATATTACATTTCATTCAAGACTAGTAACCTCTGATTTTCTCGTAAAATTCAAAATTCAAATCTTCTTGTGGTACGTTTTCTCATTGAAACTATTGCATTTATCTATATGGTTTTGTCATTTTAATTTATTTTTCTTGTTTGTCTTGCATGATAATTTGATTGTTTTGTGTGATAAGGCCTTGTTTGGTGAGCCGGTTAGAACAAGATTGGATTGGATTTCATATTTTGAACTGAACTAGTTGAGACTCGAACAGACTTTCAATTCTAGCCATTGTTTGATGACACACTTTTTGGGATTGGATTGTTTTAACTACCTTTTATCATATTAATTTTTGGAAACTTATTTTCTGACTCCTTTTTGTCTACTTACACTTTTTTTTTTGTTATAGTAACAAGTATTAAAAAAACAAAAGAGGAGTGGAAAAATCATAACCCTAATTCTTTCAACATCTTTCTTTATTTATCATATAAAGATCATCTTTTTTATCATAAAAAGAAAAGGGAGTTTCACTAAAACACCCAAAATGGGGGCTGAAATTATAAAAAAAACCCAACACCCAAAACACTTTATAAACACACCCAAAATCCATCATTACACACACTCAAAACCCATTTATAAACACACCCAAAAAATATACAATTGTTGATTTTGGAGTTGCTTTTGGGTGTGTTTCTATGTTTAAATAGTGTTTGGGTTTTTTTATAAATACATGTCTAGGACTGGGTTTATTTATAAATTTGTAAAAAGAAAAACCATTTTTTCTATCATAATAAAACAATCTTTTTTTTTAAGGGATTTGATTTACCCACTCCCATCACTCCATTTTACTTTTTAATACTTTTTAAACAATTTTGTTCTTTCTATTTCCTATTCTACCCTACATTAGAGTGCAAGTTGGAAAATTAAGTATAAAGAAAAATAAATAATATAAAAGTGAAGTAAAAAAAATTAATATAGGGTAAAGATAGAATAGGAAAGAGAAAGAACAAAATTGATTAAAAAGTATTAAAAAGAAAAAGGGAGTGTAAGTGGAGAAAAATGGAATGGGAAAATCAGCTCCCTTTTTAAATTATTGTACAATATTTATAAAAAGATAATTACAAGAAAAATCATGACTCCATATCTGAAAAAAAATAATTCTATAAAAACATGAAAAGAAGAAATGCAAATTCTGGAACCCAAATTAGGGAAACCAGATCTGAAAATTAAGATAGATTTTTTTCATTCCTTTTATTGATGGTTTTGTAACTTTTTTACAGGTCGGGTGAAGAGTTAGGCCAAGTCCAAGATAATAATGATTCTTTCACTACCATACAATTTTAAACTTCATTAGTTTCGGTGCTTGACTTTTACTTGAGAGATTCTCACCACAAGAGGGGAAAAAAAAAAAAGTTGCAACAGTCACCATTACTGTTGCCACTTTTTTTTTTGTAGTGTCTATAATTATTGGTTTTGTTTGATGAATGTATTGATATTGAATAACACTTTCAAGTACATGAATGAAGATTGTTTTTACTTTGATCATGCTGTAACACCATTCAGAATAAGGTTTTATAGTTAATTATAATTTAAAAATCATAGTTTATATTTCAATTAAAATTGTCATATAAGAGAGGAATGTATCATCATTTCTTGTAGCAGTCGAGAAGTTTTTTCAAATTTAACTTTATTCAAGTCTCACTCTGTAAAACCAACCCACACGAAGAGACTGAACTGAACAAGGGGAAAACAATTTGAAAGCTGATGACACTAACAGTGAATACATCACCAATATCTCAAAAGCAAGCACATAAATAAATGTACTGATTACAAGTTATTTGATCCAAGACAGAATGATCAATGATGAGAGAAACTAATTAAGCAGCTGGTGATTAAACTCTAAACTCTCTACTCTATGCAGTCTCTTTTCCGCTTGCATCTCTTTTTCCGCTTGCATCTCTTTTCCTGTGGTCCCTGTGAAGTGAACCCCAACTTAGTATTATCAGAAACTATATAAAACTCATACACTTGTAGAATCTGATTCATTCATGTATTAATTTCACCTTAGTTTCTTCTCCTTTGGGTTCGTTATCCTCGCAATCTCTGAGCCATAAAATAATATCAAAAATCATAGAAGCAACTAAGTATATTGAATTTATAGGGAGAACAATAAATTAAAGAGAAACGTGAAGGATGAGAAGGAAAAGGAACGTACGGATTGAAGCTATAATAGATGTAGTAATTGGTCAGGTCCACATCAAAAACAGCTGAATGCAAGGTCTTGATATGGTTTCCACCTTGAGTGTCCACAATTTGGAAGGTGGTGATCCAAATAGGTTGACGACCACCACCACAGTGATCGAAGGCAGTGCAGACACGACAAAATTCCAAGTTCCCCAAATGAACCATATACTCTGAGTACCTATCAAAACGTTCTCCCATAGCATAACGTCTCACGCTTTCCAAACCCCTTAGAAACTGCTTTCTGCTTATAGAATAAGTACTAGAATCAAAGGAGAGCTTAACCATCGCGAATGAGGTGGTTAAGGCATAGATGCTATCACCTACAACCACAGCCCTCCCCCGAATATGGACGGCACCCGACACAGGATGCCATTTCTTTTCAATTACATGAAAAGCAAAACCTGTATTTTTGTAGGGCTTTGAACTGATGGGCATAAATGAAACCAAAATATTATCGCCGTAAACGGCATAACCAGTTAACATCCCTAAGCCCCGAAAGAGTTCAGCAGGAACAGGTGGCAGGGGCTCCCAACAATCATTGCAGGGATCATACTGCTCAAACGCTGGTACTTCTTTAAGTCCGCACCTTCCAAGATGATAAAGCTTCCCATACGCAGGGATCAAATTTGCCCTCTCCCCAAATGATTTGGGGCGTTTAAATTTATAGAATGACTTGGTCTCTGTGTCGAAAACACGTGCCTTTGGCTTTACTTTCGTGGACCTAATAAGGTAAGGCTTGGGTTCAGGAGCAGTTACCATCATATATAACTTGGAGGGGCTGTTGAATGTCACAGCCACCAAAGAACTATTGTAAGGGAAAACCGTATGACTCTTCTCATCATCAAAGAACTTGGTTACAGGATGAAGCACTGGGGGTCGATCTTGAGCATCTACTGGTATTCCTTCTCTTGCCCCCATAATATCTCCTGATCCTTGCCCTATTTTCACCTCAAATAAATGTCCTTGATAGTTTCTTCTCGCGTTACGCGCCAATATGAACACAGATTTATAAGTGCTCTCCTGCTTTACCAACATCGAGCCTTCCCCCTCCATGTGCAAGCTAGACAACAATGGTAAACAAGTGAGAGAGGTATTTAAAAGACAAGTAATTAAGGGCCACACTCGTATCGTAGAGAATCATATCATAAAAGAAAGAAGAACCCTAATCGTCATAAACAACATGCAGATCTAACAACCCAATCTCTATAACTTAGACATAAACAGGACTAATGTTAAACACGATTTGTAATATAGGGCGATACAAAGATGGGCAGCAAAGGAAAAGCATAGAAGATTGCTCTGATTACCAGCGGAACACTTGTGCTTCGCAGTTCCTTTTCCTACTCCAACGGAACAAGTGGGAGAGGGTTCCGTTGGAGAGGTATAACAACCCATTCTCTATAACTTACGCATAAACCCTGTTTGGTGAGCTGGCTAGTACAAGACTGGATTGGATTCGGATTTCATATTTTGAACTGGACTGGTTAAGACTGGATCAGACTTTGAATCATAGCCATTGTTTGATGACACGCTCTTTTAGGAAATTTAGGTTTTAGCCACAAAAAAAATTTCACTTTTGGAAAAAGCCAAAGCTTTTTCGAAAATGACAGAAAAACCTCTCAACTTTCACACCAAAGACATGCAAATGTAAAGGATTCCTTAGGAAATCCAAAAATAAATAAGGGCAATTTTGTCCATTTTGGCTTCTTTTAAAAAAATTCTCTCTCCTTTGGCCTTTTCCAAAGTCTCCCCACACTTTTTTGGGACTGGACTAGAATTATTTTTTTTTTTAAACTACCTTTTCATCGGATTATTTTTTTCAACATCTTTCTTTATTTATCACTAGCTCTCCGCACGCGCTTCCGCACTTGCGAGAGGTTTTTGTTTTAAAAAAAAAAATTTATTTTATTTTAGAATTAAAAAAGAGAATGGGTAGTTGTGTTCCATAAAAATATGATCCATTATCTGATTTTTCTTTTTCTTTTAAGTTTTTGTAATATGAAAAGTGTGAATTTACAATATTATCCTCATTTAATTAATAATTTCAATTCTTAATGCTTGCATTAACTAAGGACATTTTCTGGTATTTTGAATGTTTTACCATTCGGTGTCTTTTGCTTTATATACATAGATAAAAAGAAAAACCATTTTTTTTAAAATCAGAATAAAAACTATCTTTTTTTTATTAGTATAAAATATTTATAAAAAATAACTACGAGAAAAATTAGGAATCCATATCTGAAAAAAAGGGCAGCCACTTTGTTTCAGTCAAATACTACATTCAATTCTTTTGGGAGTAGAATAATTTGTGTATAATATAAAGGGCAGCTTTTCTCTTTCTTAGGCCAACTATCTTCTTCACAACCAATTTCAATTTTCACTTTCCCGTGATTCCCACGAAAACTGCAATATACTTATTTAATTATTTTGGGTTATTAGTGAAATCCTCTTATTATTATATAGGCTAGCTATCTTTCATTTTCAAATCATCAAGGTAAAGGCCTTGGCCATTCTGCTTCTGAATTATACGGAAATAAAATCACTTTGGTCATTGCTACATATTCAGACCCTGGGTAATACTAGAGATAACAAGACCCAAACACACCACTCACATTTATTTTACTAGATATGATAAAACTAACTTATTAACCTAATATTTCACTTGATATGATAAACCTAACTTACTAATTAAGCGCATGTGTGGGTGCCCCCCTTGGGATAAATTCGATTCTCGCACTTTTTCTTCGTGCAGTAGTCATGAGTCACCTAATGATTAGATTCATAATGTGACTTTAGGGTGGTCTCGTAGTCCATGTCAAATGTTGTTGCATAAAAAGAAACTTTTTAACACGTGAGTTAACTAAAGTTATTAGCTTAAAATCTAATAATAATTTGTTATGTACTTACAATTTCTGTACTTTTTTTTGGAAATAGACGTATACATTAAATCATATAAACCATGTTAGTTCATAGCTTTATTGACTAAATTTCAATCAATTTTAACATAAACTAGACCAAAAATAAAAATAACATAAAACAAATACATATTAAATGCAACTGAAAAACACATATTATCGAAATGAAATATGTTCAACAACAAAATTGAAAGTGTACTTATTTTATTTTTATTGCTACCTTGCAACTAAATTCATAAATATTTAGTCTTTTTTCTAACTTTAATAAGTTACTAGCCTCTCCACACGCATTTCTGCGCCTGCAAGAGGCTTTTTTTTAAAAAAATTAAATTTTATTTTAGAATTAAAAAAAATAATGGGTAGTTGTTTTCCATAAAAATAGGATTCATTATCCGATTTTTCTTTTAATTTTAATTTTTTAAAATATGAAAAAGTGTGAATTTACCATATTATCCTCATTTAATTAATAATTTCAATTCTTAATGTTTGTATTAACTGTTCGCACCACTTTGCAAAACCCAAGGGAGGTGTCGTATAGCAGTGTAGCTCGGAAGTCCGAGTGTCGTATCCACAGAGAGCGGTGTAAAGATAGCAGAGCTGAAAAGAACAATTATGATTGAAAAGTAGATTTATGCAAGATTTGATTTCAAGAAAATTCAATTGATTAAAACACTAAGGCATTGGGTTTCCACTTTTAACATAAGCATGCAACTCTTAATAATTTGATCCACAAAATATTTTCCTTTGTAGTTGTTCAAAATAATTAAAGCCCTTTTTAATTTCCTTTAGAAGTATTCTAAGCATAACTTGTACCATTGGCAACAAACTATCAAAAAATAATCTTCATCAAAATTCTATTAATCTTTAGTAATTCTCTTCTCTTTTAAAAGCATGAAAGTTTTTACTACACAATGGGAAAAACATGATTGAACCCATGAAATAGATTATCAAACATTCATCAATTAATTAAAAAGAAAACTACAAATTCCATTTGAACAAAAACTACAAATTCACATTAAAGCTTAAGTTTGGATCAAACTAATAAAAATTACACACTTATATTAAAAGCTTTCTCCCTAGCCTTAGCTAGGGAGTTAGTTCCCCATAATAAAATAAAACTAAAAATAGAAATTAAAACTTAGAAAGATGGAGAGAAGAGAGAAAGCTCAAGTTGTGAGGCTTGGTGTCTCCTTTGAAGCTGCATCAATGATCTATTTATAGGAATGGGGGCTGCTCAGGTTGTATGTAATCCGATTGCAACATACTTGATTAAACTATTATCCTATCATGCCACTGCCGTAGCCTTCCTCTTCTTTAATTCTTCAATTGATGCTCCACTTACCTTGTTTATTCACTCTAGTGCTGGCAGCACCCTCCAAATCTTCATCCTTATTAGTTTGGCTGCCACACTTCAATGCTTTTGTTTTATTAATATCAATGCCATCACCACTTCTTCCTTTGATAAATCTTCTTTGGCAAGTGCTGATCTTCTTGCTGCCATTTACCTATTAGCTTTCATTTGTTTATTTGTTCTTTCAACAAATGAGTTGCGTATGCCATGACACCATATGCTAGTAAAACACAAACTTTCTTTCCATTTGCAGCAGCCACCCTTCATTTCCTTTGACTGGTGCATTCATTTCTTCTTGTCCTTTCCTTTATGTTTTGGTGCGGCACTTCACTCATCTTTTCAAAATCCAATAGTAATTGCTGCACCTATTATTAACTTGCTGCAAATCTCACCAAGAACCTACAAAGAAAAAGTAGTAATTTTAATTTCCAATACTTTTATTAGCATAATGTCTAAACTTATAAAAATCAAACTTTAGCCTAAAAGCTCAAAATAACATAAATTAATGCACTAACAAATATATAATTAGGGGTAATAAACATGATAATTTATGTGCTCATCAAATACCCCCAAACCTATAATTTGCTAGTCCTCGAGCAAACTAAAATGAAAAACTAAGCATAAATGAAAACTAACTAAGCCTTGCATTTAGCGTATGCAATAAGCCTTTAAACCCCTAGGTTGTCCTAGTGGACGAGTTATAGTCTCGTGAGGGTTTTCAGGGATGATACCCACAAACATCTGAAATTTTAAGCAACTCTCCTGCCAAATCATCATCAAGAATGTTAAAGCTCAAAAACCAAAATTCTCAATTCATGAACAAATTTAAAAGAGCGAACACAAATCCAAAACTTTAAGTTCTTCCAGTCTAAAGTTAAAGTCATTTATCACCATTAATAAACTTTTCATTTGCTTTCTTTGGTGTAAATTGAACTAACACAGTTGAGAAGACAAAAATTCAATCATAATCACACCATCCTTGCTATCTTAGATTTTTTTTTATAAAAATAATAATAATAAATATATACATGCTATTATGTGGACTGTGCAATGTTTAGCTCCCTTAAGCTTTCTAATTAACCCATGTAGCAAGTGTTAGGCCAATGACTCTCAAACACAAAGGCTTTAAGGCATTAGGTGTTGAAACACCCCGATGAGCTTAATAACTCGAGTTAAAAAGGCTACAAAGCTAAACAAGTCACACATGCATTTTTATTTTATTTTTATTTATTTAAGAACTTCACGGTTTGACGCGAACACTCACTACTGATTAGGCAAGAGGCCCGGTTACTAAGTGAAAGTTCTCTTTTTAATTTATTTATTTATTTTTTATTTTTTTTAAGACAACAAAGATAAATACAATCAATCTCAAACTCTATCTTCTCAAGCGCATTAGTGTGAGTGTGAATTTTTCAAAGCCTAGCTCATAAATAATTCATTAAGTAGAAATAAATGAAAAAGACTAAAGACTGGATTAGTTATCGTATCGCTCAAGTGTTCTCAATTTTAAATTCATGCATGAATATCAAATCTCAATTTAATGCAAGTCTGTTTTGATGACAACAAGCGTGAAGGTTTTTTTTTTTTTTTTTTTTTATATTTTTAGTGAAATAAAATTTACAAACTAACAAATTGCCAAAAATAATTCCACTTCCCCCTAGCTTGAATGAAACATTGTCCTCAATGTTAAAGAATTTAGGCATCAACAATGTTATAAGAAATAAGAGGGTTTAAAGCAATTAAATAAAGAACAAACAAGAATTTAAAATGACAACACAGTTGTAAAAACATAACAAAACCAAACAAAACAATAAACCCTAACAAACATTTCTACGCACACAGAAATTCAGCCCATGAGAACGTCCAAATCAATTGAAAGCCCAAATGTTTATTATTGTTTTTATTATTATTTTATTTATTATTTAACTGAACGTGATCAGAAACGCAAAGAGTGAGATTTCTGAAGAGGAAGAGTGTGGTCCATGATGCCTCGGTTCCTGGGAAGTCACGGGCAAAAGAGGTGCGAGACGTGTCGGCGTGCAAAGGCCGCTTTCACATCCCCAAAGCTAGAATTATTGGCCTCTTGGGTGAAGCGGAACGACTTTTTCACTTTGAAGGTGGTGAAAGGTGAAAATGCAATTAAGGGGGGGTTGGATAACAGGTGAGGCAGATGGAGATAAGCCGTAACGGCGCGCGAAACTCAGAAGCGCAGCGGCTAGGGTTTAGAAGAAAATTAAATCTATATAAGGCAGAGAAAAAAAATGAAAAACACAAACTTAAAAACACACAAAAGAGAAAAGAAAGAAGAAAAGAAAGTGAGAAATCAAATGGCCTCTTCCTACCCATATTCGTTGGATCTCAACCTAGCTCCACCGACTCAGACTTTGGGCCAAGCAGCAGCACCAGTATGGATGCCCTACTTTGGCTCCTCCCGGGGGCCTGTGTCTGTCAATGACTCAATACTCCTAGACAACGATGTTGCTATTGGAGTTGGCAGAAATTTAGTGACTCCCAAAGATATACGTGTGTTTGGGACAAGGGATGACAACCGGGTCACGAGTGATGCCCTGGCACTGAGCGTGCAGAGTACAGCATGTGTCGCAAGTTTGGGTCATCGCCTACTTGCGAAGTCCCATGAGGTAGAGGTGCTGAAAGCTCAGTTAGCGGCGGAGCGAAGTATGGTTGAAGAGTGTCAGAGTGTTATAAAAAGCTTGAAAAGGGAAAGGTCAAGGATAGTGGAGGTGAATCGACACCAGCTAGAAGTATTGCGGGACGAGAATAAAAACCTATCAAAGATGGTAGAGTTGTACTCTCGCGATATGCGGAAGCAGCTGGAGGACCTAGACCGACCGGGTAAACGCAAGCAAGCCGATCGCGAGAGTAGTTACGCTCAAGCTAAGATTGCGATCTTTGGGAGCTCAAGTGATGAGCCTCAAGAGGCTGTGCGTGAAAACCTAGAAGAGGACAGCCATAGGGCCAAACTCAAAGCTCCAATGGTCGAGACACCAAGCACTGTGAAGAAATGATTTCTACTGCAATATTGTTGTTTTTATTTTTGGGTGTTTTTGTTTTTGTTTTTGTTTTTTTTTTTGTTTTTTGTTTTTTGTTTTTTGTTTTTGTTTTTTTTTCGGAAATAGAAGAGTAAGGTTGCAGAAAGAATTTCGAAAAAGAAAAAGAAAACACACTTCCCAACTAAAATAAAACAAAGACGACAAACGGAAAAGAAAACACATTTCCCTAACTAAAATAAGACAAAGATGATAGCCGAAAGGGAAAGGCAAAAATACAAAGCACTAGAAAATGAAAGTAACGGGCAAAAACATAAAACACCAGAAAACACGGAAAAAAAAGAAAAGTAAAGTGAAAGTAAAGGTGCTCCCCTCTAAATGCATGTGACCGCAAAATCCTCGTGAAGCGTAGGGATCCGAGAGAGAAAAAAAAAAAAAAAAGGGCAAACTGCTGGATAGCAATCTGGAGATCCGAAGATGTCTATTTAAACCGTGCATTGGTTAAGTGTTGGAGTACCCTTCATTTCTTCCTGCTAACTCAAGAAAAACCATCAAATAATTCAGAAACAAAACAATGGCATCCTCATGCACTCACCTTGATGATCTCAACCTTGAATTGTCCCTTGCACCTCCGAATGCCCAGATAAGGGCTCCTCCAAACCCTGTCTTCCCAAACTCCACATATCATCACGGCACGGCCTCAAACTTTGCTGAGGCAATACCGAACTTTGCTGAGGCAATGCCGAACAGAGTATTGCTGCTGGGAGGCATGACTGCCAGCAGGCTCACAGCAACAGATCATCTGCATGTGGCGCAGAGGTCTGACAAAGCCGCAGTGGAGGAGTCCCACAATTTGACTGTGCTCCACGCAGTCTCGGCTACCAATTTGGGCATGCGTTTACTGGCGAGGACGCGGGAGTGTGCAGCCCTGAGTGAGGAAGTAGCTTCCTTGAAGGCTATGGTGGCGGACTTGCAGAAGCGGCTCTACTGTGCCAATCAGCATGTGGAAACACTGCAGAGGAAAAATGAGGAGCATGTAGAGCTGCTGCAGATTCTACAAGTGCGAGCAAATAGAGACAATTAGCAGGATGCCTCAAGTGGCTCAGAATGCAAAAGGAATCATGTGATTCAGAATTCTACGTACGCATGTTCAAAATTGTGTTTGTAATCACATGGCATGGAATAAAATAAGCATTTGAGCCAAAATTTCTAATTGAGCAATCATGAATCAAATTTCTTATATGAAATACTGTTTATGAATATTGGAGATTTAAGATCAAACAATGTCATAAAGAAAAGTTGAAAGGGAAATAAAATAAAATAAAATAAATAAATAAATAAAATTCCACTAACAATAAAAGTTATACTAGCAATAGAAGTTGAAATAAACAAACCAAACAATCTTTTAATTAAAACCACTAAAAATAAATAAATAAATAAATAAAATTTTATGCAGGAAATTAAAAGAACATTTGGAATTTTTGCACCAGGTGTTCCAGACGCATCTTTAAGTTCTTATCCACCTTCAAATTCTGGTATCCACCCGTTTTCTTCTTGTACCTGTGCAGAATCCAACAAAGAAAAATTATAATTTACTTCAGAGTTTTGTGCAAAATCATAATCTTCATTGACCAAACAAGTTTGCAAAGAATCAGAAAAACAAGAAGAATCAAAACAATCTTGAACAATTGTATCAATCATGTCAACTTCTTCATAATTTTCTTCGCTTTCAAGCTGTTTGCGTATGTTGAATATGTTGAGCTCCAATGTCATGTTCCCAAATGATAGTTGCATAAGTCCATTCCTGCAGTTAATATGAGCATTAGCTGTAGCAAGGAAAGGTCTTCCAAGGATAATAGGAATTTGAGAACTAGAATACGCAACTGGTTGAGTATCCAAAACTATAAAATCAACAGGAAAATAGAATTTGTCTACCTGAACCAGCACATCTTCCACCATACCTCTTGGAATTTTTACTGAACGATCAGCCAATTGCAATTTTACAGAGGTGGGTTTTAATTCACCAAGACCCAATTGCTTATAAACCGAGTAAGGCATCAAATTTACACTAGCACCCAAATCTAATAAAGCATGCTCAACATAAAAATTCCCAAAAACACATGAAATTGTGGGACAACCTGGATCTTTATACTTGGGTGGAGTATTAGTTTGAATAATTGCACTTACATTTTCAGTTTAAAATGCGGTCTTTTGAACATTGTGCTTTCTTTTTACAGTGCATAAATCCTTTAAAAATTTTGCATATGAAGGAATTTGTTTGATAGTATCCAAAAGAGGGATATTGATTTTCACTTGTTTAAAAACCTCCAAAATTTCAGGATTTAAGTCTTTCTTAACTGCCTTAAGTGCTTGTGGAAATGGGACAGAAGAATGATATTTCAAAATTCCAGAATTATTCTCATTTTCTTTAATATTATCTTCACTATTCTTTGGTATTTCAAAATTCTTTTCTTTTTCAACATTTTTTGAATTTGCTAGCCCAATTATTTTTCTACTTTGAGGAGTAGTGACAACTTTAACTTGATCATGCTTATTATCATGCAAAGAGAATGAAGTTGAAGGAATGTTTACCTCAAATTGTCCAACAAAATTAGGTTGAGTTTGAGCAGGAAACTTGCCTTCCTCATCAATTGATAATGCAGAAGTTAGTTTCGAAAGAATATTCTTAATCTCACCAATTTCTTGTGCAGTTCTTTTGTTAGTAGCATTCTGCCTCTGCATGAATTGCTTCAACACACCTTCCAAACTTTGTAATTGTGAAGATTGTCCTTGCATCTGTGGAGAATAAGAAGAAAAATTAAGCTCCTTTTTTGGGACATTATCATTAAAATTATTTTTCCAACTAAAATTTGGATGATTTTTCCATTGTGGGTTATAAGTTTCAGAACAAGGTGACAATGAAGATTTTTTGAATTGATTTATGTAGTTTGCGTGATCATGCAACATGTTTCTGAAAACTGGGAGTGTTGGACACTCTTTTGTTGCATGTCCTATGACCTCGCAAACTTCACAAATATTAAATTTTTCTCCGCTTGAAACTGAATTAATTCCATGTAGCAGTTTAGAGTTCAAAGTTTCAACTTCCCTAGCTATTTTCGCTATTTGAGCTTTAAGACCATCTTCCTCTTTAAGCCGATCAATACCGTTACTAGAAGCGTTGGCAGAAACTTTGGTTTTTTGGACAATGATGTGAGAACTTTCGGAAGCTGCCCAAATTTGAGCTTTTTCTGTAATTTCATCAAGGAAATCATATGCATCATCAGGATCTTTATTCATGAAATTTCCATTGCACATTATCTCAATAAATTGTCTATCTTTAGGCAATAATCCATCATAGAAATGACCAACAATTCTCCATATTTCAAGACCATGATGTGGGCATGACATTAATAAATCTTTATACCTTTCCCAAGCTTGAGGTAAAGACTCGATTTCATTTTGCGCAAATGTGGTCATTTGTCTTTTCAAAGAATTTGTCTTTTGATTTGAAAAAAACTTTTTGAAAAACTTAGTTTGCATTTCAAGCCATGTTCCAATTGTTCTTGGCCTTAATGAGTAAAACCAAGTTTTAGCTTTATCTTTTAGTGAGAAAGGAAAAAGTTTAAGTAAAATTGTATCTAGCCTACATCCTTCAGTTGAAAAAGTACCACAAACTTCTTCAAATTCTCTAACATGTGAATATGGATTTTCAGACTCCATTCCATGAAAACTTGGTAACAATTGAATCATACCCGGTTTAAAATTGAAATTATTATCATTCATAGGAAAGATAATGCAAGATGGCACACTTCTTCGGGTAGGATGCAAATAATCATGCAATGTTTTAACAGGTGGATTATTATAGTGTATATCCCTAGCTTCATCATTTTTATTATGGACACTATGATTATCTTCAATATGATGAAAAGTTTCTTTGTTTTCATTAGTTTCAACCATTTCTGATGATCTTAAGTCAAAAAGAAAATTTTCGTAAACAAAAACAACTTCAGGTTCTAATTGAGGTGTTTCTATAAATCTACCAATTTTATCATGAGTTCCCATTAATAAAAAATAAAATAAAATATTAAAAACAAAAACAAAAACAAAACAAAAATTACATAAAGTAAATAAATAAATAAACAATAGAAAAAAAATAACAAAAATAAAAGCAATATTAACAATGAGATGAGTTTGGAAAGAGTGTACCAGATGTGAAGAATTTCACATAACTAGCAAACCTCTGACCAAGGGGATCTCTGTACTCTTTGACAAGCCGCTCCCCGGCAACGGCGCCAATTTGTTCGCACCACTTTGCAAAACCCAAGGGAGGTGTCGTATAGCAGTGTAGCTCGGAAGTCCGAGTGTCGTATCCACAGAGAGCGGTGTAAAGATAGCAGAGCTGAAAAGAACAATTATGATTGAAAAGTAGATTTATGCAAGATTTGATTTCAAGAAAATTCAATTGATTAAAACACTAAGGCATTGGGTTTCCACTTTTAACATAAGCATGCAACTCTTAATAATTTGATCCACAAAATATTTTCCTTTGTAGTTGTTCAAAATAATTAAAGCCCTTTTTAATTTCCTTTAGAAGTATTCTAAGCATAACTTGTACCATTGGCAACAAACTATCAAAAAATAATCTTCATCAAAATTCTATTAATCTTTAGTAATTCTCTTCTCTTTTAAAAGCATGAAAGTTTTTACTACACAATGGGAAAAACATGATTGAACCCATGAAATAGATTATCAAACATTCATCAATTAATTAAAAAGAAAACTACAAATTCCATTTGAACAAAAACTACAAATTCACATTAAAGCTTAAGTTTGGATCAAACTAATAAAAATTACACACTTATATTAAAAGCTTTCTCCCTAGCCTTAGCTAGGGAGTTAGTTCCCCATAATAAAATAAAACTAAAAACAGAAATTAAAACTTAGAAAGATGGAGAGAAGAGAGAAAGCTCAAGTTGTGAGGCTTGGTGTCTCCTTTGAAGCTGCATCAATGATCTATTTATAGGAATGGGGGCTGCTCAGGTTGTATGTAATCCGATTGCAACATACTTGATTAAACTATTATCCTATCATGCCACTGCCGTAGCCTTCCTCTTCTTTAATTCTTCAATTGATGCTCCACTTACCTTGTTTATTCACTCTAGTGCTGGCAGCACCCTCCAAATCTTCATCCTTATTAGTTTGGCTGCCACACTTCAATGCTTTTGTTTTATTAATATCAATGCCATCACCACTTCTTCCTTTGATAAATCTTCTTTGGCAAGTGCTGATCTTCTTGCTGCCATTTACCTATTAGCTTTCATTTGTTTATTTGTTCTTTCAACAAATGAGTTGCGTATGCCATGACACCATATGCTAGTAAAACACAAACTTTCTTTCCATTTGCAGCAGCCACCCTTCATTTCCTTTGACTGGTGCATTCATTTCTTCTTGTCCTTTCCTTTATGTTTTGGTGCGGCACTTCACTCATCTTTTCAAAATCCAATAGTAATTGCTGCACCTATTATTAACTTGCTGCAAATCTCACCAAGAACCTACAAAGAAAAAGTAGTAATTTTAATTTCCAATACTTTTATTAGCATAATGTCTAAACTTATAAAAATCAAACTTTAGCCTAAAAGCTCAAAATAACATAAATTAATGCACTAACAAATATATAATTAGGGGTAATAAACATGATAATTTATGTGCTCATCATTAACCAATGGCATTTTATGGTATTTTGAATGTTTCACCATTCTCTGTCTTTTGCTTTATATATACTAGCCTCTCTGCACGCGCTTTCGCGCTTGCAAGAGGCTTTTCTTTAAAAAATTTAAATTTATTTTAGAATTAAAAAAGATAATTGGTAGTTGTGTTCCATAAAAAGAGGAACCATTATCTTATTTTTCTTTTAATTTTAAATTTTTTTAATATAAAAAAGTGTGAATTTACCATAGGATCCTCATTTAATTAATAATTTCAATTCTTAATGTTTGCATTAACCAAGGATATTTTATGGTATTTTGAATGTTTCACCATTCTTTGCCTTTTGCTTTATATATTACTAGCTCCTTGCCACACACTCACGTGTGTGCCAATTGGTTTTCCTTTTTTAGTTTTTAGAATTAAGAAAATAAAAAATGGGTAGTTATTTTTCACAAAAGTAGGATTTAATATCTGATTTTGTTTTTAATTTTAATTTTTTTAATTGTGAATTTACCATATTATCCTCATTTAATTAATAATTTCAATTCTTAATATTTAAATTAACCAATGGCATTTTCTGGTATTTTGAATGTTTCACCATTATCTGCCTTTTACTTTATATATATAGATATATATAGATAGATTACATAATGAACTATATTTAATATATATATAGGTTTTTTTTTAACCCCAAAAAACTCCCTGGGCTACAGTGGGCTGTAGCCCATAGGGTAGATCCGCCCATCCCACCATGATCCTTCAAGTGGGTCGGGATGCTCTGATTCACAGAAATTGCGCCTCATTATATTGTGAAAGCTGTTTATAACCAAGAAAATGATTAGAATCGGGGGAAGAATGGACAACCACAACTCAAAATAACAATTAAAGCGAGAGAGAGAGAGAGAGAGAGAGAGAGAGAGAGAGAGAGAGAGAGAGAGAGAGAGAGAGAGAGAGAGAGAGAGAGAGAGAGAGAGAGAGAGAAAATGAGAAAAACAGTTTACATTTATGAGTATGAATTCTAAAGCATATGAGAATAACCAACTCAAATTGCATTCTCTCTTCATGCGGTTCTGCAGCAGTGTAGGAAAAAGCTTCGTATTACGTAGCACAATTTAAAATAGCAAATAAGACCTTAGTGGTAAACTTAACATTTTCAAGAATTTAATTTAACTAAAGTAGATAGATGGTTTTCACATCGATTGTGTTATCCATGATTTCAATCTAATTACATCCATGAATGCATGTTGGCTTAGACTTTTTAGGTAACCTTGTGGGTTGATTGATGGAGCTATCAACTATGTTGTGTTTGAGGAGGTCTTTAATTTCATGTGAGTCTTTAATTAGAATGATCTACGCAATAAGTTAATTGTTCATTTGTAGCATTCTGAACCATGTGGATAATATTTGGGTCAGAAAGCACTCTTTATGAGATTGAAGAGCAATTTTATCATTTTCAATGTAAGAAATCTTATTCAGTTATACCTAATAGCAGTGGCGGAGTCAGAAATTCTATTAAGGAGGGTCAACTTTAAATAGCTCTATAATTACAATGAACTTAGTTTTTATAGAAATATATATATATATATATATAAGAATTCATTATAATGATTAAATTTCAGTATCTCAAATTTAATATCTTAGTAAGTATAACCCAAATTCTAGCAACCTAAAAATAATGAAAGAGTATTAAAAATTGATTTTAGATAGAATGAGAAAATCAAATAAAATCTAGGACACATGAAGACATGAAAACAAATATAGATCATATTAATGTTCATTGTAGATAATTTACATTTGTGAGGAGGGTCAATATAGTAAATATAGCTGTAAAACAACATGAATAACATAGATAAATATAATATTTTAAAAATATTGAGAAGGGTCAAGTGACCCTTGTGGGCCTTAATTGGCTCTGCCAGTGCCTAATAGTTGCTAATGAAATTGGGTTTACATCTAATTATCTATTCTAAAAATCAAGTTGTTTATGGTGGTAGCAATCCCTCACCCAAAAAGCACCAACAAATACATAAACAGAAAGAGGAGAACATAAAATAACTAAAATAGAATTTCAATCCACATGTGAAATCCCAATTATGGTTGTCATTAGATGTCCAATCTGCCTATCCTCCACATCAGCCAATAATTTTGCATGAGCAGCTACTTAGTGGCAATTCTAATTGAGAGAAACTCTTATGCAACGTGGATAACACTTTTTGCTATTCCCGATCAATTACGCAATGAAACATAGGATAATTTTTTCATGTGTCATTGTATTATTGGTCAGGGATAGCAAAATAGTGCTATCCCCATTACAAGTGAGTTTTTTTGGTTATAATTTTGCAAAGTTAGGTATGTCCTCTTTTTAATGATTGCATTGGGCTTGCCAACAAGGTCTAGCCAAACGGAAGATAGCGTTGGCTTGCAGATTAATGGTTTTAGATTCGAACCCATATGATATATTGATAGTGTGTGTGTGAAAACCCCCTTCACCTCATATCACTTACATAAAATAAAAAAATTGCATTGGGCCTTGGCCCAAAAAATTGTGGCTTAGCTTTTGCTGGTTTTGGGCCCTCAAATGAACCTAAATCATGTGGTTTTGCTTTTGCTGATTTGGGCCTTGGGCCCACAAATGTACCTGAAAGAAAAT
Organism: Prunus avium; assembly: GCF_965620075.1. Taxonomy (NCBI): domain Eukaryota; kingdom Viridiplantae; phylum Streptophyta; class Magnoliopsida; order Rosales; family Rosaceae; genus Prunus; species Prunus avium. Next base: position 4,474,675 of record NC_142291.1, read on the forward strand.
ACTGGGCTTTTACGGAATTAAAATAAAGTTCAGGGCATTTTACGTGAAAGGGGTTATTATTTAAACGCCAACAGACCTACTAGGGTTTATTCGCGATACTGAGTGGGTGCATTTCGCCGCAGTTAGAAGCTCAGGTTCTCTCTCTCTCTCTGCCTCCCTCTCCTTCTCTCTCACACACTAGGTTGAGTGCTGGTTTGTTTATCTGCTGAGAAAATGGGATTTCTTGTGTCTGCGATTTTTACATGAAACTTTGTTTTGGTCTTGAAAAGAGAAAACACTGTTGGTTTCTTGTGCTCATATTCTAGTGTTTTTCCGCTTATCTGTTTGTATCTCGTTTCGTTGGTGAATTTTGGTAGAATATATTTTCATTTTTATTTAAACATCTTGTTTCCGAATTGATTTGAATATGTGGAGCTTGTTTATTGTTATGATTTCTTCGGAAAAATGTTATAGTTTTGGTAGATAGTGATTTCGGTTGAAGCATATATGTATAGATCATTTTGTCTCCTTTAAGATTAAGTGTTAAATCTTGGGTTTTATGTGGACTTATTTTTTTTTTTTGATTTTTGAATGAAGGAGGAAAATGTCTCACAGGAAGTTTGAGCACCCCAGGCATGGATCCCTTGGGTTTCTTCCAAGGAAGCGAGCTGCACGTCACAGAGGCAAAGGTATATAAACTGATTTGGTTTTTGGTTTTAAATGGAGAGGTTCATAAAATATTTATTAACCGCATGGTAATGGTTTATATGTTAAGAAGCAGATTCAGCATTTCTACTAAAATTTATTTTAAATCAGCATTTTTACATTCAAGCAGGATGGATATTTTGTTTCCATTAGTCAGGGTTTTTGTATTTGTTCCTTGTTATCTGGTATTCTAACTGTTGTCAATGTTGTTGATATGCAGTGAAGGCTTTCCCTAAGGATGACCCATCCAAACCCTGCAAGTTGACTGCTTTTCTTGGTTACAAGGCTGGCATGACTCACATTGTCAGAGATGTCGAGAAACCCGGATCAAGTATGCTACATTCTAATCAATTTCTCTTGAAGATTCATATTTTATTGATGGTTTATTAGTGTATTGTGTAATTCCTGAAGATAACATGCATATTTGTATTATATTTGACTGACATGTACACTCAATCCAATCACAAAATGGGTGGTGACAGCACAGTACAAATAACTTATTTACTTTATGTTGTGTGTTGTTATTTCCTTTACCTAGTTATTTAATTTAAAATTTGTATCTTAAGATTTAATCTTATAGAAATATGTATATTATGATGTCTTTCTTACTAAGCTTTTAATGTCTTTAGAGCTTCACAAGAAGGAGACATGCGAGGCTGTAACTATTATTGAGGCTCCTCCAATGGTTGTTGTTGGAGTTGTGGGTTATGTGAAGACACCACGTGGCCTTCGCTCTTTGAACACTGTGTGGGCTCAGCATCTTAGTGAGGAGGTGAAGAGGAGGTTCTACAAGAACTGGTGCAAGTCCAAGAAGAAGGCTTTTGCAAAATACTCCAAGAACTACGAAAGTGAAGAGGGAAAGAAGAGCATTGAATCACAGTTTGAGAAACTGATCAAATATGCTACTGTCATTCGTGTTTTGGCTCACACTCAGGTGTTGATTACAGTTTATATATTGAATTGATATGCATGTTTGGCCTTGATGTTTGGTTTTTTCTGTTTTCTATTCCCAACTTTCGAAAACATTATGCCAGTATAAACTTTTTTTTTGTAGGTAGAAACTGTCTTTGAAATATGTGTTTCTGTTCTATGTTGGTTTTTCTGTTTTCAAGTAGATAGAGTTGATTGTTTGGAGTCCAATGTGTCCTCACATGACTTTTCTCTCTTGTTTCTAAGTGGAACCCAATATCTGCAAACTTATTGCTGTAGTAGTATGATGCATAAAATGCTCTCCTTCTAGTGCAACATGCATTAAAGTATGTAATAATATGCCCCGTGAGATATCCTGATTGATGTTGCACATGTTCGTTAACTAACTTGTTTTGTTTAACTTGTTTATCTTGATTGTTATGTCATGCTTCTCTGGTTTCCTTACATGTGTGCTTGTATTCTACACATACAGATCAGGAAGATGAAAGGATTGAAACAAAAGAAGGCACATCTTATGGAGATCCAGGTGAATGGAGGGACTATTGCTCAGAAAGTTGAATTTGCAAAAAGCTTCTTTGAGAAGCAGATCCCTATTGATGCTGTTTTCCAGAAAGATGAGATGATTGACATCATTGGTGTCACAAAGGGTAAAGGTTATGAGGGTGTTGTTACTCGTTGGGGTGTAACTCGTCTTCCCCGTAAGACTCACAGGGGTCTGAGGAAGGTTGCTTGTATTGGTGCTTGGCATCCTGCTAGAGTCTCATTTACTGTTGCCAGGGCTGGTCAGAATGGATATCACCACCGGACTGAGATGAACAAGAAGATTTATAAGCTTGGGAAGGCTGGGCAGGAGTCACACACTGCTGTCACTGAGTTTGACAGGTTCGTAAACTCTATTAATTTGGGTAATTTTAGTAGTGTCTGGTATTGCATTTTGGTATGCTAGCAAGGGTTCTCAGAAATTTTTTGTTGGGTTCTTGGATTTGGTTTTATTGGACGCCTGCTTTTGATTATGTTTTTTTTGTTGAAAGATTCTGATGTGGATGATGTTTCAGGACGGAGAAAGACATTACTCCCATTGGTGGCTTCCCTCACTACGGTGTGGTGAAGGATGATTACATTCTGATTAAGGGATGCTGCGTTGGACCCAAGAAGAGGGTTGTTACTCTTCGCCAGTCCCTGCTCAAGCAGACCTCTCGTCTTGCTCTTGAGGATATTAAACTCAAGTTCATCGATACCTCTTCAAAATTCGGGCACGGTCGTTTCCAGACAACACAGGAGAAACAGAAGTACTATGGTCGCCTCAAGGCATAAGTATGAGAGCAACTGCCCAAGAGTTTTCAGCTATCAAATTATTAGTCAACTTTTTAGTTTCTATGCCAGTGACATTCTGTTGCGACAGTTTCGTTTTTTATTGTTATGCATTTTGGTTTGAAGTGCTGAGGATGTTAAACGATATGAATTCAATTTTGTTTTGTTGGAGGTATTTGAATATTTGAATGGTTATTTCTCCAGGACTACTTTGAATATTTTTTCTGAAACTATTTTAAATTTTCTCCATTCACGGTTCCATTTTTGGTAGGATGAGAATCCATGAGAAGAGAAAAACCTTGACTGAAAGAACGTAGTGTGGAAACTTAATTAAAGTAATTTCATCTGATTATCCCATTTACCATTTTCTGCATGTGTTTATTTGCCTCGTCAGTCCTAATTTAAAATCAATCACTAATTTCTATTTAGGCGTTTCTCAGTATTCATGAACTCAAGAAAAAAACCCATTCTTCTTGATATATCGTTCGGATTATCTGAAAAGATTGGTTTCATTTCCGGGATTCAATCAACAGGGGAGTGGAAAATGGAACAACATATTATAAATTTCTTCTATTAAACAAAATGAATAAAAAAACATAAGGAATATCAATAGCTCCTGCGGCATCATCAATAGCTCCAAACACAAATATTTAATTGAATGTTCTTCAAAAGCAAAGCGCCCCTCCCCCTCACTCTTTGGTGTTGGTGGAGGCACATTGAAGCCGGAATTGAGGTCTCTGTCGCATACCAGCATCGGCCTAATCGGAACGATGGACGAATCGAACACCTTACTATGACAAACAGGGCACTCCATTTGAGAGGTGAAGAAGAAGTGCAACCATTTGTCCAAACAATCCCCGCAAAATAGATGACCACATGCTGTGAGTGAGAGCCATGTGCCATACTCACTTGTATGCATACCTGAAGTTTAATACTCATTATTATTTTTCCTTTTTGTGGTTCTTGTCATCATTGTAATTGATTTGTTGGTTTAGTGAGGAAGTAGCCCACTAAAACTTATTGACTTGGTTTCTGCAGGGCATCTGTGGTGGCATTTACAGATGATGCGGTTCTACCTTTAAGCATGTTTGTTTGCAAGAATTTTATAAGGTTCTTGGATGATGACCTATCTCTTAATCGTGGAATCAAATTAGTTAGTTTGATCCAACGGTTACAAAAGAAGATCTCATCTAAGGGCATAAGGCCCTCACTATAAAATGACTCGTTTGTTAGCACGTTTGTAAGATCTCATCTAAGGGCATAAGGCCCTCACTATAAAATGACTCGTTTGTTAGCACGTTTGTAAGATCTCATCTAAGGGCATAAGGCCCTCACTATAAAATGACTCGTTTGTTAGCACCAATCGTGTCTTGAACTAAACAAAGGCTTATTTAGCAACTGAACTAGCAGGGTTAGAAGCTCACTTAGTGGGCTTAACTAACAGCAGCCCAAATTTACACACACGGAAGCGAGCCCAAACACGCGAGCTCGCGAGCTCTTCGTCCCGCCTTCAACAGCGAACCAAATCTTCGATTGTAGTCAAATCTTTGTTCGTCTTCAAAGCTTTGTCTTCGCTGTCGACAAGCAGGCAAGACGTTTTTGAAATTGTGTTTTTGACCTGGACGGTGAACTATCAATTGACCTAGTGCTTACCCAGTACCAATTGATTGTTAACTAGCATTTCTTTCTTGGGAATTTGGACTCTGATCACTCCAATCTCAAATGGGGTTCGTCTGTTTTGTGCATTTGGGGTCACTTTTCCGATTGGGTTTGGGTTTGGGTTTTGTTCTGGTTTACCAGTACTTATCTAACCTGGCAAAGCTACCAAACAAGCAATCTACTCCTTTTTCAAGCTGATAAAATGACTATAGTGAAATTTGTGATTCACTATTCAATTCATATTCATCTAATGCTTTGAAATTCAAAGTACTTTTGGAATTAAGATTCCACACTAGTGAAAAATTTACATGTTCTCACTTTAAGATTAGTGGAAAACCATGTTTAAAACGCAAGTTAAAATAGTAACAATCGGTTTTATCAAACAAGAAGAAGAAGTATATATGTTAATTCCATGGATTTTTTCACATACGATACTCATTGCAAAATGATAGGTGAAACCTTAAAAAGGCCAGTTGCAATAATTTTCCCTATCTGTTCAACAGGGAAATCTTATTTCCAGCTTAGAGAAATGCATGAAGTCCAGCCCCAATATCCCTGTCGTGCTCTAACGATGATAATATGACCTCTGAAAATAACATTTCTCTTTGACATGTATGTGTTATATGGCTGTAATAACCTCAAAATTGGGATTTTGTTGTTATTAATATTTCGAAAAATCATATGAGGTGGATAATAATATTGGATGTTTTATGAATTTGGTTTGATGTGAAAATATTGGAATTAAGTGACTTAATCTCAAATTGGGACAAAAATACCCTTACAATTAAGTTTGTGATTTTTGAATTGGAAAATCGAGCTTGATCTCACAAACGCGTAGGCGCAAACGGTTCGTGAATCCGAGTTGAAACAAAGAAGTTATGCTCGTTTGAAGTTTCAGGGACTTAAGTGCAAACAGAGACTTTGTCTATAAATTACAGATGGACACTGTTGGGATTTCAGAATTTGCAATTTTGCCCGGAGGTTTGAGAGCTCGTCGGAGAGGCGATTTCTGGCGGCTTCTACGGCGGTGTACGGTGGTGGTGATCGACACCACCAATCCAGGTCGAAAGCCTGCTATCTCGTAAGCATAACCCAAGAAGAATCAGAGCCACCGGAGGTTCAGTGAAGGCACGGGGAGGCCGTGAAGTTGGTTCGTCACTAGTGAAGTCAACGACTTCAACCGGCGGTTTGAGCCACTTACACTTCGAATCGGACCTTGAGGTAAGAATTAAAGTTGTTCTACTCAGTATTACGAACATTTTGGCGTAGATCTTGAACGGCGATTCTAGGGTTGGTCTGTCGCCGGAATAGTACCCGAACCACAACCGGCGGTGGCGGCGCGTGGCAGCGCACGGTGGGGATTCTGAGTTAGGGGTTCAGAGACAGATTGTAGTCCTGGAGTTACTGAACATGATAGTATGTTTAAATTATTGAGATTCCGTCGTTTAGTCGACAATCGGAACCTCACAAATCTGGACCATTGATCGGAGATGATCGAACCGTTGGATCGTGTCCAATTTTAGTTATGTTGTAGCCAGTGTTGTTAGGAGTCTGTAGGTTCAGACAGATTGATGATCGGACGTTCCGATCTTAAGTTATCATGTTTCAAAGTTAAGGCGAGTGATCGCCATTCGATCGTGCGATATAAAATTATCCGACCGTTGGATTGGGCCCAAATTGTCGCAGGGTGATGTCGGGACTATTTAGAGTCCATGGGTACGATCGGATTTGGAATCTGAGTTTGTGGGCCCAAGATGGATTTTTGGGTTGTCGGTTAGACATGTGGGACCCACGGGACCCAAATAGTGACCTTTTGGACAATGGGTGTCATTGGTTATTATTCGGCGTCGACAGCATGTACGTCACAGTATTGGAGTTGGTTGGATGAGATTTGATCACTTTGGATCCCCGATTGGTCCAAAGGGCATTTTCGTCATTAGATACGAAATTTTGGATTTTGGAGTTTTGCGCTAAGTTGAGTTATGTACTTTGCTTAGGTACTGTTGAAGTTTGAGTTGCTCGTTGAGGTTTGGGATTGAGGATTCGTTAAGTTGTTGAAGACGCAACTTGGACAAGAGGTGAGTAAAACCATCCTAATCGTGAGTAAAATCATGAATTATTATATTTATTATAATGTGACCTTGGATAATGTTAATGGCTATAATTAACATGTTGTTTGTGATTTTATAAAATGTTTTAATTGATTTAAAACACCTGAACTTGTTCATCAACGGTTCATGAGGTAAGTGAAACCTATTTTGTTTTGAATTGATTCTTCTTATTGGAGATTTTGGTGTTGAACCATATAACATATGTTATGGATGTTTGGTGGAAATTCATTTGTGAATAACCACATAAATATATATAATAAATATGTATTGCTGTGATTGGTGTATTTGGCTATAAAACAATGTTTAATGTGAAACTACATTTTATATTGTTTTGGTGTTGATGGTTTTAGGTGAGAATACCTTGAATCCCTTCTGAGTTTGTCAGGTGGGCATTCTCGTGACAAATAAGGAGGGATAAATTACCCAAGGGAGCAAGACCCAAGAACAGTTAGAGCTCTAGTCTGATGCCATCTAGTACTCATGACTGGAGTGTAATCATGAGTGAACACTACTTTGGAGTTTTATAGTGTTATAGATTACTATTCATTTTTTTTTTATTTTTTCCACAAATTTTTTTACCTAAATAATTAATTTTGATCTACGTGTCAAGACTATTCATATCGAATTTTTTGGAAAGTGAAGGGTATTGATAGGTATTTATAGAAAAAAAAATTCAGAATTTTTTGGTTTTTTTTTTTTTTTTTTTAATAATTCAAAATTTTTTCATAATTTTATAGCCAAAAAAAGGCCAACCGTTGGATTGAAGGAGGAGAAGCAGATCGGAGTGCCCAGGCCAAGACACGTGTCTTCTAGCCATTGGAAACCCGCGCACTAACGTCATCCTCCCCCGCGGGTTGCAAGTCGGGCGAGACTTGCCTTCAGGCCAGCCCATCTTCGTGGGTCCCACATCCAGCCCGGGCAAAAGTGGCCCGCTGGAACTAGCTTTTTGGCTTGGCCTCCCCCAGCCCCAGGCTTGGGCTCCTCGGTGGAGTTGCTCTTAGAGGAGTTCCACCGATTTGGAATATTGCCATGGCAAATGGCCTCCTAGGCTGCAAAAACACACTCCACTAATCAAATCCAACTCTGGCAGATGGTGGGCTCCACCAAGACTGGGTAGGCCCGATGATAAGAATGGTCCAAGCTGTTGCATGAGGGCGCTAACGTCAGAGAAGGAAAAAAGTATTTTAAAAATTGAAAAAAATTCTGAAAGAATACCAATAAATTTATATAAAAAAATTATTTTATAAATGCCTATCAATTTTTTATTTATTAATCTCATACGTATAAATAAAATTAATCCAATGTAAATAGTAATTGCCCTTGAGTTGCCATGGCAATGGGATGGAAAAGCACCAAAAAAAAAAAAAAACTAGGGCAAATACTATTAACGTGAACAATAACCGTCCTTACCCTTTGCCATGGCAAATGGGTGGAAGTGCTCTTAAAGGTTCAGTGGCGGAGTTGATGATGGGGTGGATTTGGGACAGGGGTGGCGATGGGTTCTCTCACCCTCTCTCCTCCCTCAATGGCTACTTCTCTCCATTCTCTCCTCACCTTGCTCGGAATTTGCTTGGGCAGCCGCACTATCTCCAACCTTCCGTTTGGCAAGCTACTTTTCAATATTTTTTTTTTCTTTAGATAAATTGATTTATCTAGTTTTCATTTTTTGTTCTTAATTTCTGAATTTTTTTTTTTTTTTTTCAATTTAAGACTCAAACACGAGATCTCACTCTTGCCCTCACCATGGTAGAACTAGGGATCTCACTCTTGCCCTTTTCCATGGTATATTGCTCGGGTTGGCCACGATTGGGTGTCTTGAGGAATTTTTGTGGGGGGACCTGAGGAGGAGTTTTCCGGTGGGACAGAGACTGGTCATGTGATTTGTTAGAGCACTTCCACCCATTTTCCATGGCAAGGGGCAAAGTCAAATAAGGGTGGTTAGTGTTCACGTGAATAATATCTACCCTAGCAATATTTTTGTTGCTTTTCCACCCATTGCCATGGCAATTACTATTCACATGTGATTAATTTTATTTATATGTATGCGATTAATAATAATAATAATAAGAAGAATAATTGCTAGATATGTATAAAAAAAATATTCTGAATTTTTTTGGTAATTTTTCAGAATTTTTTTCGACTTTTAAAATTTTTTTTCTTTGCTGACATCAATGTGATGTCACATCCCTCAGGTAACAGCTCGACTTGTTCTTGCCTTCAAGCCTGCCAGGGCTTGGTGTAGCCCATGCCTTGCCGAGGCTATTTTGTACCGGTAGAGATCCATTTCTCTGCAGGGCCTGCCGTTGGAACTGCCCTTAACGGGGTTAGGGATGATTGACTTAAAACCAGCCAAAAGGCTTGGGTTAAAAGAGAAGAAAGCATTGTCCTATAAAAAAGAGGGTTTACATAGCTTTATAAAATTAAAAAAAAAATTTAAAAGGTTTACATATTAGAAAAACTAAAATACCTATGAAAATGGATGAAAAATTGGATAGTGTTAAAGTCAGATGACAAATCATGAATTTTGAAAAATTAAGGTGATATTTCTCTTATATGATTATTTAAAGTGACAAATTGAAACTGATGTATAATTTCAAGTGACATTTCTACAAAATTCCACAAACAAAACGAAGAGAATTACCACTAGACTAAGTAGCTAGTTGGGTTGTTGGCGTGTGTCACTTATTCTAACACATTTTCTTTTGGCCATTTATTTAGCCTAGAATTGGTTATATGACTTATAAGGAAGCTATTATCTCAGCTACAGACGGATGTAGCAACACAATTTGACTGACCTCCACACCAAACTCGAGATAGATTCGAGACTTGTTTTCTAACATATAACACTCAGGCACGTACTCAATGATCTGGTGCCAACAAAATCAACCAGGCGCAAGACTGCAAACCCTATACCCTAAAGGTCGGTGACCTAAAACTTATGCATGACTTTTTCCTGAAGCAAAACAGATTGAAGAGCTTATTTATAAAAAGAAAAGAATGAATGTACTGCTCTATTATTTTCTAAAAGAGAAAGGTATACAACTTTCAAGTTTTGGTCAGATATAAACGAGAACAATCCTTATCCTACCTTCGAACTACAAAAACATGGCTGCCACACACATTGAGCGGGCAGCTCACTAGCTAGTATCCCTCCCTAGAAAAGGATCTTAAACTTCACTACTGAAGAACCCCAACCCCCATTTTGCCCCTAAAATAGACATAATTAGCAGAGCAGGCATCCAAAACTTTCTGCAACCTAATGCAGGTTCGGTACCTCCTCCTGAGGTCAGGCAGCAGCCTGTGTAGGAGTAGGAGGTCCATCAACTCGGAAACCCTGACCACGCCCACGACCTCTTGCCCTGCCTCGGCCACGCCCTCGTCCTGCAAGAACCAAGATAGAAACCATAAAATGGTTATATTACATTCATATATTAAGAATGAAAGACAAATTTCGCAGATAGCCCAAGAAAATTATCAAACACATCAGCACCGAAGGAAACTCAATGCTAGCAACAAAAATGAAAGCGGATTCCACCTTTCTTCATTCTAATAAAAGATTTGTTATTTGTATAACAATTTGCAACATTCAAAGTCAATTTTGTTATTTGTTCGGGAACTAACCAAAATATTTCAAAAGTGCCGTCGACAATGTAAATTATTCATCCCAACATACACGTCCCATGGAAGCTTTAGTTTACATGATTTGACTATTTAAATTTAAAAATCCATATCTTAAGAATAGGATTCATAATACAACAGGGAAGATTATAATCATAGATATACATTTCTCCATTATATTATTTTCCGAAATATTTAAACACAATAGATTTAATGATGTGAAAGCTTACCACGACCTTGTGTAGGAGGTGCCCCACCTCCATAATCATTATAAGCATTATAACCACCTGATTCCAGCTGCATACTTCCCCCACCATATCCTCGTCCACGTCCACGATAACCACGGATTCTTCCACGACCTCGACCCCTGCCACCATAGCCGCGCCCACCATCAAAGCCACCATAGCCGCGCCCACCATCAAAGCCGCCATCACCATTGTATTCCACTACTCCATTGCTAACATTCCCTGTACAAAAGAGATACATGAACTATTACTGCTTTTTACATCAGCTGGTATAATGTAAAGACATATATGTGAAGGAAAAACAACACCAAATGCAAATATACTGAATAAAAAAAGATAAACAGCCCGCTACTGAAAATCAAGGTATTAAATAACAAAATTGATAGAAAAATGAGAGTTTAAAAACAGAAATATAGACAAAAAGTAACGATATAGGTAAAAATTTGAGAGAAAGGACATAAATTTTGAGAAAATATGGAATTTTAAATGAAATTTGAGAAATTATCTACTATTTTGACCAAACATAACGAATCACACAAGCAACTCAATACTGCATAGAATTCCTAGGTTTTCAAAGTTTTCACTCTCTTATCATCTCTATGCGTAGATATGGTTTATTTTGAGGACTGGATAACCATATGAACTTGGGATTGGTGGCGCCTGTTCCTGCCAGAAGTTAGAGTAAATGATTTTAAAAAGATTTCCAAAGAACAAAGAAAAGAAGAAGAGGACCAATCAAAGGTTCAACCCTTACTTCCCAATTGATGCAAACCCTCCCCTTGATGGAAGTCTAAAATGCTTTAGCAAATTGACAACTGATCTAAAAGCTCTATTTGATCTAATAGACTCAGTTTAAATATTCTAAACAATAAAATTAAAAATAATAGAAAAACAGCTGGAGATGCAGTCACATCATCCATCATAAGCAAGTTAATTTCACCAATACGCAGACAACTTCACCCACTCACCCAAAACACTTACCTATGTCTACATCTGAGAAACCGTGACATGGACTTCACCAATTTATTCACCAAAACCTCCCTGACACTATACCCTTATCTCCCTCACTATTGGTGTGTTACACAAAATCTCTCTCTTTCTTACAGATGTATTTGTATTTCTTACAAATTGTTTTCTGCAATCAACAAACTCCTAACTTAGTCTTAGTTTTAAAAAATATATATATGCTATAATCTCCTAACTTAGCGTTGTTAGTTTTTATTTTTATTTACTTTTACCAACAGTATAAGTTTAAAACTAAGTAACATATATTAATGAATTATTGAGCACTTTTTTAATAGGAAAGAATGACTTCTATTAAATCAAAGAAATACAAAGATAAACGTCCTTCAGCAGATCAGCAGTGCACTAACTCAACTATACAATCTGGAAAGTAATCTCTCAAAAACAAAGTTATCAAAGCTAAACTGAAACCACAACAACAAACACTCAACAACGGCTCCCCAACCAGAATCAATAAGAAAAGAACCAAGCCCATAATTAGGTCCAAAAACGCACTCCAATCCCATAGTTCAAGTGCATCCTTTTTTCCCCTATCTTTCTAGCATTTCTGTCCAACCAAATCACCCAGACAAATCAAAAAAGTTTCAAAAGAACTTTTGCCTTAGATACATCCCCACACAGTGTTTCTCCACTAATATGTTGTTTGCATGATTAAGAAACTTGCAGGCCCAATGCAAATTAATGTTTCTTCTTGTATTTGTACGGATGATTAAGCAAATTCCTGAATGATTGCATACTTGTACGCATTGATTGGTGAGGTATTTATTGTATATGATAATTTGTGTACTAATTGGTGTGTAGTAAGTGATAAACTAAATAACTACTGTGATATGTGTATGATTAAGTACTTGAATAAAGTAATTGGAGAGGTATTACATATACTACATAATTTTATAACTAATTAGGGTGCAGTTATGAAAAATATTAAGGACAATGTATGATATCTAGCAGAGGAAATAGGGACATGATAATGCTTGGAGGCATGGATTTTCATTAATGGAAAAAAAAGGGCACAATATGCAAACATTGTGGCCTTGTGATTGGGACTGGTGGGGGGTGATACAGCTTTAGTACCACCTCAGAGGTTTAGAACTTCGGATCCGAGACAATATGCAGCGAAACATTTCCCCATAAGTGAAGGCATACTTATTGAAGAATAAACAGCAATAGACAAAGAAGGCACATTGCGCTTAGGATGTATACAATGATTGGGAATTCCTGATGTACCCTCCAGACAGAACATAAAAACGAGCAAGAAATTGGGAGGTACTCTGTGCTTCCAAATATTTACTAGTAAGCAAGAGAGAGAGAGCATATCCACAAGGTTTTCATACAGGGTGCAACAATTTGGGTCTAGTGGTGGTATTACGGCAGTTTTTGCACTATGTGTATAGTTATAAAGAGCCACAACCTCTTAAATTCTTAAGTGGCTCCCTCCCATCTTTGTTTTCTCCCTCCCTCTCATGTCTAAATTCCTCTTGAATCGCAACTATTTTGTTAGTATGAATTAATTTAGAATTAATACAAGAAAAAAAATAGACTGACAAGTAAAACTTAGATTGATTTGTCACAAGAAAGAGCTTGAATTTTGTGAGGTGCCCCACCCTCCCTCTTGCAAGAATAGAGAAGAGTGTCAAGTAAGAATTAGCATCATATGATCATTTAAAAAATCTGGTGGTAAGATGCGAACAGGTTAGGAGTGCAACCTGGTCACCTCTTATTAAGATAAGGAAATAAAAATTGGAAATAACACTTCATGACACCAACGAGCATTTGATTTCAACGAAGACAAAGTAGGGGAGGTTGCGCATGTGGGCTAAATGGACAAGGCCTACTCAAATATCCCCATAAACTTTATGATATTACTCCAAAGGAACACTATTTTCCTTAAGTTGGTTGATGTTTCATATATACGATCCTTGCTTAAAATTAACAATCCTAGTTTTCACATTACCACTAATTTGCCACCTGTCACAACAAACCATCTAGGTTCTTTTGTTCCTTTTAAGGAAACTATCAGGCCCAACAACATTAGTCTTTTTCTCTGTACCCATACTACTTTGGATATTCAATATGAAATACTTCCAGGTTATCTCTAATAATGAATTGAACATGCTACTTCCCAAATTTCTATATATAATTTTTTTCCGCTTTAATTCATTTCACTCCACTCAGATTTTCTTCACTCACATGTTATTAGGTCTTCAGTGCATACAACCATCTAAAATAAATTTCTCTAATCACACTCTATGAAACTACCTGTAGTTGTACCAATTCAAGGAAAATCCATCTTTCATCTAGCTGCTTAAGGAGGTTTGAGTACTCAAACCAATAATTCACAATGCTCGAAGTGCATAACCATGAACAAATAAAAAATAAAAATCACTTTGGAGAAAATTTGTGTATTACCTCTACCTCTACCCCTTCCTCGACCGCGTCCTCTACCTCGCATACTAGGAGAGCCCTCTATTCACAAAATAAAACAAATAATTATTCATTTTTGTACAAAAAATAAAATTATTATTAAATGCTTAGAGCAGGATTAAATTCAAATCAGTGATCATAAGTTGTGGTTACCTCCTTCATAACCATATTCAGTCCATGGTTTCACTTGATCTGCTGGAATCGGTGCCTGATATCTGCATCATATTAAAAGTAAACCAATGTAAATCATCAAACATATAGAACAATAATACAAACTCTTGTCTGAACTTTTGTTTCATGTCAGCAAAGAATGTGACTTTGAAGATGGTAATCATATAACATAGCAGAAACTCCGTGTGCATCAGATTTTATGATCTAAAGATGATAATGGAAGCACAAAACACGGCCTGATATTGCTAGAAGCAGAGAGAGAGAGAGAGAGAGAGATGAGTATCTGTAAACCCATGCTCATTACTGTTAAAAAAAACAAAAACAAAAATCAGCAATCAGCTTGGTTAAAAATCCAGTTCTACATACCCTGTAGAGGATCCATCCAATTCCTTCTTGGACAAAGTAATTGTAATCACTGATACATGGCGAGTAGTTTCTACACTGCATCAGTAGAATTTTATTAGCCAAACATAACACTCAATATGACAGAATGCATGAGAAATTATCATTGAGAAAGGATCATATTATGGTTCTCACGGATCAAGGCCTTCTTCCAGCGGCTCATACAAGTCAGTTATATCAGTAGAGCCAATATATGTGTTTTGATGAAGGTCAGCAATCCTTCGCTGAAGAGAAAACAATTTTGTAATGAGCAACATAACATGTACAGAAAGGCACAAAATTGTTGAGTCGCTGATTTAAAGAACCTTAATAAGTTCAGCAATCATCACAGTCTTGTTGATAGCTCTGCCCATGGCTTTGAGAGCAATTTCATCAGATCCTTTCTCCTGTAAACAAAAAATAATAATGACACAACAGTGAAAACATAACAAATGGTATATAATAAAGTTAGTAAAACATAGAGGCCCAATAACTTTTCTGTTTTTTTTTTTCCCGAAAATAACAAATGATCAAAAAAATTCTTTCCTTTTGCCACAGTTTAAACCGACACAAATTATCCAAGAGGCAGACAACTAAAGATGCCTTTCTCAAAATTATTTAAACCAACATTAAAAAAGGAAAAGAAAAAAAAAAAAAAAACCCTTCACGTAAACAGGAATAACAATGCGATATTATATATATATATAAGCAAACACATCTCTTAAAAAATGGGCTTCTCCCACAATGGTTCTTTTTTCTCATCAACAATGTACATTGGTACAAGAAAAACTGACTAAATTAACAAATCAATCATAATACAAATCATCATTTACAATGCACTAGGGTCTTAAACATGAAAAACCGTTGAGAAATGACCCCAAAATGCACGTACAACAACAAAAACAACAGCAACAACAGAGAGAGAGAGAGAGAGAGAGAGAGAGAGAGAGAGAGAGAGAGAGAGAGAGAGAGAGAGAGAGAGAGAAAAGGACCTGAAGCAGAGTGGTGGCGTAGGTAATGTAGTTCCTGATCCTGCCCTGAGTGGTAATGCGAATCTCATTCTCGTTAATTGGCGTTTCCTCCCGAGGTTTCTCTATCCTCTGATACCGATCCATTTTTCTGTCTACGTATTTCCTCACACAACAGAGAGAGAGAACTGAAATTCAAATTCAAAACCTAAAAGAAGTCAGAAGAAAACAACGCCGGCATTATACGACAGATATCTGAATGAAGAACAACAACCAGAATTAGGGTTAGGGCTTGGGATTGGGATTAGGATTGGGGTTGGGGTTGGGGTTGGGATAATGGTGGCAGTACCGTTTGAGAGTTGTTTCAGTCAAAAAGTGAAAGCTGAATACCCGCTCAATCAGAGAGTGACAGAACAGAAGGAACCCTAAGCTTTGTTTCTCCTTTTGAAGTTTAATGACCAAAACACCCCTGAGCTTTAGATAACTCCAACTTTCTGTCCCATTTTTTTTAATAATGCTATTTCCACCCCGTCATATTTTCCTACATACCTTATCTTCAAAATTTTAAATATAAATTTACCCCTTTGTAAAATAACTTCTAAAGACTTAGAAAAAACCCTTCAACTCACGTAATCCACCTATTATATCGTTTGACAAAAAGAAAAGAAAAAAGTAAAGATCAAGTAAGAGGGGTGAACACAAGATGAAGAAAGGAAAGATGCCAAAAGTGCACGTAATGCAACAAGCTGCATACCACCCTCAATATTAGCGGTTCATTCAGTTGGTAAATGTTTTTGTTCTCACCAGCCCATGCCCCTTTAAGAGAATTAGTAGTTATGTTTATAAGAAGAAGATCAACATCTCATCGCCATCCTTCAAATTTCAATGCACCACCTTATGAAAAAGAAATATAATATCCATGTTACTCATTAGTAATGCTTTGGTGTCAGAAAAAGTACGTTAAATTCTACCTACATAAAGAGTATATTGGCAACAAGTGAACTTTTGAGGGCATGTTTGGTACCCCTCACTATATTGGATTGGGTTAAATAACACTTAAAAATTCATGTTTGGTAAGAGGGGACTAACTTAAATGAAATTAAATAGTCTAACAGTAAAAAATTTGCCTCACTTGCTCGTTCAATATAACGAGCTTGAAACATGGTTCGCAAAATAGCGAGCTTGCTAAATAGAGCAGGCGAGTCCGATGATAACCAACTTCTTCTTCTTATTCACCTAGAACTGTCACCACCATATCCCCAGCCAAACCATCAAAATCACCACAGATAGTCGTCAAACCCAGTCACTCAAACCATCTACCACCAATTCAAACCCACCCACTCGAATCAACCACCACCAATTCAAATCTAGTGGAACCAAAACCAAATTCAACCCAAATTCAACCACCACTGTCAAACCCAATTGAACCCTCTGAAAAATCATCAACCATCAACCATGGCTCAATGAAATCAGATGGAGATTTGTGACTTCAAAGGAGATGAAAATCTGTTACTTCAAAGGGGAATAAGAGAGAGAAAATGATGAGGAGGCAGAGAAAGGTTGGGAGGGGGAGACAGAAAAGGAGAGAGAAGGAGAAGGATATCATTGTATCAATATTGGAGAAAAAAAGAGAGAACCATAGAGTGAGATCGGGAGGAAGAAAGAGAAAAGAAAGGGGGCCTAGGAAGGAAGAAGAAAAAGAAAAAGGGGAAAAAAAGGAAGAAAAAAGAAGAAAGACATGAGATAAAGATAGTTTTAGCTTTTAAAATATTATAATTTTTTTATTTAATAAATTATACATTTTTCGTTGGTTTCTTTGCATCATTTACTTAGTTTTAGGTCAAAATCTCTAATGAATTTTAAATATTTAAATAATTATTTTAATGGTAGAATTGTGTGTAGTGAACTGAACCTCTAATTTTTGAGTCATGTAGATGACTTTGGTATATATGAAGAATTTCTAACTTTTGCATATATGAAATGTACATGTCAATTTGGTTTGGAGGAAAAGAAATGTATATGTCAATTTGGTAATTCCAATAACAAAAAAACTTACATTTAATTATTTAAAAATTATTATTTTTAAATATAAAATAATTATTTTTTAGTCCGACACAGCACCAAACATAGGTCTTCACTATTTTTACAATCCAGCTTTGTAGTCCGATGCAACACCAAACGTAGGTCAGGACTTAATCCAGCTTAGGCCAATCCGAGCTAATCTGAGAGAGTCCCAGGATTTAGTCCAGTCCATGTCAGTCCACCGTACCAAACGACCCTGAAAGGCCATACTCTTGTTCTATTAGGACACATGAAAGACAAAACTTGACTACTTAGAGCATCTTCAAAGGGATAGGCAAACGAAGTAGGCAAAAGTGTATTATATAGACTAGGCATGGGCACGAGATGGTAAGGTATTGACCACATCTCGCTTCTGGTATCAGAATTTTCAAACAACACGGTACGGTATGGGTACGGGATTGGTGTTTTTGTTTTTTGGTACCGAATCATACCGGAGCCGATCGGTTTCGATATAACACGGTACCATTTCGGTACCACTATTGCTGAATGGAATTTTCATAGCCAAGATTTTCAAACTTAAAAAGAGAAAGATGCACAAAGACAAAAAAAAAACAGAGATGAAAAAGAGGAAAAAAAAAACTGAGATTTGAAAAGAGAAAAAAAACTGAGATGAAAGAGAGGAAAAAAGAAACAGAGATAGAAAAAAGAGAGGAGAGAAAAAAAAAAGATAGTAATGGAGAGAAAGAAAGTGACGGGGAGGGAAAGAAGAAAGAGAAGAGAGAGAGAGAGAGAGAGAGAGAGAGAGAGAGAGAGAGAGAGAAGAAGAAGAAGAAGAAGAAGAAGAAAGAAAGGGAGAGAGAGAGTGTTTGTAGAGAAGAGAGGAAGAAGAAGTAGATAGGAAAAAAAATTAAAAAAGGGCGAAGATATATGGGGATGGAGTGGGGAGGGCGCCTGGGAAGAAAGAACAGAGGAAGAGAGGAAGAAGAGATGAAGAAGAAAGGAAAAATAATAAAGAAAGATATAAATAGAGAGAGAGAGAGAGAGAGAGAGAGAGAGAGAGAGAGAGAGAGAGAGAGAGAGAGAGAGAGAGAGAGAGGAGAGAAAAAATAATATTAAAAAGGGGAGGGGAGATATTAAATAATCGGAAAGAAAGAGAGAGAAAATGAAAAAGAATAAAGAAATAGAGAAGATTGACACTATTCGGTACGGTATGACACCAAACGGTACAAGAAATATGAAACCGGTGTCGTGTCAAACAAAAACGGTATGATATGGTATCATACCGTTTACACTACAACATTGAACAACACAATATGAGATTGGCAAGGTTTGACAGGACTGTCCCCGAATTCCTCGGAATCCAAGACGAATCCTGTGATATTTCCAACATCATACCAATGCCGGGCACACTTACTAAAAAGGGACGAGACTTTCTGCCGAAATTTCGGCAAAGTCTCCCTTGAAAAATGAATATTTCCCAAAATTTTCAACTTGTTAAAAACACATTTATAAATCTCATCTGGCAGCATGCACAAAATAATAACATGCAATTTACATAATAGGCCTTCGGCCTTACAATCAACCATAACACGGGCAATAACATAGCATATATAACAGAATTCAGTTTACAACGAAACGAAGTTCGGCATAAATAAAAATAGATGAAATTTTTCCCTACACAAGCTCGGGCTCGGAGTTCACGACTTGATACGACCACTCGATTCAAGACTATATATTGTCGGGGGCGCAAAACAGAAAACGTGTGCAAAAACAAAGTTTGTTATCTTTGAAAACAACATATAATAACCCTACCGTTTAGAAAACGATGTAGAAAGCAATATGCATTCAAACCGATGTAGCCATATATGTATATATAGTTAGGGCAAAACCATAGTGAAATCCGTAATCTCATAATAGTATACCATCACCAATCCCATTCCAAAACCTTTCCCAACTAATCTCTCGAAACGCGTGCCTATTGGCACAACAAGTGAGGAAGTATCCTCACCAACAAATAAGAATAATGAAAGGATAGGTATATATATATATACTAAACTTGTACTGGGGAAACAATCCAACTAGGGGATTGTTTGACTAGTCCACATGGAAGAATCCTCAATTGACCATGTGGCTAGGGAACGAGCCGTCCAACTGGGGATTGGGCTCACTAGCATGTACAGTAGAATCCTCAATACTCGTATGCTTGTGACAAGTCCTACGAGCGCAGACTAACCCCGCTAAGGGGCTACAAAACACCCCGTCAAGGGTGCCCGAGTTCCAACATATCTAAGTATCCGAAGAGTTTCCATATATCCAATTCATAACTTCCAAATCCCGAGAGGTACATAGGGTAGTGCTAATAGCACTCAAAACTGACTAAAACCACAACCCAATCCACATTTCATAAACTCTTTCTAACAACCCCATATACCCAACACATATCCAAGAATAAATATTCATTCCAAAATAATCACAATCCGCAATTATTCTAATATACTTCATTTACTTTCATAAAAATATTGCATTCAGCATTTAAATAACTAATAACTCAATAATCAAGAAATCATTATGCATATTTTTCCCATCCTTGTAAATAATGATTATAGTTTAAAAACAAAGTCCACTAACAGATAGTCCCACGCTGCTTGATCCTGAGAGGGTCCCGCCTGCTGCGTACGCTAGGTCAGAGTACCTATTTAAAGACACGAGAACTAGATTAAAATAAAGCGCTTCGAATGAGAACTTTAAGATAAATTCCTAATTTTTCCGGGATTTAAGTGTGTGTACGACGAACGAGAAGTTCCTAAGGTCCAACTACGTGTTCTGAATGGTGGAATAACCTCGGAAGACGCTCGGTCAATCAAGAGGTCAAACATTCCAAATTTGGTCAACCGGGCTGTGGGGCCCACGACCTTCGATTTCCGATCCGAAAGTTCCTATGGGTTCAATTAGGTTTATTATACATGTCCTGAAAGTTTGGTCTGAATCGAACATTCAGATCACTAGCGATCGCACGATCGGACAGTTATCGCTTAAAGCAAACTTTGAATCATTGAATCGAAGCATCCGAGACTTCGATTCTTGATCTGCGAATTTCTACACGATCCTAGAGGTTTCTAGATCAACATATTTGAAAATGGAGTTGATCCAACAGTCCGAACATATCGAACCCGGATATATGTGTAAATCCAATCGACTGTCAAACGATAATCAAATTCAAATCCGAGCATACAGTCGTGCTCGGGACGACATGAGGATCATTTTAGGACCAAAACAAGGCCCACGCGCCTGCAGTGCGTAGGTGTCTTGAGAAATTTCGGCGATAGGAAAATTCTTGAAACACCCATCAATACCTATACCATGATTAGGACAACGAGTGGAGCAACTTTTGTTCTTGGACCATGGCCAAAAAGTGACTGGAACTTGCCGGAATTTCAAGCCTAAATTGGCCAAAACTTTAAGTTATAAATCAGGTTTCAAAACTCAAAAATTGATCCTAATCAACCCAACCATCAGCTAGAACATGTTGAGAGGATGGTAAAGCATACCTAGATCGACAAATTTGGTGGCCGGAATCGTCGAAACGAACATCAGAAAGTTTACATAAAATTCGGCCTATTTTCTGTGTTTTTCAGCGATGGTGATGGCGGGTTTCGTCCGAGGTGGGGTAGGTCGGGAAGAGGAAGGTGCGCTGGTTCTTTTGGTATCGGCCCCGTTAGATTTGGTGGTTGGCCAAAATGTGGCCGGCTGTTACAAAGGGGGGGATGTTGTCGCACGAAGAGGAAAATATCAGGGGAGAGAGAGAGAGAGAGAGAGAGAGAGAGAGAAATCTGATTTTTAAAAACCAACTTCAAAATATTTACAATTGTGCCACTGCACTTCTGTTAATCGTAACTTCTTCGTTACAACTCCGATTTGAGCCCACTACGTGTCTACAAACTCGTATCGAAGCGATCTACGTCATGGTACCATTCAATTCCCCAAAATCCTACCAGATTAAAAAGTGACCAAAATAACCCTATCCCCGAGGGCAAAATTGTAATCTCATAATTAAATAATTTAAATGGACAATAAAAATAGGGTCGGGGTTTCACACGGTTTGGCACGGTTTCGGTTTGGTTTCAGTTTTCTAGTTTTGATGTCCAGCCCTAATATAGACTGATGTGGCATGTTGCCTATTCAATTGCCTTTTGGAAAAAAAACTACTTACTCCAATGGACTAGGCAAATAAACTAGGCAATACAATATTATATTATTTATTTTAATCTTTTACATTTACCTCATTTTGCCCACCACAAAAAAGCAAAAGAAAATTGTATTTTATAATAATCAAAATATGTGGGGCCCAATATACCTCTTCACTTTGAAGTAGGCAATATTGCCTTGTGAGCATCTCCAAGGGAGTATGCAAATGAAATAGGCAAAATTGTACTATAACAACGTAGTTGGCATATTGCCTACCCATTTGCCTCATGAAAAAAGTTGGTCACTCCAAGGGACTAGCTAGGCAATGCAAGTCTACAAACCATTATTATATTATTTTTATCTTTTACACTTACAATTATATTTTATAGAAAGTGGATGAGAGAGAGGAGATAATATATTATTATAAAATGCAAGTGAGGGCCAATATACCTCTTCACTTTGAAGTAGGCAAAATTGCCTTGTTGGGGAGAGTATGTATATTTTGCCTACCCATTTGCCTCTTCCCCTGGAGCATGAAAATGCTGATGTGTTAAGGCAAATGAGGTTTGCCTACTCTTTTGCCTCTTCTCTTAGAGATGCTGAAGAGTAGGTATATTTTGCCTACCCATTTTCCTCTTCCGTTGAAGCATGAAAATGCTTATGGACAACGAATTTAAAATTGGGTCCGGAAAAATCAACACGGTGGATGATTATAAAGTTGCAAAGTTTCAAGTACATTTTCACCTTTATTTATGAACCAAGGCCATAATTATTACAGCATAGACCTACAATTCCCTACATCATGAATGACACTTTTACAACTAAAGGAATTCTTGAAAATTATTGAATCCCAGAGTCCAGCTCTCTCTCCATATCTCAACTACTAAGAGCATGTCCAGCATAGTTGTTATACTCTGATCCTTACCAATTTTGGTGAGAATGAGGGCAAAACGTAGCTTCAGCAGACTTGCTATCTAACTCTTCATTTTGGAGAACTCACTATTTGAGTTTGGTGACTCTCTACATTTAGAGATGATGAGAGAGAAATTGATGGTTCTCCATTTCTTCCTCTTCTCTCTCCCTAGGCCCACACCCTCTCTCACCTCTTACTTTTTGATTTTGTAATGAACTTTTAATTTTAGTTACTAAAATATTTAAATTTTAAGAAATAATAAAATATTAGAAATTAGCCAAAATAGAGAACATTGCTGGAGGCAATATTTTTAAGTAGTTTGCTATAATAGCTTTTTAGCCATTTTAGCTAAAATTTGGCTAAAATTTAGAGACTCTCCTGGAGATGCTATAAGGGCAAAGCCCAATGGTAGTGCCTAAATGGGACTCCAAAAATGGTGGATGAAGACCCATTTAAAGCTCCGATTGAATATTCCGGGCCCTAAAATTATCTTCTCCACAATGGAGAGCTTTATACTCGAGGCTCTATTTATGATGTAATTTAGTTTATGTGCTAATTTTTTTCATTGTTAACTTATTTTGTGTTAATGCATGTTTATATTATGTTAGTTATTTTTTTCTGAACATTTCAACCAAAATAAAATAAAATTTGGACTAGACTTTGAAAACAACATTTTTTTTTTTGGTTAATGTATGCTTATGTTATGTTAAATTTTTTTAATGATTATGATCATTTTTTTGTTGTTGCTAATGTATGTTTATAACTTGCCCAAAAGTGTAATGATGTTAGTGACTTTTGCGTCAGCTTTTGGCAACAGCTGGGGTTCACTCGGCTTATAAGGTGGGTGGAAATAGCATCACTCTTTTTGAACTCAATCTTTCTTTTTGGAGGCTCGGTAGTCTTTTTGAACTAACTCTAGAAGGCCATTTTCTCAATCTTACTTCTAAGTTGCTTGTGTTTGACCTTCATTCCAACCAGTTTCAAGGACGAATCACAATTCTCCAATCATTTGCATTTTACATATATGACTCCAAAAAATAATTTCAGCTTTAACATACAACTTGTCATCGGTGCTTACTCACACTAGGTTCTTCTCTCTTTCAAGTAATAAGTTTCACGGGATCATTTCGGGATCACTGTGCAATGCAACGTCTCTTTACCTAACCCTAAACCTTTGAAACCCAAGCTTGATCAGTTGTGGAATACTTTTCTTGTTGGAAGATAGGGATCAACATTTGACCCGCAACTCATGGGCTCAAGTGGGTCAGCCCAGGTCTAATCGCCCCTGCTCGCTCTAAGATTGGGTAGGGGTTGGGCCAAGGATTTGAAATCTTAGGTTGGCTCGTGGCCTAGCCCGTCTAAGCCGGGCCTGGTCCGCCGTTGATATAGTGATACACTTACTAACCTCATTTTAGACTTAATTGAAATAATGTAATATGTAGCATGAATTAATAAACTTCTTATTTTAGTTTACACATCTTATGAATTAAGTTAATTTTATAAACATTGTGTAAAATTTGGGACAAAATGTTATAAAAGACTTTGAAAAAAAGGCTCGGCCCGTTTAGGCCAATGTTCGGGGGGGCCTGAGCTCATACATTTTTTAATGTCCCAAAACTTATGGAGCCATTCCAATGCTTCAAATTATTGACCTTGCAGACAACCATTTTAGTGAGAAATACCAGAAGATTGCTTGACAACATGACTAATAATTATGGTTGATGGAGATTAAAGGTGTTAAACAAGCCATGTCGGGCTGGCCCAACTTGTTTAGTGTTGGTCCACTTAATAATCGGCCCGAGCCCGTGGCCCTAGCCCATATAGGACCTAGTTCTGCTTGTGTCGGGCCACTCAATGGGCCGATATGGGCCGACACCAAGCTCAACTTCTATATTGAATTTTTTGCAATTTTTTTTTTTAACAATTTCATTTCAATCTTTTGACAATTATGTATATACTAACAAGATTTGGTATTTTTTGGAAAAAAAAAGAAAAAAAAAAAGAAGACAATGGCTCTTTCTGAAGTACATTTAAATAGAAAAGGGCTAGACTATTGTTCGAGTTTAAAGAATTGAAACTTGAGGAACAAAATCATTATTTTATTTATAAAGAAAGCATTCATTTTAAAATCTATTATTAGAGAAAATATACTTAAATTTAAGATATAAGTATAATAAAATTATGTATTAATTTTCTTTAAAAGCAAATTTATTTTAATAAATGGGCTCTATACTGGTTGGCACGGTCCATAACGAGCTGGGGTCGAATTACCACATCTTGGTCTGCCCAAAGATATGGGTCTGACTGTGTCAGGCCTTACCTAATCAGGGCCAGACTCATACCGTTCTTGGGTCAGCCTAAGATGTTTGACACCTCTAATGGAGATGATCCAACTTTAGTGCTCAACCACGTCCCTCAATTTCAGGTAATAAGGTTCCCCAATGTTTACTATTAAGATGTGGTAGCTGTTACCAACAAAGATCTAGAAATGGAACTAGTAAAGATTCTAACTATCTACACCTCAGTTGACTTCTCGTGCAACATCTTCAATGTATCGATTCCTAAGGAAATTAGAGAGCTAAAAGCACTTTATATCCTTAACTTGTTCAGTAATACTTTCATATGTGAAATTCCATCCTCATTGAGATGTCACTCAAAACTCAATCCAGATTGTAGCCTTAAACCTCAACATATATGGCGACTTTTATCTGCTGTTTTATTGACTTCAAAATTGAGATATAAAAAAATTCCTATCAGAGTAAGTCAGATAAAAGATCAAATTCAATAGTCAGATAAAAAAATTCCTATCAAATTGCAGCCTTAAATTCAATGTTTCCAGTAGCTTCTTTTGTGGGTAATGAAGGTTATTCCTAACATTAGAAAGATCATTCCCATTATAGGCCTGAGATTGATTTCGATCTTATAAGTGTTGATGAGGATACATTGAAATGGTGGCTCCATTATGTTTAACTTAAAATGGGCGGCATCAAGGATTGGAATGGACCCGACCCAAAATATTTGAGTTCGGGCTGGCTCAGGTCGAGTCTTATGGGATTTTTTGAATTTTAGGGGTTGGCCAGGCTAGGTCAAGGTTTCAAATGTCAAGGCCGGGGCCCATCCAATGGGTTGGGTCACGGGGCGGCTCAATGTTTCAAACGAGCCAGGACACATGGCGGCCCTGGACATAACCAAATAGGTCGGGCCACGGGGCTGCCCAATGTTTCAAACCCTTGGCCTAAACCCTACCCAATCTTAGAGTGGACTGTGCAGAGTGGGCTTAAAAGAATGAGACATGTTGGGCTTCGGCCCATAAGGCCTCGGGCTAACCACTTCGGCCCATGAGCCGCGGACTAAATGGTGATCCCCAAGCTTTCCACTTATTTTATTTTGGAATTCTTGAATGGCCTATGATGGACCATAAATGAGCTTTCCTAATTTAAATTTACAAACCAAACATGAAAATGACCTTCAAATGGAATCATTCCATTCTATTCCACCCCACTCATTCCCTTAAAGCAAGAATCGCATCAACTACCCCCTCCTAGTTGATCCGATTCCTAATTTTAAGTGAGACATGTGTATTAAGTGATTCTTTATGTGTAAGTAAACGTAGGAGAAGTCGTGAATGGAAATCATTCCCTTTCTTCTTATTACCATTACTAATAAGTAAGGGTGCCATAAAAATGATTCCATTGCTAAGATTGGTAAGTTGTTGATTTTAGCTTCGTAGCTTTCGGCTTTTGGTACGGATAAAAAAGCCATGTTTTCATCACATTTACATATCAAGCACTCGATCTTTGCGGTACTGACTTGAGTTCCCCTCTTCACTCTCTCTCTCTCTCTCTCTCTCTCTCTCTCACGCAATCACTTATATTCACCTTATAAGAAAAATATTATTACTTTGCATTAAATACATTGATCTATGTGTGAGTGGAATACACATGACACAATATGAATGAGGAAGACAAAAAGAGGAAGGTAAGATTCCTCATAATTTATATAAATGGTACAATACCAATGGATTCTCACTCGCTTATTAAAATCTCATATGTTTGGATTTTCTTTACTAGAATCTACTTGATTTTTAATACGAGACTGTCACTTCAATACAGTATGATCCAAGCGCTAAAAGAAATAACACATCACTTATGCTAATTTTAAAAAAGAAAAATATTTTGACAACCAGAAGCCAACAATTTTATCTCTCTTCTTTTTATTCAGAAATTATAACCCATAAAACCTAAATTTACAAATTGAAAGCTCCAATTTATTTTTAGTCGCATGAACAACCAAAAGGTTTTTCCTTATTTTCTCATTCTAGAATTCAAAGAAACCTTTTTTTTTTTTGCAGCCCCATGATTGAACTCAGCTTGATCTTCTATGTAGGAGGATATACATACATACAAAGAATCCATGCCCGTTTCTATTTTTTTCCCTTGTCTTCTATTTGTTTTCCTTTTAATTTCAAACCCAATTAACATCTCTCTTGGACTCTCTCATATTAAAAACTAGCCTCTCAGCATGCGCTTCTGCGCCTGCGAGAGGCTTTTTTTTTTAAAATTAAAATTTATTTTAGAATTAAAAAAGATAATGGGTAGTGTGTTCCATAAAAATAGGATCCATTATCTGATATTTCTTTTAATTTTAATTTTTTTAAATACGAAAAAGTGTGAATTTACCATATTATCCTCATTTAGTTAATAATTTTAATTCTTAATGTTTGCATTAAACCAAGGGCATTTTTTGGTATTTTGAATGTTTCACCATTCTCTGCCTTTTGCTTTATATATATAGATATAGATAAAAGATACGAAATTATTATTTTTTTTTAAATTTCAAAGCAACTAACGGGAGAATCATTTTTGTGTCCTCTAATTCCAATCTTTGGGTGTAGTTTTTTTTTTTTTTTTTTTTTTAAAATTCCCAGAAGTTAGAAGTTTAAGATCTACAAAAGCCAACGAAAAAAAATGCAATTTTAATTTTCAGCTTAGAAGAAGAAAGATGTGCAATTTGATTTTGTCAAGGCCATGGGTTGAGTTTCTCTAATTGGGTTTTCTCTGTGATAAGAAGAAGGAAGAAGAAGGAGTGTTTATCTTGGCCAATTGAAGAAGGAGAAAATAATAAGTTGTTAGATTCTATTTAATAGCATTAGGCGTGGCATGGTCTGGATTGTTTAGTTTTACCCTAAAACCACAATTGAACCAATAAGAAATGAATGGCCTGATTTGGTTCAGATTTACCTAAAATTAAAATGAAAACCAA
The DNA here is from genome assembly GCF_965620075.1 of Prunus avium. Lineage (NCBI taxonomy): Eukaryota > Viridiplantae > Streptophyta > Magnoliopsida > Rosales > Rosaceae > Prunus > Prunus avium. Next base: position 4,502,582 of record NC_142291.1, read on the forward strand.
ATCAAACCAAACTAAACCATTCATTACCGGTTTTGTTCTGTCGGTTTAGGCATAAAGATAGTCATATACTTGAGCTGTTGTGGTCCCAACTAGTTCAATAAGGCCATCTCCAGCCATAGGGCTAAATGTAGTCCAGGGCTAAAAATTTAGCCCCCCAAAATATTAATTTTTTAAAGAATAGTGTAGAGCTAAATTTTTCCATCTCCAGCCATGCAGGGCTATATTTTAGGATCCTTCATATTTTATTATTTTGAGAAAAACTATGGTACAATACTCATACATTCCACAACTATATATTGTTTAATTTAATTAAACTACTATATTTGGGAGATGGCCTCATGACCCAAATTTTTTTATAATTTTTTTAAACAACACCAAACATCTAAAAACGTGAAGACATTTAAAAAAAAAAAAAAGGATGGGTTCAATGTTTCAACTCCAACGGTCATCAACAAGAATTTTTTATAATTTTTTTAAAAACAACACTTGAAAGATTTGAGGGTCTGACCACATTTATTTATTTATTTATTTATTTTTTAAAAAAGGAGTGGTGTAGGTCTGATCCAACGGTTATTTACCAACAGTTTTTTATACTTTTTTTCTCATACAGTACGAATTGCAACATTCAAGAAGGTTCAGCATGCTTTAATGGGGTTCTTGAAAAGCACATGTTTGGGTCCCACTAGAAATTTGGCCTAGCCCAAAGCTGGGCTATATGTGGCCTGGTTGGAGGGCTAAATGGCCAAATGTAGCCCTCCAAATTTGGCCAAAATTTTGTTTAGCCCATGACTGGAGATGGTTTTTGTATTATTTTAGGGCTATATTTGGGATATAGCCCATGGCTGGAGATGGCCTAACAAGCATAAAAACAAGAGCAAAAAGATCACATTTTTCTACAAGTGGTCGCTGAAAAAGAGCTTGTGCATGAACAAACAAAGGATGAAACAAGATGACACAACCCATGAAGGGCTCATTGACTTATATCAATTGAAGATATAAAAGCTTGTTGAGTTTGGGCTTGTAAATGGCAGACAATTCATGTCTACTTGGGGCAAATTGATGTAAATTATGTTATGTTATAAGTATGAAATTTCCATATAAAATGTACATATTTCTGAGAAAAAAAAAATCAGACACACCAAACAATTAGAGATAACAACTAGCCTAATTTCCATTGCGAGCTTTGAAGCCAACCATGACTTAGAGCATCCACAATGGGCTCCATAAACCACCTCCTTAGCTAAAATTTAGGGAGGAATTGAAAAAACCCACCTCCAATCACGCTCCTTATCCAGCTCCTAAAATAGGGAGACCTCTAGGAGCTCCTAAATCTGAGAAGAGAAAAAGGGCTCATAATGACTCCCTATAATTAAATGCTACTATATTTTATTATTATTTTAAACATTTATTTAATGATGTCTTTAATTCTATCATTTTTTTTCTGCATTATATATTTTTAATCACCTTTCTATTGCACGCTACCTACGTCATGCACCATCTTTTCTATTCTTTTTGCTATAGGTGCTTTGCAAAGCACAAGCAAATATTTTTTTTCGATTCTTTTCACTGTAGACATTTAGCAGCACACAAACACCTCTTTATTTTATAGTTCTTTTCCCTGTAGGTATTTTGCAAAACACAAAACCATAGAATTGTTTTTGTAGTTTATTATTTGGGAATATTCAATATTTGAATATGAACATTTTATTGCAAATCAAGAATTAAATTTAAAAAGAAGTAAAGTATTTATGACAAAAAGAAGTAAAGCATTTATAATTGTCCAAATTATGGAGTATGTTTGGAGTTGAAATTTTTTAGAGAGCTCCTAAAATAGCTTTTTTTTTTTTGTTTGTGTTTTTAGCTAAATTTTAGCTAAGAAATAGGGAGCATAATTGTGAATGTTCTTATCTCTCTGTTTGTTTTTCTTAAACAATGGGTGAGTATTTGAGCAGATATGTTGGTGGTTGACAGTGTCATGATCAAACTCTTGGATGCATATACAAGGCTTGTAAACACAAAAGTACTGTACAAACTTTTTTGAAAAGATTAGGTTCTAAATTATTGAAAGAATCCTTTACGGAAGAAGAACAGATTCTTTCTTTGATCTCCCAAAGAGCTTCTTATACTTTAAAGAAATTTTATAGAGGTCGGATTTGGTATTTGGATATTTTTTGCATCATGATCTAATCAGTCATGAATAATTGGTTATGTAGTCGTAGAAACAGAAATTATCTTTAAATAATGAAGAGAACAAAAAAATTTCATTTATTTCTATTATGAAATGTTCATAAAGTAGGAAAAATCACACTTTGGGAGAACGTGGCTAATATGAATCCAATTCACATTTTGGGCAATTCTACTTTGGAGAATACAAAAAAATCCTAAGTGAAATTGCAATCTATTAAAATCACAAGTAAATCTTGTAATTTCAATATATTAAAATCATAAGTAAAATCCTATAATTACAAATCATGCTGAAATTCATTATATTAACAATACAAAAAAAAAAAAAAAAAGTGGCAACAGTTACCATTATTTGGTGACTGTTGTGAAGGTTACTAAAAGCTTTAGTCACTAAAAAAAACAAAAAATGTGACTAAAAGCCTTTTTAGTCACCAAAAAAGTCAAAAAAGGTGACTAATGCCTTTTGTCATGGCAACAAATGTAACCAAATAATGGTAATTGTTGCCATTTTATTTACATGTATAAATCCTGTAATTACAATCTATTAAAATCCCAATTGAATACACTCTCTTAAGTTGAAAAATGTTTATCTTTCTCCAAATATTGATTTTCAATTTCCCTATGTCAAAAATTGATTTGGTGCTTCATTGTCGAAGATAATGTCACGTGGCGCACCATTCAGACGGTGCCGCGTTTCATTTTCATCAATTTATTGTTATTTTCAATGTTTTACCTTCCCAAATTCATAATAAATTCATAAAAACTCAGAAAGATAAACCGAAAAATCATAGGAACTGTGACTGGTGAATGGGTCCCAGGACTGCAAACTGGCCTCGCACGTGTTAAAAATCCTGGTTTAGGGCAATGGGTGGATGTTTGTACTTTGCTGTGCGTATTGGAATCTAATCGTCTGTACATCGCAAATTACATGTCAAGCACTCGATCCCTGCAGTCCTCCTGACTTGAGTTCACTCCTTCTTCGATCCCCCTCTCTCTCTCTCTCAGGCAAGCCCTTTCTTCTCTATTACCTTTCATTGTCGATAGGGTTAATCATATTTATTTGGATGAAGGTACGCTGCGTTTGGTTGCAGAGAAATTGCGAGGGAAAACTTTTAATCTATTAACCAAAATGGGATCTGTCACTGGACGTGTTTGATTCTTCAGCTATTTCTCTCCTCCGGCTTCTCGGCAACCAAACTGGTCTTTAGGGTTTTCAGTTGTAAACGCTCTCTTTCGTTTTGTAAGCTAAGCTTTGTTTAACAAAACCATTTCTTTTTTGGTTCTTTCTTTCTTTCTTCTGTTTTTACCCCTCTGAAGAAAGCCTGAGTATTTTGTTCTTGTTACTTTGAAAAAAAAGTTCTTTGGTATTTTGAAGGGAATTGTTGATATTTGAAGTCATTTATCTGGTGCATTTGGTGTTGTTATTGAACTTAAGAATGTGTTTTTCTATGAGTGGGAAGTCAAGAAAACAATTTATTTTGCGTGCATTTTGAATATAGGACTGACTCTTGAGTTTGAGATTTGGTGTTCCTGTAAATGCTAATATGTAGTTGGCTATGTTGGGTTTGTTACAGGGTTTTCCACGATGACAGAACCTTCTAAAGTCATTCATGTTCGAAATGTGGGGCATGAAATTTCTGAAGTATGTTTCTGTCATTCACTGTTTTCTATGTGAATTCCTCCTCACCCTTATTATATGTTCTGAAATTTAATACTTGTTTCATTGGCTTGCCAAAAATTGTGTGATTGTCAGAATCTATTAATTGGGTTGAATTCACGATCACCGAGAAGCATAGAGTGAATTGATATGTATGACACTTTATGCATGCTTATTTGTTTATTGATGGTAATTACCTTTATTAACTTATAAGTGGTTTCCCTTTTATCTTTTCTTAGCTTTCGTATTTGAACAACTGATAACTAGCATCTGTCTCTCTAATTGATGTTGCGGAAGCTACAAAGTAAAGATTTTGAATTCACGAGTTGAGGTTATGGCGTGCATCATAGGAGAAGGTCTGACAGCGAGAGAGATAAATTTTGATTCATTTAAAGAGGCTCATTTCATTTAACAACTTGGAGGTGAATTATAGGTATAAAAGCTTAATCTCAAAAGATAAGTTAACATACCCAGTATTGCGGTTTTACTTAACAACTTAGAGGCCTATTTTATAGTGATAAAGCTTTTCAATTTCCTATCTTGAACTAACACTGAGAATGTTTGGTTTGGGATCCACTCTTGTTGAGTGTTTGAATAAGAGACTAGAGAGTTGGGAACTTGGGAGAGTAGCTTCCTATCGAAAGGGGCTGGTGGGGGGACTCTTTGATAACAACACTAGTTTGCTATAATTTATCTCCTGATTTCAAGATTGCAAGTGTCCGTAGCTAGGAGGCTAAAGAAGTTTCAAAGGGACTTTATGTGGTCAGGGTTGGTGAAACTTTTTTGTTTTTTCATGTATATGGAGGTAATGAAGGATAGTTTGCCTTCCTAGGGAGCTTGGTGGTCTTAACAGAGCTTTCTCACGAAAACGGTTATGGAGGTAAATGGTGGAGGGAGGTGGTGTAGTGGAAGGTTGTCTTGGGAGAGGAGAGATGTTAGAGGGAGTCACCGTTTTGGACTAACTGAGGCTACTGTGGTCGGTTTGGATCCTTTCTGGGGTAAGTTTTGGTATGATGTTGGGTAAGTGACTACTTGTCCTACCAGCCAAAGAGCCGAGCTGTTCTGGAAAGTTAGTTTTTGTTAAGAATTGATGGCAGAGAGGGGGAGGAAATTGCTTGTTTCTTTGATTTCCCTTATGTTGTGAAGGTGGGGAGAGGAGACATTGATAGGGTAGAATGGATGGGAGCCATCCAAGATAGGTTTTCTGTCAAAGTAACATTTTGAGCAGCTGATAAAGCTGATGTTTGTTTGGCAGGTGTATCTACAAAGGTATCTCCCCCCACCCAACCCCTCCTCCCCCTTGTTTCTAAATAAACAATACTTAGTGCCACATTCTGTTCCTTGCCTGGGTGGTGTCACCAACGGGAAAGTTTGCTTTTCCAATAAATTGGTAGTGTTGGTTTGGACGGAAACCTCCAGACAGGTTTGTGGACTCTTTGCAGGAGAGAAATAACCCGTTTTTTATTTATTTATAGGAAAAAGAAGTTATAGTTGTATAGCTAAAGAACTAAGTTATAGTCTTCTTTCGGGGTGGTTCAATGCTAGAGCAAGATTTATGGGGTTCAAGATTTATGCCTGTACTGGGGTTCTAGCCCTTGTTTTGTTTACACAATTATTTGACTTATTGGAGAAATGAAAAGAATTAACCCCATTAGGATGAAAGTTTGGTTAATTATGAGGTATAAACAGGAAAGCGAGTCAATTTACTTTAGAACGTCTTATGCCAACCAAGCCAAGGGAATAAACTTAAACAGGATGATCGTTCCTTTTGTCTCATTATGGGTTGAACTTATAAAAATAAAGGGTTAGTTGAACTTATAACCTTGTCGCTCATGTTGACATCAATTAAATAATTTAGGGAACTCTCATTAAAGTTATTATTATTTTTTTAATATTTGAATCATAACGAAGACAATGCATACAATTGTCAGCATCACTTTGTTTTGTTTTGGTTTTAAAAAAAAAAAAAAACTATTGTGCTTAGTAGATCCAGTGGCTTGCATAATCTAGCAGAAAGAGTTGCAAACTAATTTGCGTAGCCTCAAAGCTCTACTAATCCAAGAATAAGTAGGGTTCCACATAAAAACAATTATGATTACGTTGAATTCCATTTTAGAAAATTTCCGTGGAATTAATGTCTTAAGAAATTTATGTTCTTGTGCTATTTTATCTTGTTCAACTTTTATTCATATATCATCTCAGACAGAAAATAATAAAGCTTTATTGAATTTGGTGTTTCTGGGACAATTGAAAGGAATTATTTTTTCAAAATTGATTTTTTGCTATATCTAAAGGGAGGGAAATCTAAAAAATATATTGTTTTGAAAAGGTAAGAAAGAATCTTAAGATTTGTAGACCATCATATATTACAATTTTTTCAGCTTTGTGTGAGTCAGTCGGTTATTCGTAGTATATTTACTAATTTTGAGAAGTAAAGTTTTATGGTGGTATAGAATCGAAGCAGTGCGCACTTTTTTAATAGTAAGGAGGAAACTTTATCAATGGAGTTGAGTGCAAACTGAAAAACTAAATGACAAGAGATTGTTTTGACAATAGAAATACGAGAAATGACACCACAGATTTTAGCATGTACTGTTGGGGACACTACCTTTCTCTCTAAAAGAGCTTAATTCTGTAATTTGTTACATGTAATGTGATAGATTTCTTTCGGGATTATTATGCTTTCATGTCTATCAATCTATTTTTAATGCGTCTTATGTTGTTCTACCAGAATGATTTGCTTCAGCTATTTCAGCCATTTGGAGTCATAACTAAGCTTGTGATGCTTCGTGCAAAAAATCAGGTTTTTTGTTTTTCTATTTGTTTATCAGTAACACATGGTAGAAGTAGAGGATTTATGTTTTATGTGTCTTGTCTCATGTCAAATCACCTGTTCAGGCTCTTATCCAAATGCAAGATACTCCTGCTGCAGTAAGTGCACTGCAATTCTATGGAAATGTTCAACCTGCAATAAGGTATAAATATGTGCTTTTTGTTTTTGTTTTTTTCTTTCACTATTTTGAATCACTCTGTTGAGAATGCTTTGTAAATATCATTGTGATTTGCAGAGCGCTTAAAGTAACAATTTTTTGTTTTTATTATCCTATGTGTTTTTAATCTCTATTTGTACTTTCCTAGGGGAAGGAATGTCTATGTCCAGTTCTCATCACATCAAGAACTGACGACAATGTATCAGAATGCTCAAGGACGAGGAGATGAGGTTGGTACCTTGTAGGCCTGATATTGTCTTTAGGAAAGTGTGAATCACTTTCAGGTGATAATAATACTTTTTACTTGTCGCTACTAGAGCCAAGTTGAATACAGCAAGTGGTGAAGATAAATACACATCGGCCTGATATTTCCAGATGTTGCCTTTCAATCAAGCGGTTTTTTGTTTTTAGTATAAAAGAAATCCAAACACCCATCCCCAGCTACCATTAAATCTGGATTTGCTTTGAATGCTAATGGATGTTTGAGATCGGGTTATGCAGAGGCTTGGAAGAGAGAAAAATAAGTGTGAGAAAAAGAGTGGGTTCACTGCCATTGTTACTCTGCAAATTAAGGAGAGGGTGAAGGTCCTGTAGCGTGAGAGAGGGTTTTGGGCTTAAATAACAAAACTGGACAGTGCATAAGTGGTTTAATTAATTGTGTAGGGAGTACCTAAGAAGATGGATAGTAATGTAGTAAAAAGGGCTGGTGGGATTACTGGGGAAATGGTGGGCTAGTAGACCTTTATTATTTGATGCAGGTGGAAGTGGCATTTGTGGTAGTGGGCTTATATATTCTTTAATAGAAAAAACAACCTTGTGTATTCACTCAAAATTAAAAAAAAAGTTCAAAGATGCACACATTTAAGCCATAAAACTGCGTTATTTTAAGCTTTTCTTATATATTCACCCAAGTTAAAAAATTACTGTACAGTTTGTTATGTTATTCCATTTTCACTTTAATTTTAGGTTTTGTTTGATAAGTATACAAGAATTAGTGGTATAATGACTATATAAGAAAGACCTAGACAATATTCTAATTATATCATCGTCAATAAATGCACTAATCAGAGTACTAGGCCTTATGTATGTTTTAAAGTCGTATCTGTCCACAACATGCATTGTTGTGCACAATTGAACTTATGCTATTTTGGTTTAATATTCAAATGTTCAATTATGTATACATTGCTATTTTGGAAGTTTAATTGTTTAATTGATTGGTTTAATATTTTCAAAAATCTTATTCAATATGTCTATGTTCTAAACAAAATTGCCATCGATATAGTTATATTTTCCAAAATTTTCACCCGTGCTGATATTTCTGGAAATTTGAACTAGCTGATTTATCATTGACAGCCATCTATTTTGTGTTAGTAGCATATGTTAGGAATTATGACACAGCTGTAATTGATGGTTGAGTAATGAATTATATTCTTCCTCTGATTCAGGATGTCACTTCTAACTTAATCAAGCGTTACATTTCGTATATATGTATATAGATAGACTGTCATTGAATACTCAAGCTAAGATAGTTCTCAGGTATATCAACTGTAGATAGATTCTCTTATTATTATTCGATGGGTCCTATATCGGTGGGTGCAGCAATAATGGTTCTTTAGGCTGTGACATTACATCTGCAGGTTTTGAACTACTAACTGTTTAGGATCTTATGTCAAAATACAGATTAGAAAGTCTTTTCAATCTGTACGAGGACAGATGTAATGCTCAGAGCTTACCTTGTTGAATCCTTGGTCACTTTAACCTAATGTGTTTCCTTTTTCATTTGTGCCTCTGTAAATGCCCATGAGATGCATTTAGAACTTTTTCTGGAGGCCACTTCTGTGTTTCTTCTATTTTTTATTTTTTTTTACTAAGTTGTGGTGTATAGCATTGCAGGCCAAATGAAATTAAGGCTGCAATACTTTTTTATCTTCTGCAATGCATACATATACATATTTTATTGGACAGATTGTGCGGTAACCCGAATAAGAGAATTTTCTTTTTCTTCCATTCCTTTTCTCTATGTAGCATATAACCTACAACGAAGTAATTCTCTTTATTAAGTATAAACAGTGCCTTCTAGTTGAGCCCTCAATTCTTTAAATATAAAATTTCCCAGTTTTTCAAAATTGTAATCAATTTTTGGTTGTCCAGTTTGCTCTGATGATAACTGTTCAAATTTAGAAGATTGTCTACAGGGGTTTTCTGGATTCTAGGATGAAGCAAATAGTAAAAGATTACATAAGTCAAGCCTGTTCTGGATTTCTTTACTGGCCCCTATATCTGATCTTAATCCTTTCATTTTTTCTTCTGCATATTTTGTGCCCTTTCTATCCTAATTGTGGTTAAATATTAATTTCAATATCAGTTTATCTGTCACATTCTATATCTGTACTTCTCTATTTATTCTCCTCTCTCCTCTGTCTATATGCTGGTCTGCTGTCGGACATTCTCTGGATGCTCAGCCAAACCGAATTCTCTTAGTTACAATTCATCACATGCTATATCCTATAACAGTGGAAGTTCTGCATCAAGTGTTTTTTCCTCATGGATTTGTAGAGAAGATCGTCACTTTTCAGAAGTCAGCTGGTCAGCTTCTACAAGTTTTCTCCCTCTTTCTCTCTTAGTCTGCTTCTTTTATTTTAGATTACAACTCTCAAGTTGACTCTTGATCCAATGCTGTTTGCATATGTGCTTGTTTTTTGTGGGAAATATCATATTTGCTTTAATTTTCCATGATCAGTGGTTTAGTACTTAGAAACAAATTCTTCTTAAGTCAATATGTATCGCCTTTGTATGCATGCCTTATGCCTTGTAAGTGAGAAAGGGCACATAGTCTAAACAAACAATGCATGGTTTTTTTTATTTGTTGTTTTATCTTTTGCATCCTGTTTGTGGAACCATGTAGGTTTTCAGGCCCTAATCCAGTATCAGTCACGCCAGAGTGCCGTTGCAGCTAGAACTGCACTGCAGGTATTCTTCAAACATCCACATATTGCTTGTCAGCTTGAAAAGGAGGCTTTGTTCGAAGTCTGTATCCTAGTTTTCCTGTGGGTTAACACATTGCTCTTTACAGGGACGCAATATTTATGATGGTTGCTGTCAATTGGACATTCAGTTCTCAAAGTAGGTTTCAAATGTTCTATCATTATATTGTAGTTTGCATCTGTATGCAGAGATTGGTCCTATATATATATATGTGTGTGTGTGTGTCTATATATATTCTCATTGCCTATTTGAGGATACTAATTTATTCATCACTCTTATTCATAATCCAGCCTTGACGAGTTACAAGTGAACTACAATAATGAGCGTTCAAGGTTTGCTGGAAACAAATGGATTCTCAGTTTTATCTTTTTGACATTATCCTGCTGTTAGTGCTGAATCATTTTTCTTTTTCCCTTTGCCTAGAGATTTCACAAACCCCAATTTGCCTTCAGAACAGAAAGGAAGATCCCCGCAGGTGTGTTGTACTGCGTTTTATTTTTTATCTCAAATTCCTATGTTATTTGCTTTAGTTGTCCCTAGGCCATCTGTTTTATATTTCTGTTCCCTTTGTGCTGCAGCCTGGGTATGGTGATGCAGGAGGCGTGTATGGCCTTCAAGGTACTGGAGCCAGGGCAGGTGCTTTATTTGTCTTAAGGAATATTATTTATTGAAATCCTGTGATCTACAATCATTTATCAATACGTTCTTTTTTTCTGTTTCAGTTGGATTTCCGCAGGTGGGTTTTCTTCAGGCTGTCGTGAATATGTGTATGAGATAATTCTGAGCAGGAGGATCTTACCTGCACTGTTGCGTGGAATGTTCAAGATGCCTCTGATTTGTTTTTTCTTCTTTTAAAATTGAAATTGACTGATTGATGCTATATTCCCGAATCTGTGCTATGTATGTATGCCAGTTCATGTTTGGTTCATTTTAAATGTGCTTGTTGTGTTATTTGAGATACTACACCATTTGGGGCCTAAGATAAGATGTTGTTTGGAGATACCTTTGCATGCCCTTGCCCTAATTGGTCCTTATAAAGAGGATTGCAACCCTGGTTTCTGTATATTTTTGGTTTGTAAGTTCATGAGGAACGCTTTGTATACTTCTTTTGGGAAATCAGAACTAGTGGGAGATCCATTTGAGGAACACAAGGACCAGTTGAAGCAAGGTGTCCAGGAGGCTTGTTATGTCAATTGAAATGATTGCCATATTTTTTGTTGAAACTTTTACACAGTTTTTGAAGAAAGATTTTAGCTCCTACTTCATGATATTTTCTTCATCTTTAATATGTGGCTCCTTATTGGTATTCGTGTTTGTACTCATATTGTAATGCGAAAGATTAAAAAGTTGACATTTTTTCCCCTTCAATATAGATGGCTAATGCGGCTGCAATTGCGGCCGCCTTTGGTGGAGGTTTACCTCCTGGTATAAGTGGGACAAATGACAGGTGTACAGTCCTTGTCTCAAATCTCAATCCTGATGTAAGTTCTTCTCCTCCTCCTCCTCTTCCTCCTTCTTGTTATATTGATTCTTGACATGCTGGCATTTTTAATTTCAGAAAATAGACGAGGATAAGCTTTTTAACTTGTTTTCCATATATGGAAACATTGTGAGAATTAAACTTCTTCGAAACAAACCAGACCATGCACTTGTCCAGATGGGTGATGGCTTCCAGTCCGAACTGGCAGTACACTTTCTAAAGGTATGTATTTTTCTCTTATATATTGTAGGATACAATGTATTTATAACTTTATATTTATGATTTAATGAAAAAGGTTTTTTTATTAAATTGTGTTGGCATGTCAATCTCACTGTCACTACAGAATGAAATTATTTTTCAGCAAGTGATTGCAAACTTTAACTATGTGGAGTCTTTACAAAATCCACATGATGACCCACTGTTACTTGCTGGTTATGGACCGTATCTGCTTTGACTATAGATGCATGGCATTTGTTTGTTGGTTTTCTGGTTTGAAAGTAGGTTCAACATAATCATTATTCGTATTAATATCATAATATTATTATTAGTTTTTTCACGTGGATAGTTGCGTCATGACCCATATTATTCTGCATGATGTATTATAATTGGTTTTGATGTTTGACCAAGTCCTTGAAACCGTTGGTTAGAAGTTGGATACTGCAGTCTTTGTTGCAATTCAACTTTGGTTTTGAGTAGTCTGGTAACATTTTGGTTCATGTTTATTTACTTTGGTTTTTATTTTAAATTAAAAGGTAGAGAAGTAAATTGGGCAATCAGATCATAAATGTGAAGGAGGGAGAAGAAAATGTACGTGAATGATAAGATAAAAACCAAAACCAAATGCCAAAAACAATCTTAAATAGTTTTTTTCCCTCAGTTTAAGTTTAATGTATTCTATCTCATTTCTTCCTCACATATCTTATATCTGTTCTCCCGTATCTTTTTATTCTGTCTTTTAACTTAAAACAAAAACATAAACCTTATTATGAGGGCCTTTAGTGTGACAAAAGCTGTGCTCTTTCTGGGTACCAATACGATAACAAATTTGTGACATAGGGTGCAATCCTGTTTGGGAAGCGATTGGAGGTCAACTTCTCAAAGCATCCGAATATAACCCAAGGTGCCGACACACATGAATACATGAACTCAAATCTCAACCGCTTCAATCGTAATGCAGCAAAGAACTACCGCTATTGCTGTTCACCAACAAAGATGATCCACTTGTCTTCTCTTCCCCAGGAAGTCACTGAAGAGGAGATTGTGAACCACCTAGAGGAAATTGGTACCATTGTAAACACGAAGCTCTTTGAGATGAACGGAAAGAAGCAGGCGTTGGTTCTGTTTGAAACTGAGGAGCAGGCCACTGAAGCTCTTGTGTGCAAGCATGCTACCTCGCTCGGTGGGTCAATAATCCGAATCTCCTTTTCGCAGCTACAGGGAATATGATAATGTTATTGTTCAGAAATAACAGGGACGAGGACTCTAGAGCATAACAGGGTTAAGGCCTCATAATTGGAAAAATATTTGTGGAGCTGACGGTGTGTTCTTTGCTGTCTCTTTTCTTTGTAATGGTGTTTTGGATTGCAATTCTGTTGGTGGGATCTGTTCGTTGAGCATTTATGGTCTTATTATCTCCAGTGCTTGTATCAAATCATTTATTAGGTTCCTTACATATTGGAGTTAGGTCTCATTGCGTAGAGATGCCAAGTTTTGAAGCATAGGAAGAGGGAAAGTTTTACTTTTTTATTTTTCTTTTTCAGAAGAGGGATCTCTGTGTATATCGCTTGTAATTCGGGTTAATCGGGTCATATCTGTTGTATTCTCAATCCATAGCCATTTATGTTCCACTCAATTTGTTGATGTGCTACTCTTGTAAGCTGTCTCACATTCTTCTCCCTCTTCTTCCTTCATCTCTCTCTCTCTCTCTCTCTCTCTCTCTCTCTCTCTCTCTCTCTCTCTCTCTCTCTCTCTCATTCTTCCCCCTCATCTTCCTCCACTTCCTCTTCCAATTCTCGCTTCTTTCTTCTTCATCTTCTCTCTCCTGCCTTTTCATCTCTTGCTTGCCTCTCATTGGATTTTGTGCTTTCAAAATCAGTTTTTTCTGTTTTGTTTTTGGTCCAGGTGCTTTAAAAATCAGTTGAGATCCAGGATTTTGAGTTCAAGAAGCTACTGTTCCTTATATGACCTGTACCCTATTTAAAATAAGTCTTCTTTTGGAACAGTTTTATAAGTTTTACAATAGATCATAATTAACTGAAAGAAACATTAGATTATAGTCTAAGAAACTACACTAATTAGGCTCATTTTTATGAATTCTGCCTTGAATTAATTGAAAGACATGGGAAATATGCACAGAACCAGTTGCAAACTTCCAATAAAAAATACAGCTCATTACAAAAATTGTAAGTAGAAATAGAACTCTATCCCAATGCATTGACCGAAATTCACTAATTTTGCACGCTTGTGTGTTTCTCAATACAATCTTTAATTTGAAACTCAAAACGTTTCATGAACGCTTCATCTGGGTTTTCATGCGAACATTTTTCGAATCCCTCGAATCATACAATCAGGATGCGTGTGATACTTTCGAAGAAATTGAAGGCATATATAGGTATAAATAAGTTCGTCATCCACCCCAATATTACCACAAAAACTCTCAATTGATTTTCCTCCCTTACTTTTACACCCTTTTTTTTTTTACCGAGTAAGGTAGCATTCACTACGGTGTGGTTCTTTATTTATTATTATTTTTTTTGTCAATCACTAGGGTGTGCTTCAGTAGTAGAAAATCTCACTGGAATATCAAATTTTGAGTATAACTCGTGTAGCTTTATTTCTAATCATCCACTTCAAGAAAGCACTTTATTTTTTTTATTTTAATCAAACGATGTTGGGAAAGTGAAGAATCAAACCTAAGAGATCGGGTAAAAAGATTACTGCTATTAATCACTTAAGTTTGCACACTATAAGAAAGCAATCTAACACACAAATGGTCAATGACCGCTTATGAGCAATAGCCCACAGCTCAATTGAGGGAGATGCCAATTGTGTAACGATTTATAGCTTTATGTTTGCTTGTCAATTTTGTAAAAGCAAAGACCAAACTCAACAATCCTTAAAGATAAAACCTTTTCTAGTGTTTACCATAATGTCATCTAACTAATTTTCCCAAAGCAAAAATATTTTCTTTAATTTTACATAAAGATAAAATTGTATGACTGAAAAGCCAAATCCAGACAAGAGAGTTGCCTCAACTTTCGTTAATAATTACTAAGATATTGAAGTCATTGGCACATTGTGTTAGTAACAATAATAAATATGAAATCATTTTCGGTTCTCAACGAAAAGGAATAAAACAAAACTTTAGGGACTTATACAGAGCACAGAGGCCACTTGTATCAGTTGATCTACTGCTACAAAGAAAACAACATTGCCATGACAAATCCCCCACTCAGTTTGCAAAAGCCCGCCTACTTGTCAGCTTCCCATCACATGGTTCACCAAATTGCCTCAAGAACCATATGTCCAAACATGCCCAGGAAAACCGGTACAATCTATTTTGCTAATTGAACTAGAACTTGGCCACAGTTAAACAACCAGACTTGATCTGCTGCCTGTTGGTCATTCTCCTTTACCGATGTTTTTGCTGGCAGATTTCTTTTCCCTTACAGCTCTCCTCTTCTCTTCCCTGCAGGAGTTCGAAAAAGATCGAGTTAGTTTAGAATAAAAAAGGACAGGAAAGAACTGTAGTTATTCATACAAATTAAGTTCAACTTGTTGGATGTTAACCCTAAGAACTGTAGTTGAGCCTTCGTCATTCTTAATTTACAAGCTAGTTTGTTTTAATGAAATGCCAAAATGCAATTTTTACTCTGGATGGCAAGATAATGGTCAAACATCATGAATGATTACGCATTTTACCTGGCTTTTGCGATCTCCTCCCTAGGGGGGAACTTCAATTTAGGGAATTTTGCTTTGTTTTCTTGCTTTTGTTCCAAGGGGGTTTTTCCTTTCAGATGAGAGAAAAAGGAAGGAAAATTCTTTTCCTTCCTCCTTTTCCCGCTAGATTCCTTCTTTTGTTCTGTAGTACCTGGCGATTTTAATTTCCCGTTTTCAGCAACGCCTTCTTTTAAAACCTTATTTTTAATTTTAGTGTCATCTTCTGTCAAATGCTCTTGATCATCTTTCTCATCATTCTCTTCAATGCTGTCTTCAGTCATGCTGTGGCCTCGCTCTGCAGTTTCATCCAGTTCAGAATGTGCTGTAGTTGGCTTTAAATTGCTCATCTTTTTCAGCTGCAAACATTGAATAATCAAATAACTAGCTAGCCCGATCAAAAGGATTCGGAACCCATACCATTCAGTATTTCACCCATTAATTTCACCATTATATCCAACTCCAAGCTGGCCTTTTTTTAGAGGTAATCTGAAAAATTAGGGAAGACAAATAAGCAACAGATCTTTACCTTCGCCACAAAAAAACCATCCATATTGTGAACATGAGGGTAAAATCGCCTCGTCTTTTCTAATGATGGATGAAACCTCTGTTCCCTAAACCGGACAAACCTGATAGATAAGGAAACATCATTAATACCAAAATCTAAAACTCTTGCCCCAGCAAATGAACCACACAAACGGAGAACCATCTTTACCCTGGACACCCAAAGTCAAGTCCACATGGCACAAGTTTAACATTTCTCTTCTTGAGTGCATAGTCAATAACTGCTTCATTCTGCAAGACATAAGTTAGTAAGTATAAAATAAACTGGAAATACAACTAAGGGTACAAGTTTAGCATTTCTCTTCTTGGGCGCATAGTCTATACTGCTTCATTCTGCAACCAGAAATACAACTAAGGGTGCAATAAACAAACCTCAGCAACCATAATGGAGCACGTGGAGTACACAATATATCCCCCAGATTTCGAGTTGGCATCCACCATGTCAATTGCTGCAAGTATCAGTTGCTACAGAAAAAAATTACAAAGTTCAAAGGCTATTTAGATGATAAATAAATATAGTAAAGTCGAAACCACAGAACTCAAATAAACCTCAAAAGGATTAAAAATACCAGCAAAAAGAACAATCTACCTTCTGAAGATGAGCACATTTATGTATTTCATCAGAGCTTTTAGACGTTTTAACAGATTCATCTTTAGATATAACCTGCAACCAAGATTCATTAGGTTTCATCAAACAATGAACAAAAAAAGAAGCCAACAAAGCCGAGTAAATGATTACACTTTCACCCCAGTTGCTTACCCCAGTCCCACTGCAAGGAGCATCTAACAGAACTCTATCAACTGCGTTAACACCCAGAACCTTAGGGAGCTGAAATAAAAATCAACAGACGGGAAAGAAAAGATGTAAAAGTTGAGAGAACATTCCATAAAATAAAACAGAATAATCCTCAGAAAGGTCATAAAAAACAATACAGGATAAAGATACTGAAATCATTCGAACAAGGCAAATGTTGAAAACATGATGAGCATGTAATAAAAATATAATATAACTACTTTGCAGCAGTGATAATGTCCAATGAAACAAACATTTGGTGTCATGGCTTAGTAAATTCCAACGCATAGAGTATTAAAAGAAATCATAAGAAAACTATCAAACAATGCATATATTGAAAACATACAAGCGTGTGTAATAACAATCTAACATTATCACTGGTGTCAACTTTGAACCAGTGATAATGTCATATGAAACAATTTGCATGAGTGACAAATATGACTTGGGGATGCATGATTCTAAACCTTTCCATTAAGACAAAAAGTATTTTCCAGTGCCATCCATCTTGTTAACAGTGTTGTCATATTAGGAGTAATGGGTTAGTAAAGCTGAACACATTTCAAAACTTCAATGACTATGACTTTCTAGGGAAATTTTTTTTTTAAAAAAAAACATGAGAAAAAACTAACCTCCTTGCCATCATAGTTGCTAACTACTGTGTTTGTCACCCCCATACGGTGCAAATTAGCAGTGAGTGACTTAAGCCTTGGCTCCTTCATTTCATTTGCAAAAATTATTCCTGAATGAATTGCATAAGAACAATTAGGAAAGACTGGAACAAATAGATGTTGCTTCTACATGTTCTAAAAATAAAGACCAAATCACAAATCACAAATCTCAGTATGAGCATGGCACCAACATCTTAAACTTAAGATTCGCACATCTTTTTCTTCTTTTCTTTTCTGTTTAAGCAATATCATTATGTACTTTTTAGCAAAGAGAAGATGCTGGATCATGCATTCGTAACTTGAAAGAATTTATGGGGGGATAAAAGACACATGCTCAAAATGGTTAACAGAAATTATGTTCAAATAAAAATTAACTTATCGGAGATAATGTGATGAAAAACAAAACCGGAGGGTGATATATTGGCATGAAATGGTTCAAAAGAAACTAAAAAGCAAGTCCACTGTTAAGCAAAGCCTTGACGCCTCATGCAGACACACATGCAAAAATACACACACCACACCTCATTAACTCACATGCAAGCATCAGCACAGATACTTGGAACAAGGTCCATAATAACTTAAGTAACCATGCTCCCCTTGATGTAACTTAAGTAAAAATAAAATCTAGGATACCAAAAATTATTACAATATATTAATATTGAAAATATAATTGGATGCAGAAAAAAAGAGAGCATAACTTAACACAATTTTTTTTACAACAGCAAAACTTAAAACCATTGAATGAATCAGATCACATACCGCTATTTTTCATAAGAGCGGCAATATAGGTTGTTTTACCACCAGGTGCAGCCCTGCAAAAGGATAAAAGAGTTATCAGAATGGAGAATACAACAGTGGTAATAGTTGGGATATAGTTGTAGCCTTGTAGAGGTATTTTGGTACATGTCCAGGCACAATAAAAGCAATCTGTTCTTGTTACATGACAGGGAAAGCAAGTATGAAGATGCCAAGCATATATTGCTCTGAAGAGGGAAAATTAACAAGTATTCTGGATGCTGAGGAAATTTAAAACTTGAAGCACAAACACAATCTATTCTTTCTCCCTATCATACACAGCCTGCTTGGAGCAAGGTTATATGACTTAAATTAAGACAAGATAACCCATTTTAACAGAACCAGGTTTCATCTATTTCTAGTCAACGTTCTAGAAAAAAACATTTAATTTTATTTTAAGCATAAATAGTAGGCATATGCTTTTTTCAGTTTTGGCACATCAAATTTGTAATTACAGCAGGAAGAACTTCAAAACGGAGCACAGAAGCTTACACAACCGGGCAAATTATGTTTGACATACAACATAATGTTCTTAAGGAAAACTGAAAATTTAATCTATGTTTGGTAATATGATGAAATATTGCAAGCACGAAAATATAAAAATCAAAGTCAAAACAAAAGGAAGAAATACTTACGCCATATCAACAATTCGTTCCTTTTCTTGAGGAGCAAGGGCCATGACAGGCAAAAAGGAGCTTGCACTTTGGAGCTGAGAACACAAATTAACACTAAGTAAATCACTCAAAAGGATGAAAATTGAAATGAAGCACCACAGAATAATGTTAACTAGTAAAGCATCTACCATGTAATAACCAGCCATATATTCAGGAGTGGCACCAACAGGCACTTGCGATTCATACACAACCAGTCCAACCTGCAATCACAATATAAGCATTCCTAGGGATCTTGATAATAAAATAGAAGATGAAAAAGATATGGATAAGAGAGTCCTTACTTTCGACCACTTGCTTAAGGGATCTAGGTTTACTCCTCTGTTTATTAAAACATCTGCCAAATCCCTCCTTCGTGTCTAAGCACAATGGAAAAGAGTAATTTAAAAATATGCAAACTTCTGAGGGGAAAAGATAAAAACAAGTTACGGGTCACAATGTTGATATGTTAAAATATTCTGTCACCTTCAGCGTATTAGTTCGGAGACATATTGGTCTAGGCTTTTCAAAAGCTTCTATAAGTTCCACAAGTTCAACAACTGGAAACATCTAGAAACAGAATAAATACTAATAAGTTGCCAAAATCAAACAAACAGAGAAAATGAGAAAAAGAAAGATCATTACAGAAGTGACACACTAAACAAGACAGTGTCAAGAAATATATGAATCACCTCTACTAATGCCCCGATTAAAAAGTTATTGTAGCCATAGTATGAAATTATATCCCTCTTAAGCTGCTCAACATAATCCTTCCTTGGTGCCCCATCTTGCCTCAAAGCCTTGAAGTTTGAGAGCACTCGAACAACTAAATATAAATATTAGCTTTAGATTGGAACAAAAAATAATAATATTAGCCTTGAAGTTTGAGGCATGCTTACCCTCTTTTATTCTCCTCTGGAGATTTGGAAGATCAGGAGGGCGATGTGCCTCTTCTTCTAGTTCCTATATCATTAAGATAACAAGTGAATTTAAGCATGAAAATAGTATATTTAAACTGATAAATCAACATATTAACTAATATTCCAACAAGTTGTTGGCAAAAACATAATGTGGTCCAAAAAATACCTCTTTGGTTGGTAATCTGAACTCATCGGATTCTTCCTTAATGTTTAGCTGCATTTCAGCTCCAGCTTCTTCTTCTTCCCTTGCCCTCTCTTCATCAATAGCTCTTGATTTTGCCTCAATATCAGAATCATCCGAGTCGGAATCCAAATCAGAACCAGAATCGGACCCTGAACCTTTCTCTACAACAACATAAGACATAATGTTATATAATATACAACTACCAACGAACTAAAAAAATAAAAAAAACAAAGAATTTAAAAGCCCAATACCTTCATCATCACTTGCTTGGAGAGAATCATCATCACCAGCAAGGGGATCATCACCGAAAAGAATGTCAGAACCTGAACCAGATCCTTCCTCATCATCTTCATCAAACACCACATGTTCCTCTATCTCTTGTTCATCCGGGCTGTCAGAATGGTCGAAAAGGTCAGCTTGCTTTGGGGTTTTAGCAGTAAAAGACTCTTTCTTTTGCTTCTTTTTGGGCGAGGCCTTCTGTGCTTTCGCGCCCTTTCTCTTACTAACCGCAGAGGGGGCCATTAAAGCTGTGGCAGAAAAGGCAAACTCCCAATGTAAGGTTCTCGCCTTGATATTAACAGATAAATAACCCAGAAGCAACCAAATAATCACAATTTAAGCACATATGAGTGAAAATCGATTCAATGAACAAATATGCAAATAGTGGGCTGGTTTCCGGGGTCGTGGATGGATGAGGGGTCGGAGAGCAGGTTGGTGATGACACAACGACTTGTGCTCTAGGCTGGTAGCGGCGACGGCAGAGAGAAAGAGAGGGAGAGATAGAGATAGACAGTTTGAAGAGGACTTACTGTATTACAGTGGAGGAAAGAAAGCTTTGGCAGCTGAGCTTCAATGGCGGGTGAGAGAAGGGAGGCAGCAGAAAAAGAAGTGAAAACAAAAACGAAAAGAGAGGAGGGTTTTAGGTCAGACAGTATGAGGGGTTATGCGCATAATGGCCCATATACGTCCAATCCTGGCCGTTGCTTATTTCAACGGTCGGGATTAGATATACAACAAAAGTGCAGTAAAACCCCCAAAACCCACAATAAACACACCAAAAAGGGAAAGAAAAAAAAAAAAAAGGAGCAGACTTGGGTTAGGCGGGCTAGTTGGACAGACCTAGGGATGGCAACTGGCTGGTTAGGGGCCGGTATGGTAGGTCTATGTAACAGACGGGTTAGAGGACGGGTATGACAATACCATTCTTGTCCTCGCTCCTCATCTCCGCCCCCATCCCAAGCCCCATCCCCGATTTTTCAATTTCAGGAAATCTCCTTCCCCGTCCTCGTCGAGGGATTAAATCTAGGGATGGCAAAAATCCCCGTGGGGGCGGGTCCCCATCGAGTCCTCGACTCCAACGGAGGAAGATTTTGGGGCCAAACGGGTATTCGATACAGGGATCCCCGAACTTGAAAAATCCCGACGGGTATGGGGAGGGGATGGTATTGGCATCCCCATCCCCAAACCCGATCCGAAAATATATATGTTTATATTTAAATAAATAAATATATAATTATAATATTTATATTTAACCCTAAGTTAACCCCCCCTCTCCTAATTCTTCCTAATCTTCTTTGGAATTTCATATTGATCTGATTTTGAATAGTTGAGTTAAACTTTATAGTTAATTTGGATGTGTTGAATGATAATTTAATATGAAACTTAATGTTAAAATGTATGATAAATATTTTTTATGCAAAAAAAATCGGGGATTAGGGGCGGGTATGGGGGATAGTCCCCCGACGGGGATGGGGACGGGGATTCCCAGAAACCTATTAAACGGGGATGGGTTAGGGGATGGGGGCGGGGATGGAGAGTGGGGACGGGGATGGTATTGTCATACTCGGCCCCTACCCAACCCGTTGCTATCCCTAATTAAATCCCAAACCCAGCCCGAAATACCCGAATTTTTTTATATAAAAAATTAAACTACTCATATTACACTTCAATTTCACCTCAAACTATCATTCAACACAATTAAAATCATTTGAACTATAAAATTTCACTCAACTACTCAAAATCATATCAATTCAATTTGACAAAACTAATAAAATTTTATAATAATAAAAAGGCTTTATTACACCAATGCCCCCTGAAACTTCGGTCAAATCCCACTTTGCCCTCCCCTAAACTTAAAATGGGCTACTTTCATCCCTTGACCGAGGTTTGGTGACCCACTTTGCTCCATGCTGTCAACTTCATCCAAAACTTTATTAAATCTGATGACGTGGCATAAGCTTTATGGTAATTTCATCAAACTTAAGAAAATTTTATTAAATTTTTTATACAATTACTTCTCTCTTCTTTAGCAAGAAAAAGAAACATTCATGTAGCTTTTCTTTTCTTAATTTAAGAATTTACAGATATGTTTTTGTTCATATGCTCTTTTTTAAAAAAACTTTGATTATTTTAAAAAACAAAAAGTTCTCAAATCCATTTTTTAAAATTCAAGAACTTGTTTGGTATGCAACTTGAAAACAGTTTTTAAATTTTTAAAATTTAAAAACTTGTTTCGTTGAATTCTTGAAAACAATTTTTTTTAGCTAAGGTATTGATAAACATTTTTTTTTTATGTTATATAATTGATAAACATTATTGAAATTATACTAAACATACTAATTTTAAAATCTATATTTTAATACCATACATATATGATGATCGTCAAACTCAATTGATCTTCAAGTCTTAAATAATACATATTAAATTAAATTATTTTAGACTAAATAAATTCTAAGACTAATGATTCCGAATATAATCCATCCACATTGCTCTGGCTATCTAATCTCTAGCATCACTAATTTCATTAGCATTGTCCTCATGCAAATGGGTGTGTTCCCTGCTTGATTCACTCCAGAGCTTTCTTCATCTACCACATCAAGATCATGCAAATTGTGTAAAATTCCATTAGGGCCCCAATAATGTCACTTCAGACTCCATCACATATGTATATAACCAAATTGCAAAATTGGAATGATTCACAAGTCTCTAACTAAAATAGCAGATAAAGAATTCCATGATATAGCTGAGCCTGAGATACAAAATTGCTACCATACACAACACAATCAATGAATAAAGAATTCCATGGTAAGGTATGCAATGTCATATTTCCTTCTTAGACTCTGTTAAATCTAACAAGCCTTCATAGAACATAATCTACATAGAACCCAATTTAAGCAAGCTCATGACAACTCTATTCAAAGCTTGATTTTTCATAACAGTAGAACAACTTATAATAACCTTCAACATGGTTCACTAGCCATATGCTTGACAATACCAGGAAAATCCAAACTATGGCCACACAAATATGAAGAAACGATAAAACTGGCTATATATAACTTAGAGAGAGAGAGAGAGAGAGAGAGATACCTCTGTAATGCTTAACCGGTCCAAAACAAAACTCACAAAAGCCACAACCAAAGGGAACCCTACGGCTAAACATTGAAAACTTGAGCAGAAAACTTCTTCTGTAACAATTCCTACTAGTTTGAACAAAGGTCTAAGAAAAAATTTGTGTACAAAATACATGATATTTACTGTCACATACTGAACAAGCTCTTATCAAAACTAGTCAAGTTAAGTGAAAAGATCAGTCACAATAAAATGAGTTAATTTGGACTGTAGAGCCCATACTAATGGCAAGCTGATGTGCAAAAGACTACATATTCAAGAATTCTTTTTAAACAGAATATAGAAGTTGATTAACATATTAAGACTTCTTTTTTGGACCAATACAGGAAAAAAATTGCAGAGAAGCATCAAATGAACAATTCAACATAAGCAGGATCTCATAAATTACAAGTAAGCCATATGAATAGCATCACTGAGCAAAAATCATTCAGACTTCTGAGTACTAGAGACTACAAATGAGATTAAAAAAACAAACAAAAACAACTGAAAAAACTGAAACCAAAGACTCCTATAACTAGAATAGGAAACACAGTGGACCCATAATGTCAAAATCTAAAAGCATTTCATCACTTTCTATGAAAAAATAATCAATCAGGTTACACACAAGAATTCATATAAATAAAATCGAATTAGATATAAATAAGCTATAAATCAAACATAACCCAAATGAAAAATAAACTCCAATCTTCAGTAACAAGGACAAAAAGTAAAACTCAAAGGTATTTGATTGATAATAAACTGAATTAATACAATGCTATGAGTTGGCTTAAATAGAAAACCAAGAAAGCCTAAAACCGTAGGAAACCCTAGGTTTCAAAATATTCCTAAAACTTAACTTATAAGAAAAATAATTGAAATCATAATTAAAATCATATTAGGAAAATAATATCGTGATTGATAACGTATTCTAAAAATATACATATAATATAAATCATCTCAAGAAATCAAGCAACCCGAAAATTCCAACGATGAGCCTTCCTTCTTTTCCTAGCACCATAATTTATTCTTAAGCATGATTTTCCATATTTGAAGCCTAATTTTCTACTTTTGAATTTTCTCCCTTTTCCAAATTTCCTTCGTATGAACAAACCCATGATTTTTCCTTTATCAGACCCCTTCACTCAACTCGACCTCGAGTTCTCCTTGAATTTAACTTGTTAGCCAATTGACGAGTAGCTTGATAGGCTAATGAATTCTTCAACTCAAGGAACCCATATTTCTTCATGCTTAGATGGAATAACCATGAAAGTAATTCCGTAAATAAGGTTGGAATAAGCCAATTTATAATCAAAATATTTGTTCTTGTCGAATTGACTTGTTTGGTCAATTATAGCATTTAATTCCACTTCGGTAGATTGTGGCTACCCTAAATCTGCCTTATTGCTAATTACCATGTCAATCTCGGACTCTTGAGCTTAGTTTACACCATGGGTTTCAAAGAGTACCGCTTGTGAGTTATCTTCCTCTATGATCTCCTCTTGACTCAAAGAAAAATACTCATCAGACAAGTTGATTTCTTCATTCATAATTTCTTTGACCACCACATTCACTTGTAAATTTGCCTCTTTAAGAGATACATGGACTTGTCTTATCTCAAAGGTACTTATTCTGTCTTGTGCTCACCAACAAATTTATTAGGATTCTTTCCCATCAATGCTTCTAACATGTCTTTAATCTCCTTCATGGATTCATCAAATGTTTTTTTTTTTCCACATTCCTCTCCTCTTTCTTTGCGTCGAAAATTTTATTTGCTAACTTTTGATGTCCAAAACAATCCAAGGACACATCAGTACCATATGCAAAAGAAAATTTATTTCCTTTTGAGTGACCATGGTGCTTGACCAAGAGATATCGATATGAAGGGAATAATCCATCCATGAGACAACACTTCATCTTTTGCCATGTTCTGATTTTGACTTGCCCTATCTTTGTAGGGTTTTTTTGTACATTATACCACCATGCAGCAGGACCACCACTAGTCTGGAAGCACCAATCTTAACCATTTTTATTTTATGGGATCTCTGTAACCTCAAAGAAATGGTATAGGTCAGCGATCCAATCCAAAAAATCTTCAACATGCAAACTTCCCTTGAAATAAATAACATCCTCAATATCTTCAATATCATCCACCAATTGAGGAGGTCGGCTTCGGGCAAATCCACCAACGCATTCCCCTTCAATATTTGATATTTTCCGACGACAAACGTCGATGAGGTTTGTGTACCTCCCAGCACCACTCATCATCAAACAAGGCAAATCCTTGTTTCAAATGATGACCAGCTCTGATATCACTTGATGCAGCGAGATATATGGGAATAGGGAGAGCTAAAGTAACAATGTCGGAATCCACCAGAAAATTGAGTAAAACTCAAAGGTATTTGATGATAATAAATTGATTTAATACAATATAATGAGTTGGCTTAAATAGAAAACAAAGTAACCCTAAAACCGTAGGAAACCTTGGGTTCCAGAATATTCCTAAAACTTAACTAATAAGAAAAATAATTAAAATCATAATTAAAATTATACCAGGAAAATAATATCCTAATTGATAACTTATTCTAAAAATATAAATACAATATAAATCTTCTCAAGAAATCAAGCAACTCGAAAATTCCAACGATACGCATTCCTTCTTTTTCCTAGCGCCATAATTGATACTCAAGCACGATTTTCCATATTTGAAGCCCAATTTTTTGATTTTGAATTTTTTCCCTTTTCCAAATATCCTTTGTATGAACAAACCTGTGATTTGTTCTACATCAAGTCTCGTTTGGGAGTGCTTCTTCTTGAAGCGCTTTTACAAAGAAGCAGTTTGTCATTTGGATGTCACATTTAAAAATGTTTTTACACTACATAAAAGCGCTTTTCATATTTTGTTGAGTGTTTGGTTGACACAGTAAAATCGTTTTTAAAAGTACTTTAAAAAAATTTAAAGAATCCCAAAATATTATAATAAACATAGGAAATAAAAATTATATAGAGATGGATCCCTGCAAAAGACCAAATCCTTAGTAGTTAATTAAGGAGATAACATAGAGATGGATCTATGAAATCAGGTAACAATGGGGTCACAGGGCTGGGATTTGCAGCATTGTTAAAATCAATAGACCTATATTGATTACCATAATGCTACATTGAAAAAACAACTAACCTTAGAATCACATATCAGATAAATAATTGAATGTTTGAACATGCAATTTGAGAATGCTTTGTTCAATTCCACTAAACTCATCAAACCAATTCCATTGTTTTATCTTCTTGGTTGGGTCAGGAATTTCCAAACGCTTGGTTTGAGAATATAATGACAACTAGTATAGCAAATCTCCTTCTTCCTAAAGAATTGGTTTGAGAACACATACCCCACTTACAAAGCATTTCTTAGGCTCTAGTTTCCAAAAATATTTCCATATACAATTTTCAAAAAGCAGTATAAAACAATGGCACTACAATTTCTTAACCCAAAACTGAAAAATTATTTTAAAAACAATACGTTTCTAGCTTTCCTGCTTGTTATGAACACCCTTTTGGCTGCATTGATTCCAGATAGTATGCAGACGAACAAATCAATACAGATTGACCCAAATTAACGTATGAAACTGTTAATTCAATCAAGCCCACTGCAAGTTTTACTCATGAAACAAAACAAAAAGAAATTGACAAGTTCAGGCATACAAATTTCAAAAAATCAAAAACAAAAAAAAAAAAATCAAAACCATGAAAAAGACTTCAATTCCTACACTCTAAATAAAAAAATTCAAAACCATGAAAAGGACTTCAAGGCAGAGAAGATCCAGTTTCATCCAAATAAAAATAAAAATAAAAAAATCATAGGATAACATATCCAATTAGAGAACTCAGATAAGGAAATCCAAAAACAAAGAATACCCAAATGGTTTTTAATGATTAGAATACGATTTGCAGGAGGAGCAAGGATGGCCATGACCTTCAATTGATAGTCAAGTTCAGGTCTTCTACCCGGAAAGAAATCATGAGGCCAAGAGAGAGAAATAACACCATGGAGTCTAATGCGAAGAGAGTGACAACAGATAAGGGTATTTTGGTGTTTTAGAAAATTAAATAGGGATATTTTCGGTGTTTTGAAATTTTCATTAAAGGGAGCCAAGTGCTTCCCGTGAATTTACTTGGCAGCACTTCTATGAAGAAGCATTTCCCAAGTGCTTCTTAAAAAACCACTTCAAGTGCTTTTGAATCCCATCCAAAGCGCTTTTATAATTTCTGCCAAACATCATTTTTAAAAGATAGAAGTGTTTTTACCCATTTGGAAGTGCTTTTAGCAATTTCAAAAGCACTCCCAAACAAGCCCTAAGTTTCACCCGCATTTTCTCAAACTTGACTATTCTTTCATTTGTAAGCCACCTCTAATCCAATACATGACTTGCTAAGTACCTCCCACAAGCTTCCATCACACCAACAAACTCACCCTCATATTTCTTCTTCTTTTTCTTTTCTTCCTCCACTTTCTCACAACCCACACCGTCTTCACTTGTTTTCATCTCTTCTCTGACTCTGATAGGACCCGACCCAAATTCCATTTTGGAATTTGTGTTGAACCCTGTGCGTATCCAACACCTGGCAGGTGTCAGACACAATTGTCCAAACTACCTCTCTTACCCTGAACCACAAAACAAAAACACCCTCAAGGGTTTTAACTTCTGCTAGAAAACAGGTAGAGTCTCCCCTGAAGAACAGAAATTTCCCAAAAATTTCACCTATAAAAATATGTAGTTACAGTTGAAAATCAAATCCCAATCGTTCAACAAGCATCAGGAAAATAAATCTGAATGGCCTCGGGCCTCATTATACCACATAAATCATTCAGCCATCTGAATCTGGTTTCAACTCTTAGAATAGCATTGATACATTATCAATTACCAATATGACCTAACTGAGCAAATTTTCAACACTTGATTCTGTAGCTGCACCTGGTAACTCTAGGTTGCCTACGTACCCTTACAAAGGGATCAAGCCACACGTAGTTCTTTTACTTTTTATATTTGCACTTGTATATTTTTATCAATTGTTATTTTTCAATGTAATTTGCAAATCAATCCAAGTTCTCATGTTAGTGATATGCTCAATAATATTCTCGAACTCTAAAGCAATGCTTTCCAACTTTCCCAACTCTCAAGCAGTTCATACTTGCACATAAATAGGCTACTCAAAGAATTTCCTCAAATCCATAAATCAATTTATATTTTACTTGCGTAAATTCTATATAAAAACAAACAAGCTCATAAAAACACTTTTAATTTCCCTTCAAAACTCACATAAAGCTCATGTATGCAAATGAAGAAGAAAACCATTCATTTCTCCAACTTCCAACATAAATTATAAGTCTACAGAGGTAACTTAATAAACTAAAGTCGAAAAACCTTCATAAGTAACTCAAATCAATCCGATGAAACTCAAGCAAGGGCTATTGATTTTAGAACAATCTTCCATTCATCCCATACGTGCATATACAAATATAAATATATAATTAACTTATTACAGATAAGTAGGAAAACGAGAAAATTATTAAAATAGCATTGACCACATGAAACCTTAATGTCAATATCAACAATTTAAATAGAACACGTTTCCCTCTTTCACATGTAAAAACAAACTCATCACTTTAATAATTGTGAATTACATAAAATCCTTAAAACTTAGAAAACTCTCAATCGTTGTCTCATAAATCAGAAAACATGTATTAAAACCTTCACCAATAAGTACAAAGATAAAATCATCAATTTTAGTTTAAAACATCTCAAAACTCAAATACTCTCCACCTAGGCGTACCCCATTCATAACCCGTCAATTCCACTAATATTCCGTCAATTCCAATAATATTCCGTCAATTCCAAGTACCTTGTCTGTTACATCCTCGCAGAACTCGGGGGACATGTAGTCAACTTGAGATCGTGCATCCTTGCAGAACTCGGGGGACACGTAGTCAACCCGAGAACGCACATCCTTACAGAACTTGGGAGACATGTAGTCAGCTCGAGAACGCATATCCTCGCACCACATAGTTCAGGCGTCCCCAAGACTCGTGGGGCATTATCATAAAATTTCTCTTATTCCACAAATCCGCTTTCACAAACCCATTTTCCAAATCTTTTCTCAACTTCCCAAAAATCAGTTCTTAAATGGGTAACCAAAATCCCTTCTCAAGCATAAAGTTCATAAAGATCCAAAAATATTCACAAACCTCAATAACAAATTCAAGTCCGATAATCTCATAACATAATCTCGTAAACCTGTCAAGACCCCAAAGTAATTCAAATAATAATCAACACTTGTTTACATATAATTTCCATAAAATACTATATTCCACAATTAAAACAATAGACTTTCATAAATAACCCAATATCACTCAGTCATATACTTTAATAATAATCATCATAATAATAATAAATAATGTTAAATAATAACCCCTAGAGATCCCATAACTTCCAATATTGCATAACCTTCAACTATCAAAATAATACCTAGGAATACCATAAAATACTATAACATAATCTCATAATCCAAACATAATCAAAATAATTTACATAACAGTCAAGCCTCGTTTATAAGATCGTTCTAGTACTTCTCGAAGGATGAAACTACCTCGGAAGACTCTCGGTCAACCGAGGGATCAAACTTCCCATATTGGTCAACGGGGCTTGAGGGGCCCACGACCTCCAATTTCTGATCCGAAAGTTCCTACAGGTTCAGCCAAGTCTACTAAACATATTCTGCAAGTTTGGTCTTGATCGAGCGGTTGGATCGCACGATCGGACGGGTACCGTTTATCTTAAACTTCAAATTATTGAATCGGAGCATCCGAGACTTCGATTCACGATCCACGAATTCCTACACGATCCTAGAGGTGCCTAGATCAACATATTTGAAAATGAAGTCAATCCAACGGTCTGAACGTATCGAACCCGGATAACGCCTAATATGTGTAATTCGATCGATTGTCAAACGATAACCAAATTTAAATCCGAGCATACCGTCATACTTGGGACGACATGGGGATCATTTTAGGATCCAAAGGCTCGCCACAAAGTGGCCCATGCGCTGCCACAAGCGTTGACGGCGCATGGGTGCACAAAGTAAATTCCGGCGATTGGAAAATCTCCGAACCGCCAGTCAAGACCTATACCTATATGATCATGACAATGAGTGGAGCAACTTTTATTCTTGGACCATGGACAAAAAGTGGCCAGAGATGGCCGAAATTGTGAGCCGAAACCTGCCAAATCTTTAAGCAATAATTTGAGTTTCAAAACGTAAAAATTGATAAAAAAAAAAACAACTCAACCATTAGCTAGAACACATTGAGATGATAAAAAATCATACGTAGATCGAAAAAATTGGTGGCCTAAATCGCCCGAACGAACTCCGGGAAGTTATGGGTAAAACCGGTGGCTTTTTCATATTTTCTGGCCAGCACAAGCGGTGGCTAGGGTGGCGAAGGGTCAGGATGGAGAGAAGAGGTGATGACGGTTCTTTTGGTACTGGCCTTATGGCCGGTGGTGGTCGAAAATGGCGGATGTGGCACAAAAGGTTGTCGGCTATACTATTGGGGTGCCACTACACTTCTGTTGATCTTAACTTCTTCGTTACAACTCTGATTTGAGCCCACTACGTGTCTACGAACTCGTATCGCCGCGCTCTATGAAACGGTACCACCCAAATCCCCAAATTCTTTCCCAAACAAAAAAGTCAACTTTAAACCCATTAAAATATTCTTAGGGTAAAATTGTCTTTTACTTGAATATTTTATTAATTAAATATTAGTTTAGGATCGGGTTATTACAGACTCCATGTCCTTCAATACCTACATTAGTGTTATTAACATTAGTAGTATATATAAAGGACATGGTCACGATCAGTAGTGGAAACCTAATTCTTCTTCTTCTTGATCTTAATCTTTATTTGCTGCTACTTTTTCTCAACAACTTGATTATCAACATAATTACCGTCCTTAGAAGTTTCGAGTACTGCCTCCTTTATCATCTTCTTTTTCTTCATCTTCTTAGTAATGCTACAATCCCCTGGTAATCCTTCGTTGTCTGCTTTTTTCTCGAGGACGTTTATCTTTTGCTGCAACAACAATAGATGATTGTGAAACTTACAATGAAGATAACTAGTCCACTACCTTGTATGGAATAGACATCGAAAAAAAATCCAAATCCAACTCCAACGACAATGCTGTCGAAAAGGTAATCAAGTCCAACCTCCAAAAGAACAAAACTAATAATGTTGCTTCAAACTCCGAGGAAGAAGTATTTTCTCACTTTGTTAAATTTAAAAGCTTTGGTTGAATATACTAGTGCTAGCACTCATATCATAAATAACTCGTCTTTCGCACTTAATGATATTCATCAAGGTGCCGATGCCTATATTCCTCTTTTATCCGTACATAAATTGGCAACTGACACCAACGACTTCTTTAACTTTTTCCCTGATTGTTGTCTTATACAACAATGATCATGGGGAAGACTCTCTTTTGGGGCAAGAGAAACAATGGCATGTACCCATTTTCCTTCTCGCCAAATGAGTCTTTTCAAATCTTGCATAATTGCGTTGCTTTACTAAGTGTTCGTGTTGACCATTCTGTGTGGTATTCTCGTCTTGGTCATCCTACTTCATGTACCTTGTAGTTTTTATTAAACCATATAAATGTTTGTCTTATGGCTCTTTGTCAAGTTCTAATTTTTGTCATTCATGTCTGTTAAGCAAAAGTTTTTAGTTACCCTTTAGTCCCTTTTTTATTGGTTTCTAGTTCAACGCTTGAACTTATACACTCCGATGTGTGGAGTTCTTCAAATAAATCTATTTCTGTTTCAAATATTATGTTCTCTTTGTTGATGATTTTTCTAAGCGACGTTTTTCTTTTGCTGCAGCAACAATAGATGATGGTGAAACTTACGAGATAGATAATTAGTACACTACCTTGTTTGGAACAAGCGTCGAAAACATATTCAAATCCAAATTCGACTCCAACAACAATTCTGCTAAAAAGGCAATCAAGTCCAACCTCAAGAAGAACGAAACTAATAATGTTGCTTCAAACTCCGAGAATAAGTATTTTCTCACTGTGTTAAATTCAAAGCTTTGGTTGAATATATGTTCTTAACTAACAGTGGTTGAATATACTAGTGCCAACACTCACATCATAAATAACTCGTCTTTCACTACATCATAGATTATGCAACTCTGAGTTTCACCAACATCTTGTCAAACTTAACTATTCTTTCATTTGTAAGTCACCTCCAATCCAATACACGACTTGCTAAAGTACCTCTCACAAGCTTCCATAATACCAACAAAGTCACCCTCATGTTTCTTTTTCTTTTTCTTCTCTTCCTCTACTTTCCCATAACCAAAATTGTCTTCACTTGTTTTCATATTTTCTCCGGCTCCATTTCCTTCAATACTTGCATTAGTGTTATTAACATTAGTAGTATAATGGGTAGTATGGTCATGATCAGTAGTGGAAACCCAATTCTTCTTCTTCTTCTTCTTGGCCTTGATCTTGATTTGTTGCTACTTCTTCTAAACAACTTGATCACCGACAACATTAGCGTCCTTAGAAATTTCGGCTACTACCTCCTTTACTGCCTTCTTTTTCTTTGTCTTCTTAGCAATCAAGTCCAACCACAATAAGTTCCACCATTATCCTTGCGGGCACTAGCAAACCTCACCTGTAGAATGCGCATGCTTCGGCTTTTCAAAATCACAAGAGTTGCATCGCTTTTCTTCCTCTTCGGGATGGTACCTTTTTTTTTTTGAAGGGGGAGAAGAAGAAGAGAAAGTAAAAAGGATAAAAGAAATAATAAAAAAAAGAAAAGAAGAAAGGAACATCAAGTATTTAGCACTTATCCACACTCACTGAGGGGAGGTGAAGTATTTGGCGCTTCACCAGCACGCTTGCCACCCCTAGAAGCTGTAAATGTTTGAAGCCGTGAATGTTCGGGAGAGGCCTTTCCTTTGGCTCTGGGAGGACCACTTGCTGCCACCTTAAGAGTGAACCTTTTCGGCTTATCAACAACTTGTTTTCTTTCTACGCCATGATCTTCATCCCGCTCTGGGAGGACCACTTCTGTCTAAACTTGGAGAATTCCCCAATAATTTCACCACTTTTGGGGGTAAAAGGCAAGTTTTGTTTTTCACTTAACGAAATAGCCTTCTCTTCCGACACTAGACCGGCATGACGAGCGGTTGAGGGGAGTAGTATATCGCAATGAGTGGCATGAAATCGACTGAACAAAGCAAGACAGTGGTTCCAGTAAATTTGATAACCCTTCAAGAAGCCACCGACTCTTTCCTTGCCAGCTAAAACAAGAGACCTGCCACCATCCGACAAGTTACCCTTACTCTAAAAAGCCATGTGTAATGCAAAGGGGTCACTACGGTTAAGACCAATGGGCACACCTTGATCAAGCCTGAATTGTCGCCTAACTCGATGAGGCAAGTAAACCACAGAGACCTCCGAGTGACTATCACCTAGTGTAGGCAAAAAGAGGCAGGCAACATTCAACAGAGCATCTTTTCCCACATGACAACCTTGTGCCATTGCTGCAGGAGTCTCGACTATACTGTCAATATCAGCATGAAAGGGCACATGTGCAAATTCCTCTGCCAAGGTGTCATAAGGACGGAAGATAAAGCTCTCGATACTGTCAAGCAACCTTAAAATTTTTTGACATTTCCTTTACATTCGTTTAAACCACCTGCAAATCAAAGGAAGCTTGTTTGGTATATAGGAGCCATTGCCAAAGTCAACAAGCAGCCTTGCATGTGAATAAGGGAGTGGGTACACCTCTAACCTTTTGAAGCGCTCCCATAAAAATACCTGCAGAAAACTGAAGTTCAGAAGAGTCTCCACACCCATGGTTTCCGCTGCACTTTTCTCAAGAAGTTGAACCTGGTCAAGTAGCCG
The DNA here is from genome assembly GCF_965620075.1 of Prunus avium. NCBI lineage: Eukaryota > Viridiplantae > Streptophyta > Magnoliopsida > Rosales > Rosaceae > Prunus > Prunus avium. Next base: position 4,536,741 of record NC_142291.1, read on the forward strand.
GTATAAGTGCCCCAGGAACATGGGAGCTAGGGGGATCATGTCGCCTTGCGCTATAGCCAAAGTTAAAGGGAACACTCGCTCGTGCAGACAATCTTGAGAAAAAATCACAAAGAATAAACCTCCCAAGCCATAGCGATATAAGTGCGGCAAGTCGGCAAGGCTCCCCTCTGTTTGCATTCCCAAAATATTGTATCCAGTTGCTGAACCGGAGAGAGGTGTTGGGAGAGGTCGGGGCGCCCTTCCGCAAAATTTTGAGCTTATCCCTGTTGTAACAGCGGTGAAAAACGCCTTTAATTTTTCGACCCTTGTCTGGCACTTAGACTCCTCCTAAGTCAGCCTTCTCTTCACCTCTAAACCCGCGAGGCTTCAGAGTACATGCAGCGGAACAAGTGACACCAACACTCTCACAAGCAAGACTTGCCTCACGCAGGAAAACTCTCATGCACACATATACGAGAAAGTTCCCAACCTTCTATTCACAAATAGCAAAGGATTACAAGCTCTCACTTTCAGTTGGATTACCACATCACTTGGTATTTCAACCACACCTTCACAAGGTATTTATAGGCCTACATTATGTAGATGACACCCCCATCTACTTAGGACACCTTGCCAACCGTTAGATTAGCCACCTAGACATGTTTCCCTACTCAAAAACCTGACTAGCATTCACAAGCCGCCACCTTGCAGCCCACTCTTGTCATGGGGCAGATTTTCCTCCTTAAAAATCTCCCCCACTCCTTAGAACATGCTACCACTCTTTAGTAACCGCCCGCTCTTGCTCCAAGATCAGCCACAACCCAAGTTTTAAGCATGTAGCAACTCTAGCCATGTCCAACTACCCATGAACTGCTCAAAAATCGTTTTGCCATGTCGTAGACCCACTCCAGCACGTTTTCAACCACCTGCCACGAACTACCCACGATCTGCATGCGTGCATTGCGCATCTAGCGCGCACGCTGCGCACCAGCATAACTGCCTTTCGCTTCCAGACTTGCGCCAGCTTCTGTCGACACTCGTTGCGCATCCTGCGCGTAGCTTCTCTCGGCAGATTCTGTTGGCACCTGTTGCGCAGCCTGCACGCGCTGCCTGTCGACAGCTTCTGTCCCAATATGTCGACAACACTAATGCCAATCTCTCGACAACGCCAATGCCAATGCTACCAAGTTTGCTATGCTGCCATGTCTTGGCTGCCAACTCTCAGCCCAAAACACTTGTCATCCAACATTGCCTTGCTTCACGAGTGCACCTCCCATGCACCTTTGGCTTGCCTTGGCATGGTGCAAAACATCAAAACCATGCCATGGCCTATGCCAACTTGTAAGGGTCTTACACCTGTCCTCTAGGGTTAGAGCAATATCGAAGGGGTTTTGATTCCCACAAATAGGGTGGTGAGAAATGTTCATCACATCCTCAAGCATAGGGGTGAATTCCCCCCTATGAACAAACAAAGGTGTGTGTCTCGGTACTCCACCTCCTAACCACAATACAAAGCATCTTTGCTTCAATATGAATGTCGCACATCTAGGAAAGAAAAATGGCATATAGTACCTTTGCCCTGCACAAGATGTCATAAGTAGATGGGTCCCGTAGTTCGCGATCAACCCACTCAGACCAACCCTTGCTAATTCCGTAGGGGTACTGAAAAAATAAAGGGACAATAGGAATAAGTCCTTCTCTATGCAATACCTGGATATGGACACGGGGTCAACCACGGGAGTGGTCTCTGGTGTTGGCTCTTCACTTACGACAAAGTTCTCACAAGCGTCCTTAAGCAACAAAGGGGGCCCTCCCCTTTTTAGTTTGTTATCGAGAGAATCAAGGTGATCTGTCATAATCGGCGGGGGATTGATGGATGCTATAAGGAAAATAATTAAGTCACAGATCTCTGCGGAAAAGAGGAACAAAAAAATAAAAATCAATAGGTTCCAGCACCCTCACGCTCTCTATCCCGAAGACTCAAAATCTCACAGTTGCAAAAAAAAAACAAAACAAAACAAAAACAAACACACACACACGCACACATACGCACATCCCTATCAACTTCATGCAATGATTCGAAGCACATACCTGCAATGGAATCGAGGCCATGCCCTTATATTGTTTCAGTCAAAGGCTAGCAATATATATAAATCCTGTAAAAAATCAAGCAAAGCTCGATGAGTATTGTCAGATAAAAATCTACTGGTGAGCAAAGGGGTTGAGGACATCAGGAACTCACCTTCGTGACCTCAAGTTGCCAGCAAAGACGTTGAATTTCTGAGCTAGATTGGGAGCTAATGCAAATCTCAAGATAATCAACCCAAGAAGAAATGACAAACCTGCAAAATAGTTTCGTTAATATATGAGGAGTCCACACTGCAAAGTTAATTACCTTAAAGGACCACAAATTGACTATTTTTGGATAAAAAGCAAAGACACTTGCTCTACAGACATCAAACATATGACAAAAATAGTGCCACATTTTTTATTCTCTTCTGACCTTACCCCTAGCTTTATCTAAAGTTTTGCACTCAATCAAGGCAAGCTATCACTTGGTGGACGCCCAAAAGTTCCTAATTAGTGATCAATATCTAATTCCAAGCAAATATGGATACGCAACATCAAACACACGCACAACACCAAGGAACCAAGAAGAAGGACTGTGAGAAACTGCAATTTCCTTCTTTATTGAGAGTTCTAAAAAAAAAAAAGATAAGGGGGAAGAGGGAGCCCTTACCACAGTTCTCCTTCATGTCATTTTCCGACGGCTCGCCAAATCAAAAAAAGAAAAAAGAAAAAAGAAAGGCAAGAAGAGGGAATCTGGGGAACACCCTGCGTTTTTCTCTTCTCCAGCAGCCAAGTTACAAGTGGCACTGTGCCTCGCAAAGGGATCTCCCTAAGGCTAGCTTTGGTCGAACCGAAGGGAGATGCAAGATTTAGGGTTTTAATGCAAGCGGCGACTCTTTCTAGCAGTTGTGAGTGGGTTCTTCATGCGCGGAACGGCGGGGTGGGAGCTGGGCGTGGCCGTCTCACTTTCTTTTCTTCTTTCTTTTCTCTTTTGTGTGTTTCTGAGTTTGTGTTTTTCACTCTTTCTCTTTGCCTTTTATAGACTTATTTTCTAAAAAAGGCAAAGACTTAGGGTTTAGCAGAGGCCCTAGACCGACCGGGAAAACGCAAAGGCTTAGAGAATAAAAACCTATCAAAGATGGTAGAGGTGTACTCTCGAGACATGCGAAAACAGCTGGAGGCCCTAGACTGACCGGGGAAACGCAAGCAACTAGATCGCGAGAGAAGTTGTGCTGAAGCGAAGATTGCGATCTTTGGGAGCTCAAGTGATGAGCCCCAAGAGGCTGTGCATGAAGACCCTAGAGAGGACACCCAGAGGGCCAAACTAAAGGCTCCTATGGTCGAGGCACCGAGCACCGAGCACCGAGGAGAAGTGAAATCTACTGCATTATTGGTGTGTTTTTTGTTTTTTTGTTTTTTTTGTTTTTTGTTTTTTGTTTTTGTTATTTTGTTTATGAAATAAAAGAATAAAGTTGCAAAAGAAAAGAAAAAATAAGAAAAAGAAATAGAAAACACACTTCCCAAACTGAAATAAAACAAAGACGACAAACGAAAAAAAGAAAACACACTTCCCAAACAAATAAAACAAAGATGACAACCGAAAGGGACATGCGAAACACAATGCACCAGAAAACAGGGAGGAAAAGAAAGTAAAGTGAAAGTAGAAATACTCCCCTTTAAATGGACGTGAACAGCAAATTGCTCGTGAAGCGAAGGGATCGAGAGAAAAGGGCAAACGGCTGGACCGCAAATCCCTCATCAGCAGATGTCTATTTAAACCACTTTATGGTTGAATTGAGGAGTACCCTGCATTTCTTCCTGAAATCTCAGATAAGATCATTAGATAATCAAAAAAAGCAATGGCAACCTCATCCACTCAGATAGATGATCTCAATCTTGAGTTATCCCTCGCGCCACCGTATGCCCAAATAAGGGCTCCTCCAAACCCTGTCTTCCCAAACTCGTCTTATCATCATGGCTCGGCCTCAAACTTTGCTGAGGCAATACCGAACTTTGCTGAGGCAATGCCGAACAGAGCAGTACTGCTAGGAGGCATGACTGCAAGTAAACTCACACCGGCTGATCATTTGCACATGGCACAAAGGTTTGACAAAGTTGCAGTAGGGGAGTCCCACACTTTAATTATGCTCCATGCGGTCTCGACTACAAATTTGGGCATGCGATTACTAGCGAGAACGCGGGAGTGTGCAGCTCTAAGTAAGGAGGTGGCTGCCTTGAAAGCTCAGGTGGCAGACTTGCAGAAGCGGCTCTACTATGCCAACCAGCATGTAGAAATGCTGCAAAAGAGAAAGGAAGACCATGTAGAGCTATTGCAGGTTCTACAAGCAAGAGCAAATAGAGGCAATTAGTAGAGTCCTTAGGTGGTTATGGAGTTTCGAGAGATGAAGAAGACACTTTGAAGAAGACACTTTGATGAAGACGGTGACTGAAGGGACGTTTGGCAGAGATGGTTAATTGAAGTCGCAGGCTGGAAGTTACGTTTTTGTTTTCCATTTTTTTGAACGAAATTATGGTTTTGGAGATGGTAAAATCTTTGGGCTTTTTTATAAGTTTGGGCTGGGGTTGTTTTGGGTGCTTTTTGAGTATTTTTTTTTCTGTTGGGCTTGATAGTGGCAGTGCTTGTAATTTATTGGAACTTCAACACTAATTTGTTATTTAATAAATGGGTTTTGGGTGTGTTTATAAAGTGTTTTCCATATGGGTTTTTTTTATAATTTCAGCACCCATTTTGGGTATCTTAGTGAAGCTCCCTATAAAGTTTTGGGCCAATTCAATGGCCAGCTTTAACATTGACGTGAACAATTATTTAAAGCCAATTAATGGCTAATTATAAAAATCTATAATTCATGGCCAGCTTCACATTGGCGTGAATAATTATTAAAAGCCAATTAATGGCTAATTATCAGAATCTCCAAGAAAATTGACGTGAACAAATGGGAAGAGTCTCATTTTGCCCTAGCCAATTAATGGTTAAAAATATGGGTATCACATATTTTATCATAAACCATGGGTAGAAGAAAAGAAAGGTGCATTTACTTTCTTATTTGAACCAATAGGAGGTTGATCATATTAATTGGGGGAGACTAGCCATAAAATATCTTGCCATGATTATAGCCAATTATTATGGCTAATTTTCTTTAGTGGGTTAAATATATAAAATTATGTTGTGGTTACATTCCTAGTGAGAATGGTTCAACTAAGAAAAGCAGCATGTTTGGCAAGAGGACCAATCGATGGCCTGCTAGTTCTAAACAACTAGTAATAAAATTGGGCCGATCAATAACGGCCACAAAAGACAATATTTGTACTCAAAGAAGGAAGAGTGCAGTCGCATGAAAATAGGTAATTAAACTTTCACAGCCGGATTGCTTTGGCAATAATACGGAAATAATAGTTTAAAAGGTCAAGATCATCTAGAGGCCGATATGAGAGTAAAATTCTGAACCGGCCGGGTGTTCGTAAAGAAGAACTAAATTTAAGTTTTCATAAACTTAGCTTGCGGCAAAATTCATAAAAACTGGGGGGCAATGTTTGGGCCTGGTTGAAATTTGACCGGGTCAGGTGATCGGTTCATAGTTGTATATTATTTCTTACCCTTCTAGCTTATGATTTGGTTATGTTTTTGAGTTAAACTTGTGCTTTTAATCCTTTTTGTGTTTATCTTTCAGTTAATTGAGCTTTAGGTAACAATGATGGCTTTGGAGAACATAATTCATGCAATTCAAGCATGTTAAGGCCTAATTTGGATGAATTGATGAAGAGCTTAAAGACAAATTCATTATGGCTACAGCCCCCTGCCAGTCCAGTTCCGTAGGTCATATTGCAAGCTTTGTTTCAGCAACCTACATAGCTCGGATGAGGCCACATTCTTCATGAAAGTTGCTCCAATTGGTGTGTACTATAACATATCCAAAATTCAGCCCCATTGGATAAATCTGGAGTCCGTTACCTAGCAAACACAGAACCATGCTCAGGATGGATCTTATCAGCGCGGAAAATGAGTTAGCAATTTGTTTCGGCCTTAACTTCTTCCTCCGACCTTGGATTGGCCCAAATAACATATGGATGGAAAGAAGACATTCTGAACTTCAATTTAGAGTGCTTAAAGTCCTAATTTGATTAAGAGAAGCCCAAGTTGTAAGCCCTTGAAGTTGCTGGTCATGCTGACCTCAGCATGTGCTGGTTGGATGCTTGGTCATGGTGAGCTAGGTATGAGCTATCATTTCTGGTTGGAAGCTTGGTCATGGTGACATGAAGATGAGCTAGGGCTGCTGGTGGGATTTAGTGGTGAAGTGCATCAACCAATTCAAGATTTTCTAATACAAGTGCATCACCCATTTCAGATTTTCTAATACAAGTGCATCAACCATTTCAGATTTTATAATTCAAGTGTTGTATGCATTAGTCTTATTGAATTCTGATTTTCACTTCCCCTAGGCCTATAAATAGGGAAGTTCTCTAAGCTTGTAATAACACCCCAAGGGGGGGAGCTCTCAAGCACTTCTCTAGAGCTCCCTTCCCTTCTCTCCCTCAAATTCTCTTAGTTTCCCTTTGTAGTTCTCAATTGTTGTAATAAGATCATTCTATTAAATTTTCTTTGTACTAAATTTTCCAAACACTCTCTCTTCCAAAATCCACAAAGTTCCCAAACACAATTCCCATTCTCTTCCAAATTCCCCATGTTCTCAAACACTTCTCCCATTCCTTCATCAAATTCTCTAAACTTCTCAAACACCCTTCTCTCCCTTCCCTAAGTTCTCAAATTCTCCAAGTTCATAAACATTCTCCAAACTTCTCAAACACTTTCTCCTCCCGTCTCTACGTTCTCAAATTTTCCAAGTTTCCAAAATCCACAAAGTTCCCAAACACCACTTTCCTTTCTTCTCCAAAAAGCCTACATATTCTCAAACACTCTCCAAACACTTCTCCCCTTCCTTCATCAAATTCTCAATGTTCCCAAACACTCCTCCCTTCTCTTTCTCAAACACATCTCTCCTCTCTTCCAAAAGTCTCCAAATCTCTCAAACACATGTCTCAACCTTTCCAAAATCCTCAAAGCTCTCAAACACATGTTCTTCCAAAATCCTCCAAGTTCTCAATACTTTCTTCTCCCTCTCAAAGTTCTCAACACTTTCTTCTCTTCCTCAAAGTTCTCTTAATTTCCTTAATGTTTTCGTAGTTGTAATTTATTTTTCTTTGTTATGTAAATTCTTTCTTAAGTATTCAAGTTTAATTAGTTTCCAAGTTTCAATTATGGTTTTTGTTCTTATTCATTATGCTTATAAGTTAATATGCTAGTTTGAATGATTGATCACCATTTAGGCTTGCATGTTAGCTATCTTGGTTTGAATTAAGAGTATACACCATGCTTTAATTCGAATTGAACTATGAATAGGAAGAGTATGTATGGACATTCGACAACAAGGATTATATACATACTTGGTTGTTTAAAATGTTCTTCTATGCTTAATGGGTTCCTAATGCTTAATTTTAGGTTAGACAACAAATGATCAAATTAGGGAATTAGGAACACAAGGTTATGACCACACACCATGGCTTAATCATACTTTAGCTAGAATCAATCCAGTTATCTAAATTGAACTTGGGAACTTATTTGCTTGAGTTACTTATTTTTTTCTTCCTTGTTTTATGTTCTTTGTTTTTGTTTCTATTTTGTGTAGGGAAACTAAATTGGATCATTCAATCACCAATCCCTGTGGAATCGACCTCGCACTTACATACGCTAAACTACCAACGGTTCGTGCACTTGCGAGTATCACAAGTTGAGGATGCAACTGAATCCATTTTGGTGCAGCTGTATCGACGCAACAAGTTTTTGGCGCCGTTGCCGGGGATCGGTAACATTGTTTGATTCTATTTGGTTTTCCTATTTTTTATTTTTATTTTTTGTATATAACTGGACAGTTTCATGTTTTAAAGTTAATGATGTTAATTGACAAGTTGTGTTTGTAGTCCAACTGACAAGGACAATTGCCTGACAAGCAAGAGAACTGGGTTTGAGTCCCAGCTTACACAACACCCAAAAACAAAAAGGTTCAAGTAGCATGTTGATTATTTCTAGTTTATGGTTTCATTCACTTGCTCTTAATTAAATATCTTGTTCAAGTTTACATAAACACCATATGACTCTTGGACTGATTAGTGAATGAATGGGTAGATATTGAAGACAAACACCATGTTTAAATTCTACTTGGTTCTCTATTGTTCTTCTTGTTCTTAATGGGTTCGGAATTTGTGTTTAGACTAAACACCATAGCTAAATGCTTTTTCTGAATACTTGATTAAAACCACACACCATATGGATAATCATATTTGAGAAAGAACGAACTTCATAAGCTAGTTTGTTTACTTTGCTACTTGTTACTTTGAAGCATGAAATTGGACGTGTGTTGATTTTCCTTTCAATTTTAGTTTTTATTTGCTAATCCTTTAATTCTGTTTCAAGTTTTCTGTGTTTGTTTTAGCAAGTAATGTCAGCTTAATAAAAATGGAGAGAGATGGTAACTTCAATCATAAAGATAGGGAGTGTGGAGCAGTGGGAGAAGTCGCGACCTCCAAATGCATCCATGCTCGACCTAATCGCTTCAAGGGGGAGTATTCCAATCTTTTCTCTTTAGTTGTTTTGTTATTATTTTAGTAATTTTAATTTTCTATTTCTTTTATTAAAAAAAAAAATTAAAAAGATTTTTTATATGAGCTGACTCGTGGTAACTCCAGTGAGCGTCTCCGTCAATACAGTGTCTAGGAGTTCTTTAGGCGACACCTTCGGTGTCTAAGAAGTTTGGGTTTTAAGTGGGACCTTTGTGACCCCTCCAACCTTCCCGGATCCCCTGGCTGTATTTTCTGAGGCCCTTAACTGGTTATCCATGAGTTGCTTGTATATTTGTGTGTTTAAAAAAAAAAAAACCAAAAAAAAAATATATATTTTAAAAAAAAAAAATTTTAAAAAAATTTTAAAAAAAAATTGAAATTTGAGTTTTTATTTAATTTTCCTTGTAAATTGCAATTTGGAACTTCTTTGTTGTTTTTTTTCTTTGTGTGGTCAGTTAGTTGTAAATAATAATAAATTAAAAAAAAAAAAATCAATTTGGAAGTTCTTTGTTTTCTTTTATGTTCTTTTTTTTGTTTTGTTAGGTTAGTTTATTTATTTACGTGGTGTGGTTAGTTAGTTTATTTCTGAGTGTTAAAAACACATTTTTATTTCATTTCAAACATTACCAAAAAGTAAAAAAAAAACAAAACAAAACAAAAAAACAAAAAAACAAAAAAAACATCCAAGTAAATTAAAAATAAAAACAACTTCTTCATCTTCATCTTCATCTTCATGGCATGCCTCTATTGTCTCTTACTTGCAGAATCTGCAGCAGCTCCACATGGTCCTCATTTTTTCTCTGCAGTGCTTCCACGTGCTGATTGGCACAGTATAGCCGCTTCTGCAAGTCCGCCACCATAGCCTTCAAGGAAGCTATTTCCTCGCTCATCGCGGCACACTCCCGTGTTCTCGCCAGTAAACGCATGCCCAAATTGGTAGCCGAGACCGCGTGGAGCACAGTTAAATTGTGGGACTCCTCCACTGCTGCCTTGTCAGACCTCTTTGCCACATGCAGATGATCTGTCGATGTGAGCTTGCTGCCAATCATGCCTTCCAGCAGCGCTGCTCTGTTCGGCACTGCCTCAGAAAAGTTTGGTATTACCTCAGCAAAGTTTGAGGCCGTACCATGATGATATGTGGAGTTTGGGAAGACATGGTTTTGAGGAGCCCTTATCTGCGCATTCGGTGGCGCAAGGGACAATTCAAGGTTGAGATCATCAAGGTGAGTGCATGAGGATGCCATTGTTTTGTTTTTGGATTTTTTGATGTTTTTCTCTGAATTTGCAGGAAGAAATGCGGGGTGCTCTTCTACTTCACCGAGATGAGTTTAAATAGACTTATGCAGATGAGGGAGCCGAAAGCACTTCGGATCTCGAGGGTGCTATCCTGTGCTCTTTTCTCTCGGATCCCTTCATTTCTGGCGCAAATTGCGAGCACGTTTTTTTTTTTAAAAGGGAGCATGTCTACACTTTCACTTACTTTTGCCTCCCTGTTTTCTGATGTTTGTGTTTTTGCTTTTTCAGTTTTTATTTTATTTTATTTTATTTTATTTTATTTTCAATTATTTTCTTCTTGTTTGACTGGTTTCTTAATAATGTAGTTGGAAGAAGAGACAAAATTAAAGATGCGTCTTGGACACCTGGTGCAAGAATCCCAACTCTTCTTTTAAATTATTGTTTGAATTGCGTGTTTATTTCAGTTTATTTATTTATTTATTTATTTTGTTTTTTATTTAATTAGGTAGTATAATTTAAAACTCATAGGATATTCTTTGAAGGAGCTAAATTTTTGGTAACTCCAGTGAGCAACCGCAGTCTATACAGTGTCTAGGAGTTCTTTAAGGCGACACCTTCGGTGTCTAAGAAGTTAGGGTTTTAAGCGGGACCATTGTGACCCCTCCAACCTTCCCGGAACCCCTGGCTGTGTTTTCTGAGGCCCTTAACTGGTCATCCTTAAGTTTTTCTCTTAAAAGAAGAAGCAGTTATTTGTGTATTTATTTAACTAAAAATAAAAAATAAAAAATAAAAAAAAATCTTGTTTGGGTCTTCGTGTTTTTGTTTGATTGTCGTTCTTTACATTTAGGGTCAATCGTTTCTTTGAGATAGCTAACGTTTTTATTTCCCAATTAAAGAAAAAAAAAAACACACATACACTTTAAAATTAAATAATAAATAAAAACTGAAATCATTTCTTCTTGGCGCTCGGTGTCTCGACCATAGGAGCTTTGAGTTTGGCCCTCTGGCTGTCCTCTTCCGAGGCTTCATGCACAGCCTCTTGGGGCTCATCACTTGAGCTCCCAAAGATCGCAATCTTAGCTTGAGCGTAACTACTCTCGCGATCTGCTTGCTTGCGTTTACCCGGTCGGTCTAGGTCCTCCAGCTGCTTTCGCATGTCGCGAGAATACAACTCTACCATCTTTGATAGGTTTTTATTCTCGTCCCGCAATACTTCTAGCTGGTGTCGATTCACCTCCACTATCCTTGACCTCTCCCTTTTTAAGCTCTTTATAGCACTTTGACAATCTTCAACCATACTTCGCTCCGCCGCCAACTGAGCTTTCAGCACCTCTACCTCATGGGACTTCGCAAGTAGGCGATGACCCAAACTTGCAACACATGCTGTACTCTGCACGCTCAGTGCCAGGGCATCACTCGTGACTCGGTTGTCATCCCTTGTCCCGAACACATGTATATCTTTGGGAGTCACTAAATTTCTGCCAACTCCAATAGCAACATCGTTGTCTAGGAGTATTGAGTCATTGACAGACACAGGCCCTCGTGAGGAGCCAAAGTAGGGCATCCATACTGGTGCTGCTGCTTGGCCCCGTGTTTGAGTCGGTGGAGCTAGGTTGAGATCCAACGAAAATGGGTAGGAAGAGGCCATTTGATTTCTCACTTTTTTCTTCTTTTCTCTTTTGTGTTTCTGAGTTTGTGGTTTTGTTTTTATCCCCTTCTTTTTCCTTCTTATAGATATAGTCTTTGACAAACCCTAGCCATTGCAGCGTCTAAGCATTTCTGAATCTCCAGCATTCATCGAGTCCCACAACCTTCTCGCTTTCCAACCGTACCCAACACATTTATCTCGACGTGACCTTTCTGAACGGACGCGTTCAGTAAAGTCATCACGACTTTGTATGGCCCCGTAATTTCTGCTTGTGGAGTCTGCGGCGCCTCTATGCGTCGACACGTGGCTCCTGCTTTCTACCCGTGACTATCCATGAGACGACATTAGGGACCACGTGCTTTCTTTTCAGAAATCCCACTTTGCGCTCATAATTCACGTTTTATCTTCTTTTTTAAAAAAAAAAATTTATATAATAATAATAAAATGTGTGGGCTTCAGAATTCATTTTGGGTCGCTTTTTCACCTTGTTTGGGTTTCAAGGTGGGTTAATTTCATTGTGGGCTTTGGGCTTCAAATTTTTTTGGGTTTCAGAATTGTGTGATTAGGGTTTACTGTTTCATTTTTTGTTTGTTTGTTTGTTTGTTTTGTAATTTTTATTTTTGTAATTATTTTATTTGTGTATTTTAATTCTTGTGTGTTTTGTGATTTATATTTACTTTAGTACCTTTCATTTCTTGCTATGACATTGCTTGTTCCTAATTTTTAAACATTGAGGACAATGTTCATTTCTAGGTTTGGGGGTATTGGAGTTTAGCATGTAATTTTTTTTTTTTTTCCCTTAATTTAATTTAATTTTTTTGCTTGTTTTTATTTTTATTTTATTTTGTTTGAGTCTTGCTTTTATTTTTATTTTGATTTTATTCACTTTCCGAACACATTTGATGAGATTGTGATAAATGTTTGCATGACTTAAATGAAAATTGGATTTCATTTTATTTTAGTGTTTTTTTTTCTTTATTAAAAAAAAAAAAATTAAAAAAAAAAAAAAAAAATTGGCATTGTTCTAGCATGATATGTTTGAAACCTTCTTTACACTTGCCATTTGTTTCATAATTTTCCAATTAAAGGATTTGCATGACCCAAAGAATTGTATCAAGCACAAATTAGACTTATATAACCATATAAAGTGAGCTTTTGAGCCTTGTACTTCAATTCATGAGTGTTATATACATACTCTTATTTTCTTGTCATCAAAGTTGTTGTTTGATCTCATTATTTATTGATTTGGTTGAACACTTAAAAGTCATTCATTCTTATGCAATTTGACTTCACGACATTTAAGAAGTGATATTAAGGCCCTCTTTGGATCGTTTGTGCCTTTCAAGCTAACCTTATGCATGCTTAAGCATGATTTTCCATTGTTAACCATTTTGAGCCTACATGTAAACCTTTTCTTTCATTTAACCAATTATATTTCCTCGCCTTAGCCTGAAAAACAAATATTTACCTTTCTAAGGAACTCATGAGCTTTAATTGGGATGTGTTTTTCATACTAAGTTTGGGAATTTCGAAGAAAAAAAAAATCACACAATTGGTGAAAGAAAAGAGAAAAGTTGTGATTAAGTGGTGGTTGAATGAAATTTCATTTTTGGGCCTTCAAAATAAATTGGTGGTTGTTCAGGAAAGGAGTGAATCAATGTAAATGAAGGGTATAAGGAGTTTTGATCAGGTAAAAGAAAAAAATCTAATCGTGATGATTCGAAGTCTTGTAAACAATTATTTTATGCTCTTGCATTGCGAGTTCCTTGGACTTTGTATTATCCATATCCTTCATTTCTTACTCACCTTACACCCTTGGCCCCATTACAACCCATGTTAAAGACCTAAATTGATCTTAAATGTCATGTGGTTGAATTGCATTCATTTTTCTACTTTTAAGTGTTTGACATCCTTCTTGAGATCATATTAATGCAAGTTCTTCATATTTCTATTGCGAGTTAAGTCCCTTATGGTTTAACTCTATTCTCATGTTTATAACTGAGTGTGCATTATAGCCCTCTTCTGAGTGATTCATTTGTGAGAGGACAACTTTGGTGAGATTTGAAGTTGAACTTATGCTTTGTATGATTTTTGAAATTGTGTGAAAACTAAGATTGGGGAATTTGTTGCATTTGGCTATCACACTACTACACTTTGAGCATATTGTGTTTAGAACTTTGCCGCTTTGTAAATAATGTCTAAAAATTGAGCTTTTATTGTTAAAACGTTTAAGTCATGTGCATGAGTCATTTCTCTTCAGAAAATGTTCGGAAAAATTGTTTTAAGTTCTTTGTGTTTTTGTGTTTGTTTTTGTTTTTGGTTTTGCTTAAGGACTAACAATCTTTAAGTTTTCTAATTACTTTGTTTTACAGAGTCAGTAAAACGTTTGTGGGTATCGTATCTGTTAAACCCTCAGGAGACACAACTCCTCCTACTAGGGATGCCTAGAGGTTTAAAGGCTTGTTGCATATGCTAAATGCAATCGAGTTACCTACAAAAGTGGTTTAGTTAACTTCTAGTTTTGTTTTTAACTCTGTTTTGTGTTGTTTTGCTCGAGGACTAGCAAAATCTAGGTTTGGGGGTATTTGATCGGTTCATAGTTGTATATTATTTCTTACCCTTCTAGCTTATGATTTGGTTATGTTTTTGAGTTAAACTTGTGCTTTTAATCCTTTTTGTGTTTATCTTTCAGTTAATTGAGCTTTAGGTAACAATGATGGCTTTGGAGAACATAAT